>NC_091120.1:191225626-191825626 GCF_040183065.1 Periplaneta americana | reverse complement strand
AACACACTACAAAGACATCTCAACACACAAACAAATAAATACAACCACACAGGCGTATACAAACTCATAAGCAATAGTTGCGACAGTTTCTACATTGGACAAACAGGCAGATCATTCCAAACTCGATACAAGAACACATTAAAGCAATAACCAGAGGACACAATACATCTACATATGCCGAACACATAACTAATGCTAACCACACATACAAAAACATAAATACAGACATGGAAATCCTACACATACAGCCGAAAAACCAAAAACTCAACACACTAGAACAATATGAAATATACAGACACACTAAAACACAACCTAATCAAATTCTCAACACACGGATCAATTTCAGAACACACAATTTGACACAACTCTTCATCACACGAACGCACCCACACAACAGGCAGCGAAGTTGAGATAGCGCCGAGATCTAGTAGGCTCTGAGGATGGTGTCAAGTAACACCGAAACAGCTGTAAGCCACACATGCTTACATAATACGAGTAAGATCGCCATTTAATCAATTACTTATCTTATTTTTAAATATCGTTATTTTTCCTGTAACTACCACGAAGTAAAACCCAATTTATAGTCAATAAATATTCATTCATTATTTTAATTCGCATTTTAGTTGCTCAGGAAGAGATATGAAAATAAAACCACTCCATTGTGAGCTCTTATACAGGAATTTAGTTCCCAGTCAGAAGCATCCCTAGTGACAATCAAACAACTCAAAAGTTCTTTAGCGAAGAGGCTCAAATTGCATTAAATCCTGACAGAGAGGTGAACACCCCAATCACGACATTACGATTGCTGGTCATGTATTTGGACAAACAGAAAAAAAAAAAAAGGAATCCCCTTCTCGCAAAATGTTCCCGTACAAAAGGCCTGCAAAATCCCTTATGAATGGAAACTACGTACTGGTTAGGGAAGGGCGTTAAAGGTAAGGGTTGGGGGGAAGGAGAGGAGGCAGAACGCATGGGGATGGGCCGCTACCCCCAACCGTTCATTGTTTGTATTGGCTGTAAAGGCTTTATCCCCAGCATAATCCACAGAGTCCCGTACATACTATTTATTTATTGTTCACTAATTGCTACCCCAACCCACCCCTCTACAGACCCCCTCTTTTATGTTTACTGAAGTCAACAACATGCATTACTGCATATATGAATCTCCGACGTCCCCTCTCTGTATCTTTCTCACTCTCACATACATATAGACGTACATATGTATTTCCAGATATGACATATCATGTCTACAATGTTCAAGTTTATTTAGCAACAATTAGGACCACTACAACGTTGACGTCTTCTTATGTCACTTGTCTCCGACTTCAAATCCACCGACTAGGATTCTTTTCTAGGTTGTAAGTAGAGATTTCTCTTCTTTTTATAATGTGCAAAGCCGTGCTTTTTTATTTAACATTAAATATAACTCATCTATGACAATATTTTCCATAAAAATTTTACGTTTTCTTCCGGAATCTTAATTTGTGCGATAAACACGAAAAATAAAGTATTTTTTTAAATGATCCTTATTTTATAAGCAAACGATCACTATACTACGTTCCGCAATGCCTGACAGGAGATATAAACATGTCGGCAGAGGAGGGGAGAAGTATAATTGCTATTCAATCTATTTCAGAGCTCTCATTCCACGCTTGACTTGAAATTTGGCAGTCTGAAACATTTTGCTCCCCCCCCCCCAACTTCAAGATAACCGTGGAATGAGACCTCTACCATTGGTTGAATAACAATTAAAATGCTCTCCTCCTCTACTGGCACTGTTTACTTTTTCTGTCAGACATTACGGAACGAAGTATAGTTTTTCGTGGAAACACATTCATAACTTTTGGCTTTTTCTTATTTATAATAATAATAATAATAATAATAATAATAATAATAATAATAATAGTTTATTTAACCTGGCAGAGCTGTGTAAAGAAAGTACATTTTCCTGGAGTCGTTTAGAGAAAGAAAACACAATTTAACGCGGACTTCTGGAAAAAGAACTAAGGAAGAGGCTAGTGAAGTTCTTTGTGTGGAGTGTGGTATTGTGCGGGGTAGAAACATAGACATTACGACGAGGTGAAGAGAAGTGAATAGATGCATTTGAAATGTGGATATGAAGAAGACTGGAGCGTGTGAAATGGACAGACAGAATAAGAAAATAAAGCCTTGTTGAAAAGAGTGGGTGAAGAAAGAACGATGCTGAAACTGATCAGGAAGAGTGGGCTTCACCAGTTCCGTCTCACAAACGGCACAATTCTCAAATAGAAAAAGAAAAGTCCATTAATTTAAAATCAGTGATCAATATGGATGTCCTCATCAATAAAATATTCTGTTTTTCTTTAACAAAAGTATCACTACAAGAGACAGGACCAATTCCCGTTCAAATGGCAAACCCATTTCTTATTGCCCCTATAGGGGCGTGTCTATTTCTCCTACGTAAGCAGTCGAACTACAGGATGTCGAACTTGATTTCTGTCGAACTTATGAGCTTCCACTGTACTATTAGCTTCTTTTCACTTCGTCTTAATGTACATGTTTCTGCCCCATACAATACTACAATGCTGTTATTAGTTTTATTAGTTATATTTTAGAAGGTCTTGAGGACCATAAATTTAGTTCTGCAACATTTTGTAATTTAAGTAAGGCTTTCGACTGTGTTTCGCATGATGTTATATTACAAAAATTACAATATTATGGTACTAGAGGTAATGAATTAAAATTATTTATGTCTTATTTTAGTAACCGTCAGCAGTGTGTCTTCATTGATGGCAATAAATCTCAGCTCATGAATGTAAAATATGGTGTGCCTCAAGGATCAGTGTTGGGTCCTATCTTATTTTTAATAATGGTTAATGATTGATGTGCAATGTCTCTGCTTATTCTATGGTATTCGCTGATGATGCCACTTCCTTGACAAGACATTGTGATATTAATGAATTGAAAACTCTTAGCAATTCCGTTTTTAATAAAGCCAAGAAATGGTTTCGTTCTAATAAATTACTTTTAAATGAGAGTAAAAACAGCATCTTTGTTGTTTAGTAGTACAGTCATGGAAAATAATAATTTTAAACTTCTTGGTATTACTGTGGACAGCACACTTACTTGGGCAGTCCATTTGATCTTACTTGTAAAAAATTGTCAAGAGTAATATTTCTTCTGTGAAATTTGAAAATGTATGTTCCGAAGAATTACATTAGAGTTGTTTATTTTTCTTATTTTTATAGTATACTTTCTTATGGACTACTTTTATGGGGTAATAGTACTCATACTAATAAGGTACTTATGTCACAAAAAAAAGCTATTAGAATTATAACTAATTCATCAATGAAGGCACACTGCAGACGGTTATTCGTAAATGAAAAAATTATGACTGTAACATCACTGTATATTTATCAAGCCCTAAATTTCGTCAAAGAAAATTCACATATGTTGAAACATAGGAATGATGTTCATATATACAACACCAGGAACCGTGACCTTTTTGACATACCTAAGTGTAGGCTAACCAAAACAATGAATAATTATTTTATTATGTCTTTAAAAACAGCAAATAAATTTCCCAGATATCTTTTTAATCTGGAAAGGAAGTCTTTTAACAGACGATCAACAGACCATTTTATGAAATTAATGAGTTTTTTAATTAATTTTATTGTTTGTTGTTTAATTTTTACTACTGACTGTCAATTGCACAATGTTGTGTGCTCTGACTGTACAACACTGAATATACATTCCATACAGAACATTTCACTAGTATCTTTCTTACAAGGAGAGGACACGCTCTGTATATCTCCGAATGGAATAAGATTGTGTGAGATGAAAGTACAAGACGTACTGTTTAAAGTCATACCTGGTATGGGTGGCCAATGACCCCTCGTTTTGGAAATATTGGCTATTGTTTGTGACATACTTCCGTTAGGTGCTCAACAGGGAAGCATTAGACTGTGTAACAGCGTAGCCCATGTGGTTGGATGCTGAGTTGTTATCCAGGCAACCTAAGTTCGAATCTTAATTGGTTCTATATTTGTTTCTTTTAATAATGATTAATATTGTGATCACAGTTATCTATTTACATACCTATATAATATTTCTCAATGTATTGAATGCTTCTTCATGTTTTAAACAAATTACTAATTAACTAGCATTGTATTGTAAAGGATAAACAATGAAATACTGCTCAAGTAGGAAGGTAAGATGTGTCACTGGCGTCTGTTCTATTTCTGTAGCAGCTATTCCAATTCATTTTGTACCCGATTCATTATGATGTCATAAAAACACACAAAACATACATATTTCCTGCACCATGCACAGCAAATGAAAGAAGGTTGTCCACAGTCACACACATTTTTCCGCACTTCTGCTGCGAAACAGATATCCTTCACATTCACAAACACTTCTCGTTCGTTTATCAATTTTGATGCATACCACGCATATTTCAACATGGCTTTGAATGTAGGAACTGACAACTGGAAGTGAATTAAAATAATAATAATAATAATAATAATAATAATAATAATTTATTTATTTATTTTTATTTTATTTATTTAGAATATTAATGTGCAAAAACAACAGCACAAGGCCAATTACAGTTTTGCACGATACAAAACAGGACAAAACAACAAATGATGATGAGAATGAATGATAGAAAATGGCAATGAGATGAAATACAAACAATATAATGGTCTACATAAATCATTGATCAAATAATAATTATAAAATTAGTACAATGAGATAATTGAAATAATGGAATAGTCTACATTAATCAATTGATCAAATACAAGAAATAAAATGGACAAATAATTATTAAAATTAGATCAGTGAGTTAAAAACTCAAAGATATACTACACATTAAATGGATCCAAGTTGAATCCATGCAAATTAGCATATTTAATGCATCTGCAGACCGGAGAGAGAGATTTAGGATTCTTATTATAAAACAATTTATGAAATCTTAAACCATTAGCAGGAATACGAAGACTGATATTGCTTAGGAAAGATTCACAATCAATATCACCCTTAATGACTTTGCAAAAAAATAAATAATCAAGATCCTGACGTCTGGTGAACAAACTACCGCAATTGAAATAATTGCATTTAATCTCATAGTTATAATCGGAATTTGGTAAAAATCTATAAGAACACAAGGAAATAAATTTTCTTTGAATATTCTCCAATTTAGCCGAGTCAGTGGAAGTAATGGAGTTCCATACAAAGATAATAATAATAATAATAATAATAATAATAATAATAATAATAATAATAATAATAATAATAATAATAATAATAATAATATCAAGCTTTAATAAATGAGGAGGCATTAGGATTCGAAATCGGGTTACCTAGATGACAACTCAGCATCCAACCACATGAGCTACGCCCTTACACAGTCTAATGCTTCCCTATTAGGCACCTAACGGAAGTATGTTATAAACAATAACCAATATTTCCAAAACGAGGGGTCATTGGCCACCCATACCAGGTATGACTTTAAACAGTACGTCTTGTACTTTCATGTCACTTCGGTGATATACAGAGCGTGTCCACTCCTTGTTAGTTGTTTTTCCAGAAGACCCCGTCCCAATTTAATGCTCAATTACTGCGACAAAGCATAAGGGCCCATGTTCAATTCTTACCTATTGTCTTAATATACTCTTATATGTAAGAATGTCGTTGTTACTGTACCATGAATTTATTATCGACTAATTTGAGGAAAGTTTTAGTATTGGAAGACACAAATCTATACATATAATGAAACAACTAAATATTGTCCAGAATCAATAACCTAGAAACCAACAAAAATAACAGAATCGAGTATATTATTAGGCTCTATTGACTCAATACAGCACTGGTTGCACTGTGTACCAGCTGACCACTGACAGAAAGAGAGAGAGAAAAGTCAGGTCGTCATATCAACATGAAATAATCATTTCATCATCAACATCCATAAGCCAGGTTTTAAGCCTTTTGGCTATCAAAGCTTCAACAACAACATGGCCGCCAAACTGTCATGCTGGGAGCAGGGGTAGGATGGGGAATTTATTTTCGATTTACAGAACAACACCCCCACCACAAATCAGAGAGGAAATCAGCAACGGCCGCTTTATCTTTCTGACAACTGTGTTGATGGAACCAAAGCATACTTCAGTCTGCTGCGAGCAAAAGCGGTGCATGTACTTAGTGTATTCTGAAATATTCTAATCGACAGCAAAAATTATTGCATTACCTAGTGCTGAGTGTATTATTTACAGAACCTTCCCCAAGGTATTTTGTGTTCGCCGTAATCGATGATCGTTTCATCTGTTTCTAACGTTTCCTTAATGGTGTAACTGACGAACCATCACTCAATAGCTAAGGGATTGTGATGAAACATATGGGGTTCAATTCTCAGTAGGTCCTGCAAATATGTGGTGCTAAAAGGATCGATTCTCTTGCAATAAACATTTTTATTAACTTAATTACCTTCCATTCGGAGTCCATAATTGTACCTATTTTTAAGAAGAGGGACAAAACCAAATGTGGTAACTTTAGAGGAAATGAAGTCGCACAAAATTTTCTCCAATATTATTTTGAGAAGATTAACTCCGTACGTAGATGAAATTATTGGGGATCATAAGTGTGGTTTTAGGCGTAATAGATCGACTATTGATAAGATTTTTTGTATTCGACAGATAATGGAGAAAAAATGGGAGTATAAGGGTACAGTACATCAGTTATTCATAGATTTCAAAAAGGCATATGACTCGGTTAAGAGGGAAGTATTATATCATATTCTTATTGAATTTGGTATTCCCAAGAAACTAGTTCGATTAATTAAAATGTGTCTCAGTGAAACATACAGCAGAGTCCGTATAGGTCAGTTTCTATCTGATGCTTTTCCAATTCACTGCGGGCTAAAGCAGGGAGATACACTATCACCTTTACTTTTTAACTTCGCTTTAGAATATGCCATTAGGAAAGTTCAGGATAACAGGCAGGGTTTGGAATTGAACGGGTTACATCAGCTTCTTGTCTATGCGGATGACGTGAATATGTTAGGAGAAAATCCACAAACGATTAGGGAAAACACGGAAGTTTTACTTGAAGCAAGTAAAGCGACCGGTTTGGAAGTAAATCCCGAAAAGACAAAGTATATGATTATGTCTCGTGGCCAGAATATTGTACGAAATGGAAATATAAAAATTGGACATTTATCCTTCGAAGGGGTGGAAAAATTCAAATATCTTGGAGCAGCAGTACCAAATATAAATGACACTCGGGAGGAAATTGAACGCAGAATAAATATGGGAAATGCGTGTTATTATTCGGTTGAGAAAATTGTATCATCCAGTCTGCTGTCGAAAAATCTGAAAGTTAGAATTTATAAAACAGTTATATTACCGGTTGTTCTGTATGATTGTGAAACTTGAACTCTCACTTTGAGAGAGGAACATAGGTTCAGGGTGTTTGAGAATAAGGTGCTTAGGAAAATATTTGGGGCTAAGAGGGATGAAGTTACATGAGAATGGAGAAAGTTACACAACACAGAACTGTACGCATTGTATTCTTCACCTGACATAATTAGGAACATTAAATGCAGACGTTTGAGATGGGCAGGACATGTAGCACGTATGGGCGAATCCAGAAATGCATACAGAGTGTTAGTTGGGAGGCCGGAGGGAAAAAGACCTTTAGGGAGGCCGAGACGTAGATGGGAGGATAATATTAAAATGGATTTGAGGGAGGTGGGCAGAGAATGGATTCATCTTGCTCAGGATAGGAAGCAATGGCGGGCTTATGTGAGGCCGGCAATGAACCTCCGGGTTCCTTAAAAGCTAGTAAGTGAGTAAGTAAGTAATTACCTTCTATAATTATGTTTTATCTGATATTCAACAACGTTTTATTTTCTTGCATGAGGTTACGTACTAGAGTATTTTTCTCTGAGATGGCTTCTGCCGTGTACATAAGAAGCAGTAATGCCAATCTACTACAGTTTAAAATTATACAGATAAATGTTTCAAGAAATTGTACGGATAAATGTTTCAAGATGATATGAATGGAATATTTGCAAATGCTACCATCATCGTTCTGAAAAATGTCTGTTTTCACAGGAAAAGTCTTCGGACTACGGTTGTTTTATGAAAACCGTTGAAAATTTTCTCTCCTATAACATAGGATTATGTTTTTTTCCCCATTAACAACTAATTCAATAGATGGTTGCTACAATACTCTCGCCACATGCTTAATATCTCAAATTTGAATTTTTTGACTATGGTTGCTTTTTCGAAAATCCCTTGAATTGTAAAGCTGGTTCACGAATGTAGCTATATCATATCATAATAGCATAGCATATGTACTAACAGTACTCAGGAGATGTGTACAAGATTTGAGAACCGTAGTTTTAATCATTTCTGAGAAAAGGAAAATAGTACTGTCGGTCAGGAGAAGACGAGAGCAGACTGAGGAGGAAGGAGCAATATTTGTACTGCAGTAAGCGGAAACATTAGGTCTCCTTCTGTTCAACTTAGCTTTAATTTCCATACGCATTGTTACTCATGTTTCCTGCACGAGTAATAACCTGGCTACTGGGATGCTTATCTGAGCGATGTTTATAATAATCAACAGCGATAGTCAAGAAGGTCACATTCTTTCCGCTAGTCTTCTCCTGGGTAACGGACAATAGGCCTTACGGTATATTTATGAAATAGTAAATAAAAATATATATTTATATGGATACACTACCTATTAAAAAACAATTTTAGGACCTACTCGCGAAAATACAAATATAATATTGTGTTATTTTACGACTCTGTACCAACATCTAGGTTATTTAGCGTCTGAATGAAATGAAGGTGATAATACCGGTGAAATGAATCCGGGGTCCAGCACCGTAAGTTACCCAGCATTTGCTCGTATTGGGTTGAGGGAAAACCATGGAAAAAACCTCAACCAGATAACTTGCCTCGACCGGGATTCGAATCCGGGCCACCTGGTTTCGCGGCCAGACGCGCTGACCGTTACTCCACAGGTGTGGACACAAATGTAATATCTTTTTCTATACAGAAAATAACGAAAAATCCAAAATGTCATTTTCGGTAAATTACATCAACGATATATGCCAGAAGAGAAATAGGCCTACATAAAAATTAGTGAAAGCCAATGAAGAGAGTACTCAAATGGCGATATAGTGAAGTTTTACTCGTGCTGAAAAATTTAATTATTTAATTGAAACAAATTCAAGAAAGATTTAATAAAATAAGCGTTAGTAGTGCCAACATGCAAATCAATTCATTAACAAAATGAAGAAAATAAGAGGAAAGGGGATGGTGAAAAACCAGTAAAATAAAAAAAAAATCCTTTAAAGTACTTTTGATTTGTAAAAAAAAATGCATTAGACCTATATAAAATTTAAAGAGTATTTATAGTTTTCTGTCAGGTGTTGTTACGTCATTTTTAAAGCTCTGGTGCACAGGGTGTTTAAATGACATTGAACTCTGGTTGAAGTTTCCTGCAACTATACTGTCTAGCTTCATTTCTTAAAAAGGTTATATATGCTATCTTCGGAACCATAAATGCTACATGTGTGATATTTTGAACACATATTCATTACATTACTTTTCTCTGAAATACAAATTTGTTATTTTGTTGCATTTGAAAAACATGCTTCCATATTCCTATAAGAATATCAACCTCTAAACATTTATACTTAAAACGAAATTGCTGATCTTAAAATTTAGAAAGCAAATATCTGAATTGTATTACAGGCATTTTGAGAACCATGCTTTTAAGAGTAAAATTTCATAGGAATTTTTCATTTATCTTCAAAAATGACGTAGGTATAGTTGGATTACTTCTAAAACCTCGTGAATGCGTTTGAGGAATTTGCACAAAAGAGCAAAATAACTTCTTATACCCCAGCTAATAACTGTTATGCATTCGTTATTTATAACATATAAAAACTTTAGCAGATTCAAGACGTGCTAGCAACAGGTGCACTTTGAAAATATACACAGATTTCAACAAAAATTAGACTTACAAGGTTTTAGAAGTAAGCCGATGATATAATTAATTTTAGTGAATCACTGTAGCCTGGAATTTTTTTTTTTAATTTGGGTTCCAAATACTCTTCAAAACTAATCAAGAATTCAAGTTTCGCTACAATGATTTATACGACGTATGAAAAATAAAAATTCTGTATCAATAGTAATATACATAATATTGTGAATTTTATTAGTAACAACAATGTAATTTATTCGCCACAACAATAATTCCTTTCTACAATTCGCCTTAAACGCTCTCGTCAACAATTGGATTTTCACTCAACACAGTATTCGTTATAGCACTCCACCGACGACAATGACAATTTACTTGGACTAGTACGAACAACAATGAACTGTTAATCTTAACTAATATTTACAAATCAGAACTATCAGTTCTCAGTTCACAGTTCTTCTATCTCAGTCACTCGAGTTCACAGTATCTCGAACCACAGACCTTCAGAGACAGTTCACTGTACTCGAACTCGGGTCCCTCCAACTGCGGTCCACTGCACTCGAACTCAGGTCCCTCCAACTGCGATCCACTGCACTCGAACTCAGGCCTTCGGATGCTGACGCAGATGCGGACGCACACTCGAGTCGAACTCCGGTTGGCTTGACTGGCTTGCTTGCTCTGGCTTACTCACTGACTGAATAACTGAAAACTCTAAAACTCTAGTTCGCTGGCGCCTGCTCTTTTATAGCAAAATCATAGTTGCGAGAACCTTCTACAGGTGTGTAGAGAATTATCTCGATATCTCTACATCGACAGACTTCTGGAATAGTCGAGAAGGTCGTTCCACATTCACTGCGTTAAGTAGCAGCTGCGCGCGCAGACTCGCTCCACTCTCTCGCCGTGTTGGCCCTTTCCCCTCTTCGCCGCGCGCCATTACAAAGTGCTCCGCGCGATCTTCTCTCTTGCGGGACGCTGGTCGTGAGTTCGAATCTCACGTCGCTGTCACAATATAATTATAATATAATATATTTTGAATTTTATTCAGCTTCCTCCAAGTGAAGGCTGCCTTACAAAGCTTACCAAAAAATTGTTGTTTTTTGTTAGTAAATGGTAGGTACACAATTATAATGAAAAAAAAAAACAATGGAGAAGGAAAAGAAAAAGAAATAACACAATTATAAATAATTGAAGACTACTAAACAAAAGATCATTAATTCCAGAAGAAACACAAAATTTCCCAGTACGGTATCTATTTGCTATTAGGTGATCACAGTCGTCTATTTAGCACTAGTTGCAAGACCCAACTTACGTGACCAGATCGCCATAGGGTAGAGATGAATGTATTTACGTGTAGAGATGGTTTCTTAGGATTTTTATAGATCCCTTCACTGGAGACAGAGATATTTCAGTGACAAGAGTTTGTCCTAGTCCAATGATAATATAATTATAATATTATTACTATTACTATTATTATTATTATTATTATTATTATTATTATTATTACATACATACATTCATACATACAAATGGCTTTTAAGGAACCCGAAGGTTCATTGCCGCCCTCACATAATCCCGCCATCGGTCCCTATCCTGTGCAAGATTAATCCATTCTCTATCATCATATCCCACCTCCCTCAAATCCATTTTAATATTATCCTCCCATCTACGTCTCGGCCTCCCCAAAGGTCTTTTTCCCTCCGGCCTCCCAACTAACACACTATAAACATTCCTGGATTCGCCCATACGTGCTACATGCCCTGCCCATCGCAAACGTCTGGATTTAATGTTCCTAATTATGTCAGGTGAAGAATACAATGCGTGCAGTTCTGCGTTGTGTAACTTTCCCCATTCTCCTGTAACTTCATCCCTCTTAGCCCCAAATATAATAATAATAATAATAATAATAATAATAATAATAATAATAATTGTTATTATTATTTCCAGAAAAATAAAATACAAAGAAACTGTAAATTAACAAAATTTCAGCACTCCACTGAAAGCATTTGTGTTCTCGTGCTCAGGGGAGGAAAAGTAGAAAAGATTCAAATTTAACCCTCTTCTCCCCTTAAAATATATAAATAAAGATTAATTTCTTACATCTCAGGAACAGAATACGACGACTTGCTGCAGAATATGGAAGAATAAGAAAAATAGTAAAATAAAAATTTAAAAACAAAAATATTCACGAGTAAAAATAAGTAACATAGGTATACAATATAGAGCTTGAAAGTTCGACATACATAGTAACTCGGTCTGTAGTGGAACTTAATTACAGAGGTCACTTTGCAAACGACAAAACATACGTCGATAATAGACATGCTGTGATTATGACATCAAATAGTTTTATATACGAATTTACATTAAACGTAATAATGCAAAAGTATTACAGAATTACTGACCACAAACGACACGCCCGGAGGGAGTAATTATCATTTTTAGTCCATAACAGCATTTAAACGGTAATTATTAATTGCAAATATGCATAATATCCATCCCAAATCAACAGATGTAAAGAGAGAAACTCGGTGGAAAAGCGGCCTAACTTATCTCACGCAAATTACCACTTGAACCCAGAGTATTTATAAGTTAACTACTTGATTAACGGCGCAACAGCCAGTGCGGCAACTGGAAAGTGAGGCTAAAGCTTGAAAAATACGCAATACAATGCGCTTAAACTTTCACTGTTAATATGAGGGTCATTATTTTGACTATTACACTTTTACTACGTCACACTACGTTTGACCAATAAAACGGTACGAAAGGACGTCTTTCAACCAATCATGGCTGCTTATCGCACAATTTTATCGCGTCCCTAGCATTTGTTTAATTTTATCGCGTCCCTAGCATTTGTTTATTTTTATCACTACCCTAGTATTTGTTTCTTTGTTTTCCAACATTTCAAACTGCACTGGTCTGGACGTCAAGAAACAGAAAATTACAAACCACTCCAGTCGATGCACAGCACTTTCAAATATGACTCGCATTGGCATTCAACAACAAGAATTAATAAAGATCACTGGTCATATATGAAGAGCACAATTCGGAAATTCTGAATAAGTTGAGGGATACCCCATGTACATCAACGAGTTCACTTCTTTTACGTACACGTCCAATATAACATCAACTGAACCACCAACCACTAAAACATTCAAATTTGAAAAATTGTACTTTCAATAATGGTTTCTTTTAAAATTAGTCATGTTTATTTTTTATTTCATCATCGTTAATTAAAACGTTTCTTGTTTATTTCATCATCCCTAATTAAAACTTTTCTAACACTCGTTTATATTATTTAGGTTATGTTTGTTATAGCTTCGGCTATATGATATTATGGATAGTCACGTATCAGAGATTGTTTAATACTAAGATTTATTGAAAATCATCTGTCAAGTGACGTTGATTACTGGGATCCGGATGATTGAAGTGGAATGCAACTGTTTTAATAAAAATGAAACTGAATCAACAAAGCCTTCTTGACTAGTAACCGTCCACAGAGTTCAATGAAGATTCCATAGTTGCCACTTCTGATAACAAGAAAACATCATCATAAAACACTACTGCCATCTAGCGTAATGTTGAGATGGCACAATAATACATTTGAAGACAGTTGTCTTTTCGTAAGCCAATTAATATTTAATTGCATTGGAGTACTTTGTTACTTCTAATCTTTATATAATTTCTTCTAATCGTGTAATAGTCAATTAAATCCCATTCGAGTTTTGATTTTCTCTAGATAAATCAAAACCTCTAGTGAGATTACTGTTGATAAATAATGTACAGATTGGCAGAATTGTGAAGTAGATGAAGCAACACAAATGAAAATTACGTCAGTTGCAATTGAAGGATTGAGGAAGAAGCACGTGTGTTCGTTTCGTCTACAGCATACTCTGTTTTTAGGTAACGAGAGCTAGAAATGGAGCTTACATGTGTCTCGTGTACTGTGACGATTGAAGACCAAAGATCGAAACTTTATGTGGCAAAACCTGACAGAAATCCACAGCGGAGCGGAGTTTGTGGTGAGCTTACAGTATAAATTCTAACTTTCAAATTTTTTGACAGCAGACTTGATGACAAAAGCTTCTCAACCGAATAATAACACGCATTTCCCATATTTATTCTGCGTTTAATTTTCTCCCGAGTGTAATTCATATTTGGTACTGTCGCTCCGAGATATTTGAATTTTTCCACCTCTTCGAAGGATAAATCTTCAATTTTTATATTTCCATTTCCTACAATATTCTGGTCACGAGACATAATCATATACTTCAGGAGCCATCATCTCAGTGCACTATGGTGCAGGCACAGTTTGCTCGCTGCTCAGTTCTATCCCTTAGACATCAACTGTGCAGCAGGGGGTGGGGGGAAGGAATCGGGTGATGGCAGTGGCGTCCGTTCACTTGTTCAACCCTTTTAATCAGTCTCTAATAATTATAATAAACACGGAAGAAGCATGTACTTAATTTATTTTAAGAGGAACTGTGTAATAAGTAAACCACTTTTCAGTTTAAGACAAGAAACAATATGTATTTTGCCGTTATGTATTGTATCGGTTTTGAAAGTAAACAGTTTTTTATATTAAAGTAATTGAGAACTTACAGACCTATAGGCCTAATACATTTTTCACTATTACGAAATATTAAACAAATCGTATCCATTAGTAATATTTAAATCATGTCATCCTATTCCTTTGTTCAAGTGTCGTCAATAAAATAAAATAAATTATCCATTTTTTATCTGACACTATCCCTCAATTACGCAGTAAATGAAGTAAACAATGACCTAAAATCAATTATTTCATGGACGAAAAAGTTTGGACTGAAATTGAACTCAGAGAAATCACAGCCAATTATAATGGGACATCAACGACTTTCAAGTAAATTAAATACAGGTGACATATTTCCTGTTAAAATGAATGAAACTATTATCCCTTACAGTGATAGAGTAAAAAATCTAGGAATTTATATGGACAAAAACTTAAGTTGGAATACTCAAACCACACACATATATGTAAAATAATTTTTATGAAAATTCACACACTAAAAAGAATCCGAAATTTCCTTCCGTTGCTTCTCAAGAAGAATTTAGTGCAGTCGCTCTTGATGCCTCATTTTGATTACTGTGACACTCTCTATACTGACCTTAACATGAGACTGACTGACAGACTACAGAGTGTTCATAATGCATGCGTTCAATTTATTTGCAACGTCCGTAGATCTGACCGTATCACACCTTCACTAAATATGCTGTCCTGGGTCCGTCTCAATATTCTACAAACCTCTAACCCTAGCTACCTAGCTTCTCGTTTTCAACATTTGTCCTCATATCACGAAATAGATACTCGCTCACACTCTCCATTCCTAAACACAGAACATCCTTCTACTCTTCATCTTTCACCGTCTCTGCAGCTCATCTCTGGAACTCTCTACCACAACATGTCAGAGACTGTCGGACATTGTCTAGTTTCAAAAATAAATTAAAATTGCACTTTTTGAATTAGATTCCCTTCAGTTATAAGCCCTTTTCTCTGCCATAGTTCTGTAAAAATGTAGGCTATATATTTCTTTTTCCTTCTTTTCCCCTTTTTGTTCTCTTTATCAGCCGATGAATTTATTATCATAGCCTTTTTATCGTAAATTTTATTTAATTTTCGTATTTCTTTTCTTTTTTTATTATTTTATTACATTCCATTTTGATATATTCTTCCTTACGTTTTTCCATATTAACCATTTGTACTAAATGAGTTGCTTTCACTATATTCCAATGTATTTTACTTTCTTTTTTTATTATGGTATTATTTTCATGTTGTTTAGTGTCGATTTTATTATGCTGTTATTATTATTATTTTTTTTTAATATGTTAGTATTCTGTTCTTTAACTTTTTGTTAAATTTTAACTGCTTGTATACTTTGTGACCTGGTAGAGTGTAAGAGAAGGCCCTATGGCCTTAACTCTGCCAGTATAAATAAAGAATTATTATTATTATTATTATTATTATTATTATTATTATATCACAAAACCAATTATTTGTTATTATGTACCTACAACATATGAAACATACTATCGTTTCTGTTACAAGGCTAAAGTTGGCTTAAATTATTTTATTACAATGTAAATAACAAATTATAAAATTTATTTTCGCTGTTCGTTAGCATTGGTTTTCCTGGATTTTAAAATCACTTTTTAGTTTAAGACAACAAGCAACTTGTACTTTTTCGTTATGTATTGCAGCGGTTTTGAAAACAAATAGTTTATATATATATATATATATATATATATATATATATATATATTAAAGTAATTGAGAACTTACAGACCTATAATGCATTTTCACTGTTACAAAATATTAAACAAATCGAACCCATTACTAATATTTAAATCCTGTCATCCTATTCCTTTGTTTAAGTGTCGTCAATAAAATAAAATTAATTATCAATTTTTTATTTGACACTATATATCACAAAACCAATTATTTGTTATTTTGTATAACATATGAAACATATTGTCGTTTCTGTTACAAGACTGAAGTAGGCCTAAATTATTTTATTACAATGTAAATAACAAATGATAAAAATTATTTTCGCCGATCATTAGCATTGGTTTTCCTGGACTTTTTAATTCGTTTTTCCCTCACTAACTGGTTTATGTTAGGTGGCAATGCTCGTGTAGAACACAATCGAAGAAGGCATTGTAGATTATGGTCAGAAAGTTGGCTTCTGCGATGGGATGCGTTGGCTTGGCTCGACACACTGCACACTACTACCTCCTCAGCCAGCGTCTCGGCGCTCCGAACTAGTATGCAGTCAGTTGACGATGGCTGATATACGTTTTTCTTTTCGGGATTTATTTCCAAACATATCGCTTTACTTACATCAAGTAAAATTTCCGTGTTTTCCGCAATCGTTATCCCTATTATTATTATTATTATTATTATTATTATTATTATTATTATTATTATTATTATTATCATCATCATCATCCTTCACGAATTAGGCCTCTGTAGACCTGTTTCGGCCCCATCTAGCAGTCTTCTTAAAGGTCTTCCTGGTCGACGATGTCCTCTAGGTTTATTACTGCATCATAATTTTTGGGATTCTTGAATTTTCCATTCTTCTTGCATGATCTAGCCAATTGAATTTGTACCTGCTGATTTTTTCTTCTACTCACTCTACTTCTAATTATTCTAAAATTTCTTCATTCCTTTTTCGGTCTAAAAGAGTATATCCTGCTGTCCTCCTGAAAAATTTCATTTCCGTTGCTTTGATTCTGTTCATGTCTTTTTTCTTTAATGTCCAAATCTCGCTTCCGTATAAAAGGGAGGGTAATGCTAGTGTATTATATATTTTTATTTTTGTAGATTTTTGTACTAATTTAGCTTTTAATGTATTGTTTATTATTCCTAGAATTTGTGTAAATTTGGTAATTTTCTTGTTCACATCTTTTTCATTTTGATAAGATATTTCACAACCCAGATAATTGAAATTTTGCACTTGTTCGAGGCATTGGTTATTGTGTATTATCTTAGTTCTGACTGGGTCTTGTCCTAAAAATGCCATTACTTTTGATTTTTGTGCTGAAAGTTCCATCCCAAAATATTATTATTATTATTATTGTTATTATTATTATTATTATTATTATTATTATTATTATTATTATTATTATTATTATTATTATTATTATTATTATTATTATTATTGCTGACTGTTTTAGGAGACTAATTCATTTTGCAGCACAGCCGGCGACAAATGGAATCGTTTCAGTACACAGACTAACGGAATATCGAGCCCGAGAGAGATGTCTGGCACCATGTCACAATAAAGTTACAGCACGAGGGTACCTCCCACTCATCCACTTCGTATCCGATAACGAGATACAAAAAACAAATAAAAATAAACAATTCCGCATAGTTTTGTGCTTATATTAAATTGTGACATACTCTAGAAAATTAGTTTTCGACTGTGAAAGGTTCCAACTATTTTAAAATTAAAATTAAAACCCCCGGTATCGTGTATTAGCGAGTCCAGACTGGAGACGGAGGGGGCGTCGCATCTGCAACCAACATTACATAGCCGGTGACGCGCTTTGCATATGTTCCAGGCGACGAGGCATGTGCACCAATGTGCACTGTATGTACATGACAGTGTATGTGTACAGATGGCCCTATGTTTGGGAGCTTCATATGGGGGACTGGAAGAGTATTACAAGCTGAAAAAAGAAAAAGGGGAAAACAACTGGAGCGAACGGAAGCTTGTTATTTTTAAAGTGGCATTAGTACGCCGAATATTGAACGCACTGATTTCTTGACGTTTCGGACTGAGTGATACAAGATACCGTCCTGCACGGATCGATTCTGAAATAATTATTGGGGAAACCATCTGATTCTCCAAATAAAGTTTCTATTGATTTGATATCTTGAACGTTCATGGTAATTTTATTGACAGAGAAATATTTGCTCTCAGATCTACTTCCTTTTGGTCCATGGAGTATTAAGGTAAATCTGTACAAGACTTTTCGCTGTACACGGAAACAATTTCAAGAAAATATACACGAGGGCATTCATTCTTTAACAAGAGACGAATTTCATCGCAGTAAGAATTTTTTTCTCAGCAAATACAGGGTACGTCAGAAAGAACGGATGGATTTCACATGGCAAGAAAATTGTAAAGATTCATCAAATCAAAAATTTATTGTTATCAACATATTCACCAATACATGCAGTTTATTTATGTAAAACAACATTATCCATATGATGTCCTTGGCTTTCAATACAGGCATCGAGGCGTTTTCTGATGTTCGCCATCACTTTCACAGTCATAGCTGGTGCAATTGCCACGATTTCTTCACGAATCGCTGTCTTCTGTTCGTCCAGTGTATGTGATCGATGTTTACAAACTTACGCCTTCAAATGGTCCTAAAGAAAGAAGTCGCAGGGCGCGAGATCTTACCGTAGCCTCGGACAATCTCAGTGCAATAGAATTTCGTCCAGGTGATTTCTTCTTTAATGTTGAACCTGTGATACGAAATGAAGCGACCCACCGCAAAATTGTATTCCGTGTTGGAATCCTAGCGTGACATCCGATGTCGAAATGAGTCCTGAGTGGCGATCACAGACTCTTCATTTTTCAAAAATGTCTCTACGATGAAAGCACGTTGTACACCAGACCAAGACCATGTTCTCAACTGAAACTGCATTCTATGGCTGACCCAACAGTCGTGGTCGCCCTCACTATATCTCTCTCCTCGTTGCGTATCGATAGTTTGAAATCCATCCGTTCTTTCTGACGCACCCTTTATAACTAGTACAGAGTGACAATTAAGTCCAGACTCTCAGATGAAGGTATGTACCTACTCCTTTTTCCCCAGATTTTCCTCTCTATTCCCATCCTTTCTTTTTATAATTTTACACAGCTTTTACTTTTTTTATTTCCTTCTTTATCTTGTTTTCTTATTTTTTATTCTCTTCCTCAAAATTCTCTTCTCATTTTTCCTCTCTTTCCCTCATATCGTTCGCTATTTTCTCCTCTCCCCTTTTCCATCTTCTTTTCTGTTTATCTCTTCTTTACATCACAACTTCTTTCCTATTTTATCCCATGTCAATTCCATCTTTTTGTCAGTCCTTTGCATCCACAGCTTCTTTCTTCATCTTTTTCTACTTTTTTATTCTCTTTCTCCAAATTTTCTTCTTCTTTTGTTTTTCTCATCTATACATTCCCAACTTTCTTTCCTCTTCCATTCCCTAATCTTATTCAATTTCTTTTCTTCGGAATATGTATTATATGACTTTCTCGTGTTAAATTCTATTGCACCTGGTTTACATGTTTCGATCTATTATGGGTCATCATCAGAACTGGTGGTTGCTGGTCTTGGCGCCTCTTGTTTTGTTTCCTGTGTGGGTGTGTTTGTGTAGTGTAATGTGGAGTCAAAGAGTGTGTGTGTTCTGAAATTGAGTTGTGTGTCTATGGGCAAGCAGATGGTGCGTTGCTGCTGTAGACAATTTTCAGCAGGACGCCAAAATATGCACGACGAGGAGCGCAGTGGGAGGCCAACCATCATCACAGACGAAATTGTGCAGCAACGCATCATCTGCTTGCTCATGACGTTAGGCCCATAGACCTGGCACAACTGACGATCAATTTCAATCGACGCTATGCCCTGTGCACTCAAAAACTTTATCACTGACAGCACTTCACGTGGCGGGAGCTGGAATAGGAACGTCCATCTTCAACCAATGCAACGAAGCCACTGAGAGCACTCGGGAAGTTCCGCTAGCGCATGCGCCATGCCAGGACATTACTCTATCACGTACACGCAGTCGCTTCGCGCAACATATGGTTTGCTAGCTGTGGGACGAGTGGGGAAGTTACTTTATGGACGCACCTCGTATAAATTATCATGGATTAATATTGCCAATAGTTAGCTTCTGTTATACAAAAAAAAAAAAAAAAAAAAAAACAGAAAAAGAAGCTGTTAAGTAATTTAATCTAGAGAGTGAGTTCTGTGGAATGAGTTACAGTGGAGTTTCCAATTTCGTTTAAACTAACCATCATTAATTTCATGTTGTATGGTTTATCCGATAAGCAAGTTGTAGTACAATGTTAGAATTGAAATATACCGTCTACACTTATCTAGTTTTTATATAATTGATTATAACATAAACGTTTTCGGCACTAATGTGCTATTTTCAAATGTATGAAAATTTGCCTAATTACATATTCAAATAGATGCACATGAACTGTGTGAATGAAAGCACATAATGTGTACCCTTGATGATCTCATACCACATATAAAACAATCTATATGTAGATAATTGAATAACTAAAAATTAAAAACACACACTTATTACTAACATTTAAAATCTATTTTGATTTTCTGCTGCAATTATCCATCATTTGGTGGAACACTGGGGTTATCTTGACGTATTATGTAGTCAAATGCAGTTATTCAAACCGAAGGAAAACAATAGCCAGGTATCAATGTAACTTATATTACGCACCACATTCGATCATGGTAAAGTGCTCCAATATATGAAAGTGAACATAAAACAAGGAACCTTGGTGCAATAACAATAAATTAACATAAAGGGTTTTTAATATTTTAACAGTTAGTATCTCAGTGTAAGTGTATAACATTTTAAGTAATTGAATAACTGCATTTGACTACATAATACGTCAAGATAACCCCAGTGTTCCACCAAATGATGGATAATTGCAGCAGAAAATCAAAACAGATTTTAAATGTTAGTAATAAGTGTGTGTTTTTAATTTTTAATTATTCAATTATCTACATATAGATTGTTTTATATGTGATATGAGATCATCAAGGGTACACATTATATGTTTTCATTCACACAGTTCATGTGCATCTATTTGAATATGTAATTAGGCAAATTTTCATACATTTAAAAATGGCACATTAGTGCCGAAAACGTTTATATTATAATCAATTATATAAAAACTAGATAAGTATAGACGGTATATTTCAATTTTAACATTGTATTATTAACCTTCATTAAGTATCGAACCATTAAATTTGAGTACAGTCTTTTTTATGAAATGTGCCCCGTGTTGGACGATTTCAAGTTAAGGGGATCCCACTAGAACTCTCTAAAAACTCGAGTAATATAGAATCTTAGGTCCCACAGATTGTATATTTTCAGGTCGGTAAAGAGTCAGGAATGGACTTAAGAACTACAAGTACAATGTAGAAGCTCGTGTGACCAAATCCTTAGCGCCTATTACACAGTTAACATAAAGAGAACCAGCAGAGCGTGTGACGTGAAACTGTCATAGCTAGTAGTATATAGTTCGTACGTTATTTAACTCAAATGATCCAACGGTTCAATGGAGTTAATGTTTACGGAGCTGCCAACTGTTAAATTATTAACTGATATCAATATGCATGGTGCTCAGTGACCATTCTTTCGGTTCACATATCTCAATATATATTGAATTCCATGAAATTTCTAGGGTTTTTCTATTACTCTGAAATTCTAATAAATGCATTGCTCATTATGTATGTGCAAATAGGTTTTGGTGTACTAGACAGCAAACAAGTTCTTAAATTTCTACTATGCAACTTATAGGTTTGATATTTTTATTCTAAAAATTAAATAAAGGGTGTTCAGAAAGTAATTGAGCATTTCCACTGTGAATTGAAAATAGATGTTGAAAGTGATGTCCACGACAATCAATACAGGACTGAACTCGTTTCATTTTATTTTCAAACACTTTGACCAGCTCTTGTTGTTAACTGCAGCCTATCGCGATTATTGCAGCTTGCAGTTTAAGTGTGCTTGGCCAATGTCGGCGTCAGGTCTGGGGAACGTAGAGGTCACAAATTTTTAGAGATGATGAGTTCTCCGAAAATGTCAGTCAAAGGCTGTAGAGATCTGTCAGCTGTGAGTGCAGTGGCGATGTTTTCTTGGAACCATAGTACTTTATTTCATTTTATTCAAGGTTGACAGTGAAATTGTTTCGTTAATTATTCCGTTAGTTGTTAGTAAAATACCTTTCTACTTTAGTTTTAAGAATCAACTATTCAGCAGTGTCATTCTTTTGATTGACTAGTGTACTGAAGCTAAAAATATGTTGTTAGTTGCTTTGTACAGATTTTGTTTTTCAATTTTTAACTAAAAATTACATTATAATTATTATGTTTAATAGCTTTCAATTGCTGTTGTCCAAGGCCCCTTATAGACGAAGTCATTTCTTTTTATTTCAGTACAGCGCCTTAGATGGCGTTGTTATTGTAATTTTAAAACTCATTTATCTCATTAAATATATACCAGTCCTATCAAAATTGTGTATAGAATAAAACTTATCGGAAATTATTTTAAAGAAACTGTTGTTATGTAACATTTTTCATGAAAATCAATAATAAGCAAGATATTTCGATTTATTTAATTTAGGCCTCCTTATAACCCCCCTTTTAAATAACGTATTTTGAATACCATATAGCCTAAAATCTAATTTACAACGAACTTAATTTATATTTCAATTTTCATATAAATCGGTTCAGCCATTATCGAGTGAAAAGGTAACAAACATCCAGACAGACAGACAGACATACAAACAAAAATTTCGAAAAAGCGATTTTCGGTTTCAGGATGGTTAATTATACATGTTAACACCAATTATTTTTGGAAAATCTAAAATTACCAGAAAATTTTGGCTACAGATTTATTATTAGTATAGATTTATTTATTTATTCTTCGAATAGAGAAGTTATTATTTATTTCTTTATTGCAGACTTTAGGTCGTCTGACGACGAAGTTATGTGCTCTGTAGTCTGTCTTTATTTTGTATAAAATTAATGCACTCGTGCGCTATTTCTAATAACAAATAGGCATATTTATCTTTCTCACTGGAACTTCTGTTCCTGATTTCTTTGTGGTTCGTATTATTCTATATTTATTGCAAATTTTGACTACAATAAAAGCAATGCCTCACATCAGACTAGCAGCCGATGTTCACTTGTTATTCATTCATGCCTTATTGCGTCACTTGTGAAATCCAAAGATGCTTGGTTAACAATCCAATAACTAGTGGCCCGTTAAATTCCTCTTCTGCAACCCGACAATCCACTAACTTCAAAGGTCCACTAAATAATGGAGGAATACATTATTTATATGTCTATTTTCTTGCAACCCAGCATAAATCTATTCTGGTGCACAATGTTTGGACTTGTGCAACTTGATTACATGCCGAGACATCCAGCATTTTCGGAATCACCCGATAGATCTCCTTTACTTTTTATTCTCTGGTAACAGAGACCGAAAATAGTTCCGAAAAGTTGATTCTACATCTTAGATACTCAATAAAACCTAAAATTCTCGCATTCGTATATTTTTTTAGTACGTTATTTTAGGACGCTTTATCAACAGTTTAGGTTATTTAGCGTCTGAATGATATGAAGGTGATGATGCCGGTGAAATGAGTCCGGGGTCCAACACCGAAAGTTACCCAGCAATTGCTCATATTGGGTTGACGGAAAACCCCGGAAGAAACCTCGACCAGATAAGTGGCCCCGACCGGGAATCGAACCCGGGCCACCTGATTTCGCGGCTAGACGCGCTAACCGTTACTCCACAGGTGTGGACGCATTCGTATATCTCTTGTCTTGCTTCACATCTTAAAGCTTCAATTCTGATGTTAAATCTATGAACTAGAATAAATGAAATGAAATAAACACTACCATTTTGTTATTCTGAAGAAAAGAAAAAAACAAAATGGAAGATTTCTTCCAGAATGCACTCGTGCCGTTTTAGAAGTGACGATCTAGAGCCAGTACACGTCCCCCAGCATTTCAGCAGACAGAACAGTCTTTTTTTTTTTAATTCCCACACTTCTCCCCTAACAATCCCATCCCCCCACCCTCTACGACTAAGCTTCCTCCCCGATTCATGTTCACTCTCCGTAATTTTTATAAAATGGTACATGGAATGGACAGCAAGGGGTGAGAGGAAGGGATAGAAATACTAGATTTTCGCATGAAATCATTTATTTCTTTATTCAAAAATTAAAATAAAAAAAATCTGCACAGCTCTACGAATATTATATCTGCGATTATGACGTGTAATGTGAGCGCTATCACGAACGTTGCTCCAATTAATTCCCCTAGCAGTATATTGTAGAAACGTTCTTTAATTATTTTAACTACAAAAGTTTAATGCAAGAACATATTTCTGTTTAAAAAACGGTGGAGCCAATAACACTGATTATATATGTAGGACAATTAAAGAGTAGCCTGCAACATCCCATAAAGTGTCTTCTTAATTACATTTAATCCGGTTAAAATGAAATCCATCCAAACATAATTTTTGCAGAGTGTGGATGGCTACTACATGCGCCGTACGGCAGAAGCACACTCTGATGCAACTTGAAGCTGGCTAACAGGCCAAAAAGGTTAAACCGGAATTCAATCATATCCATACTCACCCACTCTCGAACTCCTTCAACTGCTGCTCCAATGCACTCATTAACTTTACAGCCCCATAAAGGCTAATCCCTATAGTTTAGAAATATCATCATCAAAAACAACATCATCATCATCATCATCATCATCGCAATTATCATCGTAATCTCAAAATATTTTGTGTGAGATCGTGCGTATTTGCTTGGTTTCCGCACAAAACCAATCCGCGGAAAGTCTAAAATTCCACATTCAGTATTCCCAACCTAACACACATAACAATTTCCCTCTTCTTACCGCCTGCACCTGCAACAACTTCTAATAGGATAGTCAGGCAGATCGTTTCAAATACGATACAAAGAACACATCACAACCATAACAAAATTAATCCACATGCAGAACACGTCACAAATGCTAACCACACCTACAATAGTAATATGCGTTACAAGAGCGGTATGTTGAAGTTTTCATGTTCGAGGAAAAGTTTGAAAAAGCGAAACGTAGTTGAGCTTTTTTAATTTCCGAGAATTGAAAGAAAACATACCGCTCGTGTACATTACATTATTTTGTGCGAAGATCGTTTATTACATACCTGAAAGAGGAATTTCTAATTAGTTGCAATGAAATCTCCATCTTGGTGTCTGTTCAATGACGGCAAATTTGCAAAACAAAAATAACTATCTTCAACATTGCTGCTTTAAAATGTTTTCTGTGTTTACTATACTCCAGCAGGCCGTGATATACGTCTTTCTTTCTTTTTTCCCCAGTCTATGATGAGTCTGGAATCTTTTTGATTTTTTCACGGCTTCCTTAATGTTACTTGCATCACGAATGCAGTAACTTTAGTGGAGTTGTAGAGTTTACTTAATTTATGCAAATATTTAAAAACAATAATTGACCGTGCAATTTAGGTGAAATTGCAGTGGTAAGTTTCCAATTTATAATTATTACTATATTGAACGTCTCTAATAATAATATGTTAAAAGCCTAAAGCAGTAAAATCAATATGTCACTTAAGTGGTAAGAAGAGGGAAATTGAAATGTGTGTTAGGTTGGGAATACTGAATGTGGAATTTTAAACTTTCCGAGGATTGGTTTTGTGCGGAAACCAAGCAAATACGCACGATCTCGCACAAAAGTTATGTAATCAAGATGTGGCATTATTATTATTATTATTATTATTATTATTATTATTATTATTATTATTATTATTATTATTATTATTATTATCAGTTTGGAAGTAAATCCCGAAAAGACAAAGTATATGATTATGTCTCGTGACCAGAATATTGTACGAAATGGAAATATAAAAATTGGAGATTTATCCTTCGAAGAGGTGGAAAAATTCAAATATCTTGGAGCAACAGTAACAAATATAAATGACACTCGGGAGGAAATTAAACGCAGAATAAATATGGGAAATGCATGTTATTGTTCGGTTGAGAAGCTTTTATCATCCAGTCTGCTGTCCAAAAATCTGAAAGTTAGAATTTATAAAACAGTTATATTACCGGTTCTTCTGTATGGTTGTGAAACTTGGACTCTCACTCTGAGAGAGGAACATAGGTTAAGGGTGTTTGAGAATAAGGTGCTGAGGAAAATATTTGGGGCTAAGCGGGATGAAGTTACAGGAGAATGGAGAAAGTTACACAATGCAGAACTGCACGCATTGTATTCTTCACCTGACATAATTAGGAACATTAAATCCAGACGTTTGAGATGGGCAGGGCATGTAGCACGTATGGGCGAATCCAAAAATGCATATAGAGTGTTAGTCGGGAGACCGAAGGGAAAAAGACCTTTAGGGAGGCCGAGACGTAGATGGGAGGATAATATTAAAATGGATTTGAGGGAGGTGGGGTATGATGATAGAGAATGGATTAATCTTGCACAGGATAGGGACCGCTGGCGGGCTTATGTGAGGACGGCAATGAAACTTCGGGTTCCTTAAAAGCCATTTGTAAGTAAGTATTATTATTATTATTTCCCATAAGTTGGTTTTTAAATTGCAGGACCACTAAAATGTTTTACTCACGGCTACCGCTGCCAGGAATCAAACCACGGATCCCTCTGATATAAAGCAGTCTCCTGGCTGATCTGCCACTGGGTAACTGCTAACCCATATAATAAAGTCTATTTCCATGGTGAAATGGAGAATTGTGAGTGATGTGTAACACAATAGCTGCGAATGACTACCTTCGCCCGTAAAATTTCATAAATCACACAGTGACCCAAAACATGGCGTTAGGAAAGCTTATAGAACATTTTTCCCCTGAAGAGTACGTCCCTATAGGGATGGAGGATTGCCAAAACGTACGACTGGGCCAATATAACTCACAAGGAGATAGAGCACTGCATCATTTGGAATTGCCTTCATTATACAAGAGGGAAACATACAAGCCTATCGCTCAAATTCTAACAAAGTTAACTGTAGCCAGACTCGACCCACCAAGAAAAGGAACAACAATAATTTATACTTGTCCGGGGGTGGGGGCAAAAAAACGTATGGTAATGTCACCCCCCTCTCACTGCAAGCACGTGGGAAATTGCCAAATCCTTTAAATGAAGCACCCTAGAAGCTCTACCTATTTGTAAAATTCCTCGTAATTCAGACGTGAACTACAGTCGTCCACAATGGTTACCACAAGTGCTATCAGAGCTAAGGTACCTGGGTTCAAAGATGGCTGGGGACGATATATTTTTAATGAAGTTAAAATCATTATGTTGATATGCATTTGAATTCTAAAATATTGAATTGGTGTAATGTTATAGATTATCGGTTTTAGAGTAAGGGAGGGTATTGTCGGATACCATTTTGATGTTTCAAAATAAAGGTAATTGAAGAAAAAAGTTAGAACTGGAATTACTTAGTATTATAATAACGTCTTGGGTTCCTGCAGATTGTGCATAAGTATTAGGTAATTTACATAATATGTATTTGCTGTATAACTTGCAAAGAAAAAACACAAATAATATCATCACTGACAGAATGGGAAGCTAATGTCGGATACATTAGACATTATTATGTAAGAGGTATGATAATGCATTTAAAATAATATATTGCATATCAGAAACTATTACAATAGTGTTCTGTTTAGCCAACTGACATGCAAGCCTTTTAACATCATTCCTGGTTCATCCAAAATATTTTCTCTCCATCATTAACACATAGTCAACTAGCTTCTCTTCAAGTGAAGCTGGGAGTATTGGTTTTCGTCCAAGTTTCGATTTAACGGCTCAGAGTTGGACCGTACATAATCAAATAACGTTGATCGAGGTACATTGAATCTTTTGGAAGCAGCAAGATAGCCCATTCTTTTCTCCCGTACTGCGACAATGGCATTTACCATATCTTCAGACTTCCATTTTTTTAGACTGAATCTCTTTTTTCTTTTACTTTAGGCATCTAAAAATATCAGAAAAAGAAACAATTGGTTACTTCATAATATTCGATTAATTAGAAAATTAATTACTTACATTAAAACTGGCTTGATGCAAATTTGCTATCTCTAAATATAACTAAAACTACTTTGGTGACATTTTCTTTAACAGTCTCTGGATTGAACAAATTGAAATCACTTTCTCATTTAAAATTAATAATCCACAACTCATTTTGTAAACTCTCTACAACCTGTAAATGCCCTTGCCTGAAAGAATCTGTAGATGTGAAATACCTGGGAATTATTGTTGATCAGCACTTGAAATGGGATAGACAAATCACCTTTTTATGTAACAGAATACGTAAAACAATTTACAAATTTGTAAACCTTCGCCATTACTTGCCTACTCACGTATTACGTTTGGTTTATTTGGCTCTAGTTGAATCTGTTATCCAATATGGTATAATTGGATGGGGAGGCATTACAAAAACTGCTCTTTTTCCTCTAATTATGTTGCAAAAACGTATAATCAAAATTTGTTTGAAAAGGCGACTGGATTATCCAACAAATTTGATCCATTCTGAATTGAATGTTTTTAGAATTGACCAAATTTATGAATACTCTTTAATGAAATTCTATCATAAAAATAGAACGAAATTTGTAGCTCAGCCACATGCTCATAATACGAGACGAAATGAAATTCTTAAATTAGTTGAACCTAAATATTTCACATCTGCTGCTTTACTACACAGTACAAATTATGGTCCACGGCTATATAATTCGATAATAAAATTTCATCCAGAATTGACTACTTTAAGCAATGAAATTTTCAGATCCAGAATTAAAAAATTTATATGACAGACTTCCCTGTATATATATTATGTACCATGTATTGTAAAACAAGTTTATTTCTATCCTAAGTGTATTTTTCTATTTTATCTTGGTTACTATGTCAACATGACCTGCACTAATTATACTACTAATAATAATTTAATATTAATCCATCAATCTAAACATCGTCTCTTTTTTCACTCAGTTATTATTAGTATTATTATTTACTAATTTTATTACAATCTTTATGTGAGCTTTTTTCTTAAGTATTTTGTCTACAAAGTATGTGTATCTATGTAACGGAACTGTCCCCGAACACGAACTTCGCTCTTTCGGGGTATTTTAATGTAACGTTTTTATGTATATGTTATTATTAAATAAATAAATAAATAAATAAATAAATTAAAAATACCCATGAGTAAAAATGTAGTGGTTTGTTATAGAAAACATATAAATGGATTTAAGGCAGCTTTTATGTAGCGAGCAGCATTGAAAGACAGCCGACAATGCCCTCGGCTAGTATCCGACATTGCCCTCGGCTAGTATCCGACATTGGCCGACTCTTCACAAACAGTAAAACAAGCCAGCTGCATGAAACATGTTGTCGATAGCATTTCTGCAATATGAGAATGAAGAAGCTTTATCTAAGGTATATCAAACAGTGCATACCATGTTGTGTAACGAATAAATCACATTACTTACCCTCAAAAAGATTTTTTTTTTTTTTTTTTTTTTTTTTTGCAGAAACGTTAAAAACACTCTATTCACACACAGTGAAGCACTCAACAGTAGCAGATGTTCGTCTACTTGTAGAGAATGTAATGCATTATTTTCACATCAGATTGCACCATTCGATGGAAAAGAAATATGTTATCCGAGATTATCCGACATTACCAGACCTATCCGACAATCCCCTCCCTTACTCTACTCATAAGAACTCTTATACAGTAAATAGCTCTTTTATAAGTCGTGTGTAAATTCCTGACAAATAACACTGCACAACAAGAATTTTGCTCCGACTTAAAACAATGTGTCCCTTATGGTTTGATGTGCGCTGAATCCGAAAATGCATCTCTTTACTTCGTATCACTTAAGGTTTTTAAGATATACTATGATTTCACTTTTCGATAAGTCCTTTCCCAGGAAACATCTGGCGCTGGTTGGTGGTATAAACCAAAACAAAAGCTAATGCATTTTATGAGTTTATGACATTTACGTTTTACACTTGAGGATATAGCAGAGATATTTGATAGGTTTAAAAAAATGTGGATATGAGCAAAAAGTGCAAATAAAGTGAAACTGGAAAAGATCGAAAAGTATAGGATAGAGAGTAAGTGTATAAGCTGATGTATGGAATAAAATATAAGTATTTATAGGAAGTGAGAATAGTGACAATGATTAGGTGAAAGCAGAATAGTGAGAAAGTGAAAGTGAGCGCAAATAAGAATGAGGGAAAATAGTGAGTAAGGGTTAAGAGAAGTGAACAAGTGACAGCATAAAATTAGTACTAACATTTGAACGTTTCAACAGTAAATAAATAAAATGTCAAAAACAAATAGGTCAAATAATTCAATATGATAATTTATAGAGAAAAATTGAAATTGAGATTTTAGTGAACAGTAGTTAGAGGAAAAGGGGGGAGTGAAAGAAGTATATAATATTAGATATATTAGGATTAATGAACAAATAGAGAATAGCAAATGAAATGTAGGAGAAATACTGAAGGGGGGATTTACCAAGTGACAAAAAAGGTGCATAGTGTAATTGGGAGTATGTGTGTAGACGTGTACTGCAAATAATGTGTTCTTGTAATAATATGTTAATGGTGGCACCGGATACAGAAATGTGAGGTACACCATTACATTTAAAGAAGTGTTGAGACGAAATATATCATATATATCATATTTATGGTTTATTATGGATGTTGGCATGTTATTTTGTACTTTACGAAACCACCTCTTACTGCTTGTAGAGACAGAGTTTGTAGAGGGACATGATACCGCCACTGCTTCCCTTCAGTACGTGAATGAAACACACAGCAATGTACAGGAAACTCCTCGTACCCGTTTGAATGTCTGTGATTACACGATATAATCACGACACCCACTTTGGTCACCGCTGTTCTACATACTGGATATTATCTTTAAGGAAATACAATCGTGATTACGTAATTCACAATGTGCGATGCGCTTCTGGGACATACGGTATATAATGCAGCGGCCTATGCGTTCTGAAGCAAGAAGATTGATAGCGCAATTAAAACAAGAGAGCCTCGTAAACAACGAAGCTGAGAAATGACACTGTTCAGCTATGTGCAAATTGCGTACTGGACTAGAAAGGTCAATTGTGCAGCTGAATATGCAAACAAGGCGTAAGTTGTAAATCGATTACATAGCGGGTGGGGGAACCGATAAATGTAACAATACTCGCCGATTAAGGAAATCTGACAGCCTGACCGCGTTATTCAACTTTAGGCAAATTACGCAGTGACAAAAACGGTGCAGATGATTTAATTCTCCCACTGACGTACACAGAAGGGTTAATTCTATCATAAACAGTCAATACAAAATGTCACTGAAGACTTTCCTATGTCAATGAGTAATATAACGTTCTTGGGGTGAACCCAGCAAGAAACTATTAAGAGGGTGGTGGAGCTATTATGATAAAAAACAATATTTTGCTGTATCGTTTCAATCAAAACACATAGAAATTTGAAAAAAAAAAAAAAAAAAGTCATGCGCTACTTTAGACATATATGAAGGATTTGGAGTTATATGTTAAATTAGATCTTCATTTCTATAATTTACCGAGTGGTGGCTATTATATATATATATATATATATATATATATATATATATATATATATATATGCAACTACAAAACTTACGTAAGTTAATATTGTTATTAAAAATCAAATATTTTTATAGTTATTAATCAAGTGGGGTTGGGTCTTTTTCATTTATACTTTATTTTTTTTCATGGAGTGCAGTTTCATAGAAAGGACTTTGCCGACAGACCTTCTACTGCCCCCTACTAATTGGTTGTCATAAATAAATGTCTTCCTTACTATGACGGAAATCTTGTCTTCTCTTGTTACTAACCAATCACAACCCTCGTTCAGAAGAATGGACAGGTGCCCGTCAAATCCACGTGGAGGCAGAGTAGCCGCATCGTTTCCGAATTCCAAGAATCCCGTCAGTTTCACTGCATAATTTCGAAGGTCATCAGGATTGTGACAACTGTGCAATGTTGGGATTAGGGGACAGGATGGAATTGTCAGAGCTGTTGTGTAGTAAGTCATAAATCTGTAAATGGGTGTTCAAAGGAGCCACCGAACTGCACTCCTTGAAATAAAATAAGGTATACTTAATGGCGGTGTGGTGTAGATATTTATATGCGTCATTCTCTTCGAGAGGGCGCAAAAATTACAGTTCCTAAGGAACGACCAAAAGGTATTACCTACTTACTGATAATATAAGAGGCCTAGAAAATTTTAGAGTCTCTCGATCATTTCAGCAAGATTTCTTAGCAGGATAAAATGATTTTACCCTCTACATTTCAAGCTCTACATGCAGCAGCTATACCAAGATGCTATGGCTATTGTTCGAAAGCATAGCAAACCTGACTTTTACAATCCACAATGACCTGAAATAGCCATTGCTTTACTCCCACATGAAAAACCCACTGATCGTCCTGACATTGTTACTTGCGTTTTCGCGTTGAAACTCAAGATACATAGGATACATACTGGGTGTTCATTTCAAAGTGTGTCATGACGTCACTGTTGTGAGTCAGCGATTTGAAACGAGTTTCAGCTTTTATGTCAGAGAAGTTGCCTATTAATCAAGGCGTTCAATCTGACCTTTTGAACATGTACGTGTACGGTATAACTTGAACGTCGTAGCAACAGATGGCGGTCTGTACGGTCTATGTGCTACCACAACCTCTTTCGATCTGTGCTTTGCGCGAACAAATCGTACGCAGGATATTTGTTATCATCGGTTGCGTACGGCAACATTCCACAACACAAATCAAAATGCTCCGTGTCCATGTTGACCATCCAAGTTAATGTCAACAAATACAAAAGTAATCGTCTTGACTCTCTCCCCATATCTCGACAGTAAGAAAAAAACTCACCTCAGTACGTGTTTCGAAGCAGTTCACATTCTTGCCATTACAGGTGTTACCGTACGTATCGGTAAGTACTATTAAGAATGAACGCCGTACTTGCTAGGCAACTTCTCTGGCACATAAGTAATACGCCTTTGCGGAAGTGTAGGAAGATTGAATTCTCTAGGCTCAACGACTAGCCACATGACGACATACAGCGAGCCATGACACACTTTGAACTGAACACGCAGTAGGTTCAAGAAAAAGTATTTGGCATAAAAACCATTCAGAAGGAGTATGTTTCATTATTATGGGAGCAAATTACATTCAAAATGTCTGGTATTCTTCATTGAAAATAAATCTGGAATAGTAATATACGTTACAAGAGCGGTATGTTGACGTTTTCATGTTCGAGGAAAAGATTGAAAAAGCGGAACATAGTTGAGCTTTTTTAATTTCCGAGAACATGAAAACAAACATACCGCTCGTGTATCGTACATTATTTTGTGCGAAGATCGTTTATTACCTACCTGAAAGACGAATTTCTAATTAGTTGCAATGAAATCACCCTCTTGGTTTCTGTTTAATGACGGCAACTTTGGAAAACGAAAATATCTTTCTTCAACATTGTTGCTATAAAATGTTTTCTGTGTTTACTATACTCCAGCAGGCCGTGATATACGTCTGTCTTTTTTTCCTCCAGTCTATAAATGCGAACTTAAAACAAACGGTAAGGTTATGTAATGATTTATTTTTCATTTTAATATTTTAACAATATTATTTATATAACATATTGCAGTAATAACATCGGCATCTGGAATCCTGTTGAATTTTTCACGGCTTCCTTAATGTTACTTGTATCAGGAATGCAAAAAGTTTCGTGGAGTAGTAGACTTTACTTAATTTTTGCTAATATTTAAAAACAATAATTAACATTGCAATTTAGATGAAATTGCAGTGGTAAGTTTCCAATTTATAAATATTACTATGTTAAACGTCTCTAAAAATAATATGTTAAAAGCCTAAAGCAGTAAAATGAATGTCGCGCTTAAGCGGTAAGAAGAGGGAAATTGTTATGTGTGTTACGTTGGGAATACTGAATGTGGTATTTCACACTTACCGCGTATTGGTTCTGTGCGGAAAACAAGCAAATAAGCACGATCTCGCACAAAATTTTTATTTGAATGTCTAATGAACTTAGTTTGCAGCATTTGCTGCACAAGCCACTAGTAAATATTTCAACTTAATCTTAAGGATATTCTTGAACTTGTTTTGTGAGAGTAGACAAACATTTCCGATTCTCTGCAACCTAAACCTTAAACGGAGTCCCACATAGCAAACCAAGCGCACAGTTCTATTGATGCTCTTTTGTCTCCGAGTCGACTGACGTAACAACAGGTCTGAGGCGAGACGAACACTGTTGTTATGAATCTCGCCGCCAGAGCATAATGAGGCTTAAATGTTTGACACAAGTCTCCAGTCCCGGACTAATAATCACATTATACACGCGGGAATGACAACAGTTTCACTTGCACAAAGAGGGATTATAGCAAACTGCACACTACTGTAACCACAATTTAAGCAGCATCTTTGCGCAAATAGACTTTATGCTCCATGTGTGAAAGAGGGATAGAGAATTGCTGTAACCGCTACGGGGTACCGCACTCCAGTTTACTTCCCCGTCCCCTCAAGCCCATCCCCAAACCCACCGACCTGGGTCGCTAATTAACTTTCAATGACCCTCTCGACGGGAACCCCTGGCAAATGCCCCACCTGTACACGAGTAACCACTTACGGGAGCCGGCGGGGCCAACACCTGCCCAAACCGCGCCAAAAATAAACTGTGTTGCAACTTTAAGCGTCATCATCCATTCCTTTCTCGGTCGCTCTATGTCACTTCCATTTTTTCTAGTGTTGTTGATCGATCAAAATATTTAATCGATTAATCGAGTTTTAATATACTGTAATATACACAATTATTGTTAAATTTGATTTTTTCTCTGATAAGCATAAGTATTATATCATCCAGTCTGTTTTCAAAAAATCTTAAAGTCAGGATTTATAAAACAGTTATATTACCGGTCGTTCTTTATGGTTGTGAAACTTGGACTCTCACTTTGAGAGAGGAACATAGGTTAAGGGTGTTTGAAAAAAAGTGCTTAGGAAATTATTTGGGGCTAAGATGGATGAAGTTACAGGAGAATGGAGAAAGCTGCACAACACAGAACTACACGCATTGTATTCTTCACCTGACATAATTAGGAACATTAAATCCAGACGTTTGAGATGGGCAGGGCATGTAGCACGTATGGGTGAATCCAGAAATGCATATAGAGTGTTAATTGAGAGGCCGGAGGGAAAAAGACCTTTGGGGAGGCCGAGACGTAGATGGGAAGATAATATTAAAATGGATTTGAGGGAGGCGGGATATGATGATAGAGACTGGATTAATCTTGCTCAGGATAGGGACCAATGGCGGGCTTATGTGAGAGCGGCAATGAACCTCCGGGTTCCTTAAAAGCCAGTAAGTAAGCATAGGTATTAAATAGTATATATGTATATACTGTATCGTTATATTACAAAACAACTATTTTAATTATTTGCTAAGATATTTACTATGAGGCGTATAATTTATTGTGCCAATTTCTCCGGGAATTTTTGAGAAAACAAAAACAAAAAAGTATGAAGACTCACCTAGTTAAAACTGTTTCATCCACGATTTTAAACATGCATTCACATGCTCCGAATTAAGTGCTGCTAAAGTAACAATGTTTCCTGCATTACTAAACACGAAAAAAAAAAAACTTTTTTTCTGTCAAGCACTTCTCCAAGATGGTTCAATTTAAATCCAAACGTTTCACCGAGTTTATCTTTCAAATTCTCATGACATAATGGAGTTTTCACTTTTCACAGATCATAGAAATCTTTTTTTTTTTTTTTTCCTTTAGCAAACTAAACACACAAGTTTCATCTACAAACTCAGTAAAGATTGCAACAAAACAGCAGACTGGCTCTTAATTCTTGTTGTAATCGGGTTACTAAATTTTAAAAAGATAAGATAGTTACTCTCTCACTTATACAGAATGCAGTATGTATTTCATATGCTATAGGAAGACGAGCTGACAAGAAGGTTAAAGTTTTCTTGGAAAACCATAAAACTTCATAAGGGTTCCGCATTGTGTTTCAACTTTAATAAGAAAGAAGTGCGCACGAACGTGCAATTTAGTTTGGTATGAGTTACTTCTCTTTACTATATTCCACCAGTGACTTCGTTCTATTCACACATTTACTAAAATGATATTTTGGACACACTTCGTTGCACAGTTTGCACACGCATTCGGGGGAAGGTTCGTGGTACTCTGATCTTCTGTGAACTGCTAGCCTTGTTATGGCGCTTCGCAACTTGTTGTTCGGCCCTGTCCAGTTGCGGTTGATCATCGCGTCCGTTCCATAGAATTCACTTTCTATTTCCGCCTTCTTCTCTTGCATGACCGTGCGTAGTCGAAGTTCTGCTGCGGTAGATGGCAGCATGAGTCTGCTTCATAGTTCCTCTATCATGAAGGGTTCTCGCGCGAGTTCGTACGCCATTCTGGAGGGTGCATATTTTGAGATTCCCAGTGCTGCTTTTAAGAACCTTGCTTTGACGTTCTCCATGGTCTTGAGGTCATTGTAGTTTAGCCGGGTCCATGTGATGTCCAGTCCATATGACAGTATAGGGAGTATCTTGGCACAGAAAAGCTGCATGGCTGTTGAGTGCTAGTTGGGTAATGTCTGTTATGTCGTGGATAGCTATTACTGCGGCCGTTGCTCGTTCTTGAGTGTAGATTCTGAAGGATTTTGCTGTCGTCTGTATCGTTACACCGAGGAATTTAAATGCATTTGTAATTTGCAGGGGTCGATTTTGTATCCAGATTGTGTCACTTTTTGCTATTCTTCCTCCCTTTCTGAATACCATTTGGACAGTTTTAGACTGGTTTATGAGCAGACCGTTTTCGTCAGCCCAAGCTGAAAGGTTGTTCATGGAGATCTGTAGCTCTCTTATGTTGGTAGACCCGAGCACCATGTCGTCTGCGTACATGTACATCACTGTTGAGGGAGCCTGTGTCTGTATTACGTCCGCTGTCATGACGTTGAAAAGGAGCGGGCTTAGAGGGTCTCCCTGTGGTACCCCTCTAGTTTGGCAGACTTCCTTGGACTTCTGGACTGTATCGTCTATTTGAATGAAGTTTTGCGCTAATATATTGCGGACCAGGTTGAGGACGTGTTTGTCCAGACCTTGCATGTTGTTCAGCTTGTCCATTAGCCTGTTTACACTGTCGAATGCTTTGCAGTAGTCAACTTTCAATAGAGGTAGACCAGGTCATTGTCCTCATATCTCCATCTCTTTATGAAGTGTTTGTGCAAAGATTTGCCCTTTGCTACCTGCTACGCAGTTACAAAATAACGGTACTATTGTGCTTTGAAGTGAGCAATTTCTGAGAAGAATGTTGTCGAATTTTTGGTCTGAGTTTGCATTAACAAAATAATAATAAATATCAAGTATAACCAATTAATTTTAATCGACTCGATTATTCGATTAAATATTTTTGACCGATTAATCTTACAATAGAAATTGATCGATTAGTCGATTAAATCCCACAACACTAATTATATTAGAATGTCAATTTTGACAATTCATTTCAGGTTCTTAATTCAGTTTGTTGTTGCTCATATTAGAGGTACTGTATGTTTATACATTTATCGACTCATATCAGTATAATTAGATGTTATATAGATTTCTATAAAATTTGGTGTAATGATTTATCTAGTCAGCTCATAGATAGAATTAGATTTGTAAGATATTTCTAGGAATTCCGTGTAACTCTTCTAATCTACCTCCTAGATTCGAAATGGGGGTAGATATTATTATGGAAACTAAACTAGTAAGAAAATAGTAATATGCGTTGAAGTTTTCATGTTCGAGGAAAAGTTTGAAAAAGCGAAACATTATTTTGTGCGAAGATCGTTTATTCCATACCTGAAAGAGGAATTTCTAATTAGTTGCAATGAAATCTCCATCTTGGTTTCTGTTCAATGACGGCAAATTTGCAAAACAAAAATATCTATCTTCAACATTGTTGCTTTAAAATGTTTTCTGTGTTTACTACACTCCAGCAGGCCGTATATACGTCTGCCTTCCCCCCCCCCCGTATATGATGAGTCTGGAATCTTGTTGATTTTTTCACGGCTTCCTTAATGTTACTTGCATCACGAATGCAGTAACTTTAGTGGAGTTGTACAGTTTACTTATTTTTTGCAAATATTTACAAACAATAATTAACAGTGCAATTTAGGTGAAATTGCAGTGGTAAGTTTCCAATTTATAATTATTACTATATTGAACGTCTCTAAAAATAATATGTTAAAAGCCTAAAGCAGTAAAATCAATATGTCACTTAAGCGGTAAGAATAGGGAAATTGTTGTGTGTGTTACGTTGGGAATACAGAATGTGGAATTTTAGACTTTCCGCGGATTGGTTTTGTGCGGAAACCAAGCAAATACGCACGATCTCGCACAAAATAAAATTCTTATTTCATATTATGGCGAAAGAGGATAGTATCATTGAAAAGAAGTGTTTGCATTTTCTTGGGGACACCAAATTGAAATCCAATTGGCTAGAATTTGGTAATGGGATGACATTAGGGTAATGAATTTAAATGTAATTTCTAAAATCGTAAAATATAAATGTAAAGAAATTACGAGACAAGAGTTATACCAAAATCTGAAGAGATTAAGGACATTAAGTAATTTTACGGACATAAAAACGTCATAGCAACAAGAACAATATGTAAGAAAAATAACACGGAATGGAGGATGGGCTTAGCTTGGTGGAGCCAGGAATATGGAAATTGAAAAACAGGAGAGGTACCGTACAGAAGAATATCCGCCCCTTTGCGGACGCATTCCATATATTATTAGAATGTCAAGAAACAGACAATACAAGGAAAAAGTGGTTATACAAAAATTTGTTTGGTATTAAAAGATATGCAGGATATAACAAAATATGCAGTACAACTGATATATGGGAGTTAGAAAAATTATGAAAATTTTTAACGACAGTGAAGCTGAAAAGCTGAAATAGAAACAGAAAGTTAAAACTAATGTATTAAATTGATCTTTCTTACAATATGTCTGTGATTAACTACTAGCTAATAAGGCATCCTGCCTAGGACTCGCGTTACGGAATGTGCGCTGGTTCGAGTCCATGTGAGGGAAGAAATTTCTCATGAAATTTCGGCCAGTGTATGGGACCGGTGCCCACCCAGCATGGTAATGCACTTGGAAAACTACGATAGGTGGCAAAAATCCAGTTCCGCAAACCACCCATAACGGCTGGGGGGATCATCGTGCTAACCACACGATACCTCCATTCTGGTTGGATGATCGTCCACCTCTGCTTCGGCATGTGGACGTGAGGCCAGCAGCCGGCTGGTCGGTCTTTGCCCTTCATGAGCTGTAGCGCCACGAACTTACTTTCCATAGTAGCTAATTGAATGTGTTACATTTAGAAAAAAAAATGTAAATTGAATTAGTTTTTAGGGTAATGTATGACTTGGCATAGGTGAATAAATAAGGCAGATCTCAGGTAATATAGACAGTGTATGTATCGAATACAAGTCCAAATTTGAGAAGTTATTTTCTGAAAAAGTTGTACATTTACCACATTAAATTATATTTTAATTTATAGCTAATGAAACTTTTTTGCGTTTATGTTCAACATGGTTTGTGATTTTAATGATTTTTTTTTTTTTTTGCAAATCATCTGGAGACACCGCTTATCTCTCGCGACGACTCCTTGGGAGCCACTGTTGTAATTAATTGGACATATCGCGGGCTCAGAATGACAAGGTTCTATCTCACATTTTTTAGCAAAATTGAGATTTTTGTTGCATTGAATTCTGCTACTTCACAGCTATCTACCATATAAATTGTATGTTGGTATTTCAATTATTGTTCGTGATAAAGTTAGTTTGAAAAGGTTTTATTGCACTGACTTTATTAACACCAAACTTTTAAAATGCTCTCCTGTAAAATTTACTAAACACTACATAGAACTTTGTCATTCTGAACCCTCGATATGTTTCTGGTCATAATTTAGTGTATTTTAATATAATGTTCATTAAAATTTTGGACATTTAGGGCAGTATTCATAGACATTCTTAGCGCAGGCTTCCGGTGGATGATCAGCGAACTAACGTTTTTCGTATTCATAAACCAGTGTTAACGATATGATATGATATGAATCCTGTAAAAATAACCAGTCGATAGCCGGGGCGAGTTTAGCACGCTCGTAGCGCGGGCTAGCGAAATGTCTATGAATAGCACCCTAAAAGTGGATCTCTAGTCTGTATTTCTTTTAAACACTCTGTATAATAAAGGAAAAGAAAGAGGGAAGAATAAGGAGAGAACAAAACGATGGTGAGGAAAAAGTGAATACGAGAAAGTCTCTCCTGTAACTATAGCTACACCCTTCAACGGCTGCCCATTTTCCAGTGGGTCGTGTGTGAGCAGCAGCCTCCACCGAAGAAGGCACGTACTCCCATACTTCGGACGCTGCAATCAGCCGCAGGGCTGATCAGCAATTGCGCGTATTCAATACTCTGGGTGTGATCGCAGCCCGTCGAGGGACGGCGGTAATTCGCCTCGGTGGGGTAGAAACTTCCAGATTATCTGCGGCCCGACAAACAGGCGGTGTATCCCTAACCCTTCAGTTCATTTCCAGCTTCTCGATTACCTTGTGCCGCCACGGATTATAGCGTACGGAATACTGTCCGGCGGTAATTCTGTGCCCAAGAAAAGATTCTACAGTACTATACAGTACGTCAATTTATACTCTGTTTACATCTTTAAGTGGATATAAGCATAAATAACTCAGATTTTACACGACTATCCTACACAACAATTAGGGTTAGGATTCTTATGTAAACTAATATTTTATTTGCGCTGTAATATAAACTCGTAATAATTCATTGATTAAAGTTCTCGTTAACACTTTGTTAAAACATAAAATTTACTCTGTCACACGTTAAAAGTGTTAAAATTGTTAAAAAGGTATTTACCTTCGACAGACGGCCCGTTTCGACGCTATTTGTCGTCGTCTTCAGTGTCTCTTGAACCACTGCTGATTTTGGCTCTGCGATGTGCAGTTGTCGATGGTAGGGGTGGGGGTGTGTTGCTCCTATGGTGGGGGTTAGTTGTCTCTATGCTATGACGTACTATGACGTCAAACAATGTGTGCGTATTGAACTGTAGTTGCGTGTTAAGTATATATTGTGGGTGTGCTATTGTATGGAAATTTTACACATCACACCAAAAAGTTCACAGTTAAACATCCTAGAACAATACGAAATATATAAGAATACAATAGCACACCCACAATATAATATATACTTAATACGCAACTACAGTTCAATACGCACACATTGTTTGACGTCATAGTACGTCATGGCATACAGACAACCAACCCCCACCATAGGAGCAACACACCCCCACCCCTACCATCGAGAACTGCACATCGCAGAGCCAAAATCAGCAGTGGTTCAAGAGACACTGAAGACGACGACAAATAGCGTCGAAACGGGCCGTCTGTCGAAGGTAAATACCTTTTCAACAATTTTAACACTTTTAACGTGTGACAGAGTAAATTTTATGTCGTAATAATTGTGTTTTAAGTTTCGGACAAGGTCACCTGACCATATATTTTACATTTTATTTCACATAAAAACGTACATTTTGAATTTTTTAAATGTAAATACATATGAGGCACGTCCATAAAGTAACTTTCTCACTCGTCCCAAACATATGTTGCGCGAAGGGACTGCGTGTACGTGATAATGTCCAGGCATTGCGCATGCGCTAGCGGAACTTCCCGAGTGCTCTCAGTAGCTTCGTTGCATTGGTTGAATATGGACGTTCCTATTCCAGCTCCCGCAGCGTGTGAAGTGCGGTCAGTGATACAGTTTTTGAATGCACAGGGCATGGCGCCGATTGAAATTTATCGTCAGCTGTGCCTGTCTATGGGTCTAACGTCATGAGCAAGCAGACGGTGCGTTGCTGCTGTAGACAATTTTCAGCAGGACGCCAAAATGTGCATGACGAGGAGCGCAGTGGGAGGCCAACCATCATCACAGAAGACCTTGTGGAGCAGTGTCTACAAATGGTGTTCTAGTTCGTACGTTTCCACAAAAGAATTTTATGTAAATGTAAATATTTAATTCCTGATAAGTCTCCAGCAAAATGTCTGTAATCAATGGAGTTTTTTCAAGCCTCCTTTACTTGAAAGAGGCTGCTGCGATACACAGACACTGCCGTGTGCAAGTGCATATAGTGCACGCCAACCTGGTAAGAAAAACTCTCCGGCGGTTAACCATGCCTGGAAGTTACGACGCTGAATTCCAAGGCAAATGCAACAGAATATAGGCTACTTTCTAGCACAATGCGAAGCTGTTAAGAATGCAGTGCATAAAATGCGGTCTCCCCGTGAGGGGAGGGGGAGGAAACAGTAACAAAGTGCTGACAAGAACATTTAAACCTTAGGGATGAGGGCGAGCACAAAAGAATGGAGAAAATTGCATACCAACGTTTACACTGTGAATTTACTACTGTTAATAACGGCAGTGCGCGTAAATGAGGGGTAAGAAAGACGGACTGCAGCTCCCCCAGGAAAAAGTTACAGGACCAACAGATAGCTAGGAAGATACGAATCACGCTTAGGGCGTCAGTGACACGTGTCGCTACCATCATCTCACTTGGAGCATCACATATGCTATTAAATAGGATATAAATTTTATATCACTCCGTCTTACCGTCATCATTATCGTCGTCGTCGTCGTCATTATTTCCTTCATCATCGTAATTATGTTTTTTTTTATTTTATTTTATGTCCGACGAAAGACAGAAAGAAATAATTACAGAATAACAGGACGACTACAAGAGAGAAAGCATTAATGAGACGGAAAATGAAAATATAGGGACAAAGAAATAAAGGAACGAATTAAAGAACTAACAAATGAATTAATGAAGATGAGGAAAAATTAAAGAAGTTTAATGAACTTGAGAACTAACAGAAGAATTAAAGAAATAACAAAGGAATTGAAGAACTGAAGGAGGAATTAAAGAACTGACGGAGAAATTGAAGAATAACGAAGAAATTAAGGAATTAGCAGAGGAATTGAAGAACTAGCGAAGAAATTAAATAATAACGTGAAATTAAAGAATAACAGATGAATTAAAGAGTTAACGAAGGAATGAAAGAACTGATGGGAAAATTAAATAACTAACGGAGGAATTAAATAACTAGCGGATAAATTGAAGAATAACGGAGGAATTAAAGATTAACGGAGGAATGAAATAATGACGGAAAAATTGAAGAATAACGGAGGAATTAAAGAATAGAGGAGGAATTAAAGAACTAATGGAGGAATTAAAGAACAAACGAATGAATTAATTAAACAAACGGGCGACTTAAAGAACAAACGAATGAATTAATTAAACAAACGGACGATTTAAAGGACAAACGAATGAATTAATTAAACAAACGGGCGACTTAAAGAACAAACGAATGAATTAATTAAACAAACGGGCGACTTAAAGAACAAACGAATGAATTAATTAAACAAACGGACGAGTTAAAGAACAAACGAATGAATTAATTAAACAAACGGGCGACTTAAAGAACAAACGAATGAATTAATTAAACAAACGGACGAGTTAAAGAACAAACGAATGAATTAATTAAACAAACGGAGGAGTTAAAAAACAAACGAATGAATTAATTAAACAAACGGGCGACTTAAAGAACAAACGAATGAATTAATTAAACAAACGGACGAGTTAAAGAACAAACGAATGAATTAATTAAACAAACGGAGGAGTTAAAGAACAAACGAATGAATTAATTAAGCAAACGGACGAGTTAAAGAACAAACGAATTAATTAATTAAACAAACGGACGAGTTAAAGAACAAACGAATTAATTAAACAAACGGACGAGTTAAAGAACAAACGAATTAATTAATTAAACAAACGGACGAGTTAAAGAACAAACGAATGAATTAATTAAACAAACGGACGAGTTAAAAACAAACGGACGAGTTAAAAACAAACGGAAGAATTCATGAAATAAACGGGTTAATTAAGGCAGAAATAGAAGAATTCATTTAATAAACGACGAATTAAAGAACAAATAGAAGAATGAATTAAATAAATGGAGAACTTAAAGAACGGAAGAATTAATTACACAAACGGACGAATTAAAGAACAAACGGAAAAATTATTTAAATAAACGGACGACTTGAAAGAACAAACGAAAGAATTAACGAAATAAACGGAAGAATTGAAAGGACGACGAACTAATTAAAAAACGGACGGACGAATTGAAGAATGCCCTTTCGATTTGATGGATAAAGGACTAATTAAAGATCGGTTGAACGAATGACAGAAGGAATTACAGAACGAACGATTCAGAAAAGAACGAAATCATTTAAGAACAAACGAACGGACTAAGTAAAGTACGTACTAACGGACTAATAAAGAAATGGATGACTCGAAGCGCGAATGAATGGAAAATCGAATTAATGAGATATGGGTTGAATATAATCAGGCGTACGTGTGAAAGAATGGATGAATTTGTTAAGTAATGACTGGAAATATTAATTAAGGAGTTAATGGGCTCCTATTTTTGAAAAATACATTTTAAAACGTGAATCTAAGATTTTCTGTCCTAGAATTTGTCCGGGAAAGCTGAACAAAATGTTATTAAACCGAATAAAATGGCCTTGCAAATCGAAATCTTGGCGAACGGAAAAAGAGAAAAGTACCACCATGCTGTAAGTTCCCAGAGTAGGCTGAATAAATTACCAGCAATAGGAGAGCAGGTGAATCCTCAACTCTATTCCAGAAAATAGGCAAAATCATAAATATCGAAGGGGAATTCAAAGCAGCGTATTTCTAGTGTCGCATTAAGAGCGTCTCAGAGGAAGCAATTCGCATTTTCTTGTCCTGTTCTATAAATTTCAGATTAACAGCAGGAACAAGGCCGGTTGTTAAATCTAAATTAATCACCATTTTTTTCATTTGCATTTGCTTACAGTGGAGACCGTGTAAGCAGGGTAGGAAGACAAAGATATATAGAGATTTAAAGTGGGAGAAAACAGATAGAGTGGATGACCAAGAGAAAGCAATAACAAATCGGTATAAATCCGATCTGAGGTCTGTGAATCAAAGCTGGAACAACTCCCAAGCCGGTCTCGGGGATAACATAACAGAAAGTGGTTCCTTTGGCGCGCCTCACCACAATGTACAGGCTTTGCAGAGATGCTTTCTATATACCCCCCCCCACTTAGTAAACTGATAAAAAAGAGGGGTGGGGTTGAGGAGTAATTTTCACGCTGACGGGAACCGTAAAGGAAGTATTTTCATAGTCGTAAGCGTGTAATCCAGACAACATTCAGTACAGCTCCGCCATTTAAAAGCAAAGCCAGTGGCAACGTTAGTAACTGTGCAACAGCGACACAAGTGCTCTCATTACAAGGGACTTACTCCAGGCTTCTACTTACGGGATATGGGGAGTCGCTTCACGTATTAAAAACTTCTTTTTTGCAACTACGGACTTAGTGAAAAAGTGACGTAACTCTTAGTACTGTTCTCAAGATCACACCCTTACAAATACAGACACATTCAGTCCTACAAGACAAGTTACAGCGAGTTCAGAATATGTGCGTCAAGTACGTATGGGCTATTCCATCTCAGATCGACTGAAATATAGAGAAATTTGTCCTTGTAATTTTTAAATACAATGAAACTTTTTCTGTCCGTTACCTATTGACGTCAGGGACTGCCGGACTTTATCACAATTCAAAATTAAATTGGAAAATTTTCTCTTAGTTAATGTTATTAGGTATTGCTAGAAGTATTGATTTGTGTTTTTTTTTATTTTTCTTTTTTTAATCTACATTAAAATTGCAAGTTTCTTGTTTATGTTAGTTAATTAGTTAGGATACAATTAATTATGATACTTAATCACTCATTTAAAGTTTGTGTGACTGCAAACTGTGCTTATTTTTGTGTGGCTTTACTTTGTTTATAGTGTTTTTTTCTCTCTCTCTTTATTTTTTGTGTAGCTTTAATTTGTATATAGTGTATTTTTTTCTGTTTATTTCTATTATTGTATTTGTAATCCTGGTGTTGTGGAAGAGAAGGCCTGATGGCCTTACCTACACCAGAATGAATGAATAAATAAATAAATAAACAAATAAATAAATAAATAAACTATGATACACTACTTTGTGAAAAGTTTGAGGCATCAGAACTTCATAGTGTTTAAATTAAAAATATTTAAATTTATCGTATTTTCATAAAATTAGCAACTTTAAACTCTTGTGGCTCCGAAACACTTCCACCCAATGATCAATATCATGGTTTATTTTTATGCTGAGAAATTAAAGTTTTTCTTACTTTTTATGGAAATGGAGAAATTTAGATTTTTCTTCATGAAGACGCAGAGGCATGTTAAAGGCCCAGCCTTGACAACAGATGACGTCACGAGCAGCGCGGGTAGGCTCTGTTGCCCAGTACCTTCCATTCTATTTTCCTAGGATATGATCACATATCACCGTCCTTCGCAAGTCTTTCGTGGCTCCGACTCAAAGAACGTAGAACTTTACACTCTTTGTCTTTACTCTTTCGAATTCAGCACACCTCAACACCAAATTACCTCTCGTGTCGTTTCTTTTTACCTATACTCTAACCACGACGTAAATACCAGATCACTTATCTGTGGCGCGTTAAGTATACCTCTTTATAGAACATCTTGTTACTCCTCATCTTTTACAGTATCCACCTCGCGACAGTAGAATTCCTTGTCACAAAGTATTAGGGGCTGCAAGACAATAAACTTACTTACTTACAAACGGCTTTCAAGGAACCCGAAGATTCATTGCCGGCCTCATATAAGTCCGCCATCGGTCCCTATCCTGTGCAAGATTAATCCAGTCTCTATCATCATATCCCACCTCCCTCAAATCCATTTTAATATTATCCTCCCATCTACGTTTCGGCCTCCCCAAAGGTCTTTTTCCCTCCGGTCTCCCAACTAACACACTATATGCATTTCTGGATTCGCCCATACGTGCTACATGCCCTGCCCATCTCAAACGTCTGGATTTTATGTTCCTAATTATGTCAGGTGAAAAATACAATGCGTGCAGTTCTGTGTTGTGTAACTTCCTCCATTCTCCTGTAACTTCATCCCGCTTAGCCCCAAATATTTTCCTAAGCACCTTATTCTCAAACATCCTTAACCTATGTTCCTCTCTCAAAGTGAGAGGCCAAGTTTCACAACCATACAGAACAATCGGTAATATAACTGTTTTATAAATTCTGACTTTCAGATTTTTGGACAGCAGACTAGATGATAAAAGCTTCTCAACCGAATAATAACACGCATTTCCCATATTTATTCTGCGTTTAATTTCCTCCCGAGTGTCATTTATATTTGTTACTGTTGCTCCAAGATATTTGAATTTTTCCACACCTTCGAAGGATAAATCTCCAATTTTTATATTTCCATTTCGTACAATATTCTGGTCACGAGACATAATCATACACTTTGTCTTTTCGGGATTTACTTCCAAACCGATCGCTTTACTTGTTTCAAGTAAAATTTCCGTGTTTTCCCTAATCGTTTGTCTATTTTCTCCTAACATATTCACGCCATCTGCATAGACAAGAAGCTGATGTAACCCGTTCAATTCCAAACCCTGCCTGTTATCCTGAACTTTCCTAATGGCATATTCTAGAGCGAAGTTAAAAAGTAAAGGTGATAGTTCATCTCCCTGCTTTAGCCCGCAGTGAATTGGAAAAGCATCAGATAGAAACTGGTCTGTACGGACTCTGCTGTATGTTTCACTGAGACACATTTTAATTAATCGAACTAGTTTCTTGGGAATACCAAATTCAATAGGAATATCATATAATACTTCCCTCTTAACCGAGTCATATGCCTTTTTGAAATCTATGAATAACTCATGTACTGTACCCTTATACTCCCATTTTTTCTCCATTATCTGTCGAATACAAAAAATCTGATCAATAGTCGATCTATTACGCCGAAAACCGCACTGATGATCCCCAATAATTTCATCTAAATACGGAGTTAATCTTCTCAAAAGAATATTGGACAAAATTTTGTACGACGTCAACAAAAGTGATATTCCTCGAAAGTTACCACAGTTGGTTTTGTCCCCCTTTTTAAAAATAGGTACAATTATGGACTCCTTCCATTGTTCTGGTACAATTTCCTTTTCCCAAATAGCAAGTACAAGTTTATAAATTTCGCTATATAATGCACTTCCACCCTCTTATATTAATTCTGCTGGAATTTGATCGATACCTGGAGACTTGTACTTTTTTCAGGTTTTCTATCGCAATTTCGACTTCTGAAAGCGTGGATTCAGGTATAGGCCTAAATGGCTCAGCAGTTTGTATTTCAATTTCGTCCCGATCATTTCTATTTGGCCTATGTACATTTAGTAGTTGCGCAAAATAGTTTTTCCATCTGTTTAGGATTGGTGGAGAGTCTGCAACCAAGTCACCATTCTCATCCTTGATCACGTTTACCCTTGGTTGATATCCGTTCTTAAATTCCTTTATACACTTATATAAATCTCTAATGTTTTTATTCTTACTATTTGTTTCTACCTCATTCAGTTTTTCCTTCAAGTAACCTCTTTTTTTATTCCTAAGTGTACGACTTGCTTCCCGTCTTTCATTGAAATAATTATCTCTCTTCTCCTCAACTGGATCCTGTAAGAATTTCAATTTTGCCTGTTTCCTTCTTTCTACTACCATGCAACAATCTTTATCAAACCACGGTTTCTTTTTCTTAGTTTCATAATAACCTATGCTCTGCTCAGCTGCAATTTTGATACTATCTCTGATATTTTCCCACACGCTATTAACATCTAATTCTTTCTCAACTTCGTCGGAACTTTCTAAAGTGGCAAACCAATTCGAAATTTCGACCTGATAATTTTGCTTAGTTGCCTCGTCCTTTAATTTGAAAATATTGAATTTAGTAATATTAATTTGTTGTTCTACTCTCTTGGCTACACTTTTAAAAATACCTTAAAGGATAACCTGCATAGCAATTCATTCTGATCATACTGGCTTTAACGGTCACTCACTATATGGTAACTTCTTTCTTTAGATATGCATCCTGATAGTGCTGTATTTTCACAATTGTCTCATAATATTCTCTTTCTATTATCTAACATTATTTGAAATACATTAATTTTCTATTTTTTAGCGTAATTTGAGCATAACTTAAGGAAATTATTTCGGTTTGGAAGGCAAGGAATTCAAAAGACCTTCATTTCATGCAAACAAACATCACAATTTACAAACGAGTTACCTTTGATGTGACTTCACGTCTAGTTTCATGAGTGGACCTTAGACAACACTGGACATACAGTAACAAACACGTTGCTGGGAGGCATTATCAGTTTCGTACTCACCTGAAACAAAAGAAAGAAGGAACTTTAATTAATGAATGTATGAACAGTTAAAAAGTTATATCATATTCCAAAATGTACAATTCGTTACCATCATCCCCGCCACGTGAATTTTACACACTGTCTAAGATGTTAGAAAAGGTGCGTCATAAGATGTGGATGCAATACGACGGAGCACCAGCAGACTTTACTGTAGCTGTACGAGCCCTTGTAAATCCACCATATCCCGGGCATAAATTGGAAGAAGTGGTCCGGTTCAATGGCCAGCCCGCTCCCCTGATTTGATGCCTCTCCATTACTTGTTTTGGGGTTATATTAAAAGTGTTATTCACGAGACACAAGTAAAAGATTCCTGCAATAAATGTGGTAGCCGTCAGTTTGAACAATTGTTGGTGTAATACAATATTAAGTACTAGCCGTACCCGTGCGCTCCGCTGCACCTATTAGAAATAAATATAAAGTAATTACATAATTAAAATAGGACGTTTGATCCAGGGAACAACTTTTACAACAGCGCAAGATAATCTGCTTCGCTCATTACCCAATTTTTTTCGCATTGCATTTATTGCATATATATTTTACGTATTTTAACACGATTCAATTGAGCATAGTTAAAATTTGAATTATAAAATAATGGATTGCTAAGCTAACGTACTATTACTGCATACTAAATCAATACACTCTCGTTGTTCTTTAATTCTCTGAGATTAAAATGAGTGTACATAAATATTATTTTAAGAAATACAGAAAACGAATGTACAAAATAGTCTATCAAATTTTCTGTGCATAAGAAGCTATTTTAATCTTACCTATCCTCGATTTACTCAGACGTTACTGTAATAACATTATAGCATTATGTCCATCTAGAGAAACTACACTTTCCAATGGTGAAATAATAATTAATTATACAAATTTAGCTTCCGATATTACTTCATACAAACACAGAAACATTCTCTGTAGGCTATCTTTCATAGCTTTCGATTGTTGCTGTCCAAGGCCCCTTATAGACGAAGTCATTTGTTTTTTAATTCATTACACGGCCTTAGATGGCAAGTTATTTTAATTTTAAAAGTCATTTATCTCATTAAATATCAATCCTATCAAAATTTTTCAAAGAATAAAACTTATCGCAAATTATATTTAAGGAAACTTTTGTTATGTAACATTTTTCACAAAAATCAATAATATGCGAGATATTTCGATTTATTTAATTCATGCCCCCTTGTAACCCCCCTTTTAAATAATGTATTTTGAATGACATATAGCCTAAAATCTAAGTTACAACGAACTTAATTTATATTCCAATTTTCATCGAAATCCGTTCAGCCATTATCGCGAGTTTCATAATTTTCATACGAGCTTCTTAATTACCATTATAGGCGAGTTTCATACGACTTTTTATGCTCGACCATATTTCTAACTTGATATTATTAATTTTCTTTGTATCTGACCTTGGCCAATGTCCCGTATGTTGTGAGATGTGCGCAGACGCGAAAGTATTGATTTTTTCCGAGGAACAGATATCCACATTGACCTTGCTAGGCCATAAGAACCTACAGAGATAACATTGAAATTAAATTAGACAATGAAAAACAAGATGACAAATTGAATTTATTTGAATATTATTTACAATTAACGCTAATTATTATAGTAACAGAACATAACCTTCTGCGACAGTATTGGATTTCCAGCCTCCGTGACTTTTCGCTAATTCTCTTTCGATTGCATATCCGAGAATAATCGATACTTGCGGTTTTATAACGGTACAAAGCTGACCTGTCATTGGCTGAACAGTTGTAACCTGAGTCGTCATTGGCTGAAAGACCTGACCTTTAATGAGTAGGTGTACTTTAATGAGGTCCATTAAAGGTCTGCTACCAGGTGTATAATTACTACATTTCGGCATGGTCGAGCATAAAGACTAATATTGTGATAAACGTATAGGCCTACCGATATTTTATAAATTAAGAGATTTTTATTTTCACAACGCTTAACATACTAAATTTGCAACGTGAACAACAATATTTTGAGAATTAATACGTTATTTTCAGTGCGCTTATGTACATTCACATACTACATTAGGAACATGACAAAAGTATCATTGAATTGCTTATTGATATGTGTAAAATCTTTTTTTTTCACTTCTTTGCATAAAATATAGTTAAGGATGTGAAAAACACGCAGTGTTTAAGTTAATATCTGCGACTTTGAACGACTGTCCTTGAACTTCATTTTAATATGGCCATTACAAATGCTAGTGGCATTGAAATTGCAGTTGCTTAAAATTGAATGAGTATCCTAGCAATACGTGGAATGAAAACATCTCCTTTTATTTTTGCAGTTAATATTGCCTATTCTATTACGTTTCGTATGAGTTTTTCACACCAATTCTTATTCGTGCATAATTTTGGTGGGTCATATTTCGCAATAGTACTATTGGTTATTCATTATTAAGTAAATGATGTGTTAGCAATCCTTGTAGTTTCAAAGAATTCTAGAATTCAGTTGTATAAAACAGTTTGCTCACTATCTACAAAAATGCATCGAGGAATTCATAAAACGGTCCTGAACTGCGTAAATTATAAATTATCTAATTTCAAAGGCATATTGGTTCCGTTAAGAGGCGTGTGTGAACCAAGGAAACAGCAAAACTCTTCTGTCATTGCAGATACAGTTTTCAAGATCTTAAAATCTATCTTGAAAACTGTATCTGCAATGACAGAAGAGTTCTGCTGTTTCCTTGGTTCACACACGCCTCTTTCAACACAGTGATTCTACACACATCGTGGAGGCTTTTTGCTATATTCTATTCTCTGTTTTTAAGTGATATTACTGTTGTAACTTTGGTTTTTAACGTCATATACCAAGTGTTCACTTTTTATAACATGTTCCATTCGACCTACACGACCTGAAGATGCCAATCAAAATTGGCGAAAACGTTTGTTTTTAAATCTGTGTAAATGTTTTCAAATCTGTGTAAATTGTTATCGTAACATGTTTTATTGTGTTTTATGTTAAGTATTGTTGAATAGAATTCATTTTTCAAATAAATTATCTAGTTTTAGCCTTCGCGATCTGTAACAACAATGTAATTTAATTTTGTGTTAAAATTTCCAAGGCCTCGTGAAAGTCGATGTTGAATACAACAGACAAAAATAAAAGAACAATTGACTGTAAAAGATTTTGTATTTTAATATTATACATGAAGATTTGATCTATTTACTTTTATTTTTTATAATTTTAATTAATTTAACTTCCATTTGCACAATTTTAATGTAGCCTATGTTTTTCTCCTGGTTATGAAGGTTAAATGTGCAAACTTTGGCACATATCGGTCAAAGCGTGTAGATATGTATAGAGAACGCACACACACACACACACACACACACACACACACACACACATACATACATACCCACATTCAATTTCATATATTAAGATAATGAACAAATTAATATTCCATATTGCAGATTACACAAGAGCAACACAAACTTTTCAATTATGGAGATGAAATTATATAAGCCACCCATTCAATACTATAAATTACCAATCAATAGCTTCAAAACTAGATTTTACAATTGGTTATTAAATAATCCTTTTTATTCTGTTGATGAATTTTTCAACACAAACTTGTATGAAATTGTTTTTTAATAAATACATTTAATTGCAGTTAGTTACAATTAATATATTAAAGGTCAACTGTTTTCTTTAATTTCAAAGTTTCAAATTATTTCATGTTTACATTGAATTATTTAAATTTTACTGTTTCTTTTATTAGTGTTTTTTTTCAAATGCATTATAAGTTTTTCGAAGCCTAAAACTGTATGTCTAATGGCCAAAATAAAATGAATTGCATTGAATATGGAACTTATGCAGAGACCAAGATGATGGTGGAAAATAGAGCAGATTGGAGAATGCTGGGTTTGCAGTGAAGGTGCTGCCCTTGAGCAGAAAACGATCAATGAATTAATTAATTAATTAATGAGAATTTTGCACTGCACTTCAATAGGGTTGAGAGCAAGTCGTTGGTTAGGAAACTGTGGGAATATAAATCAACGGTCTTACTATAATTATACAATGAGTAGCTCGTTTATGAGTCGTGTGTAAATTCCTTACTAATAATCACTACATACGTCGTGTATAACTGTTACACAGCTACGTCATAGTTTCGTCATTACTTCATTACGAAAGGTAATAGAATATCTGGAGTCCTCTATTGCATCCGATAGAGCGCTCTAGTGTGCCGTGTTAAATATCGATAGTACAACTGGCTCTGATCGATTACCATACTATATATTTTGATCAAAGAGTACAAGCTACAGCAATATTATTGTAATTATTCTGTGCTCTATGGTTTGTTCTTCTGTGGTTACAATCATAAAATGACAGTCGATACAAACAGCTGTTAGAGGGTCGGCCATTTTTTTTCTATATACAACTCGTAAACAAAGGGTTTCGTGTATATAACTACTGCAAAGCAATTCCCATTGTATAGTTACAGACTGTTTATACGTCCATTGCTTATGCACGGTTTATTAGTAACGTTTTTTGTCTCAACTCTGCATAAGTCTCGTATAAAAACTATACACGGTTTATTAGTAAGACTGTAAAAGAATTGTACATAATAGTAAAACAACCACGAACAACATTTAAAAATAACACTAACACCTTAAATACCACAAAAATAAAGCGAAAAAATCAAGCGCCCAGGTGTAGATAATTGGCGAAATCTGCACAATAACACAATTTCAGCAAAAGGCTAAATGCTGTTTGGTAGCGAAAAGCCAGACTAACAATTCTAATGCAATCACTCGATGTGTATATGGACGTGTGCCGCTGTTGCCCTCAAGGAGATAAACGCAGGTATGGTTTATTCTTGCAAATCCAGCAGCCACTTACGAGGAAGCAATAAAAGCTGAAAAAAAAAAAAAAAAATCTTCCGCTATTGGATCCCGCGTAATCAGAAGACTTCGGATAAATTGCGTGTGCTGAATTGTGATGCGGTTTATCTACATTCAGGGGCAGGAGAGAATTAAAACTTTCCATCCGGCTCCCACTTACCATTGAGAGAAAGAATAGTTTTCAGGAATTTGATTCCATTAGGGCAAATATTCTGTACTAGACATAATTCTTTCAGGATCCCTCTTATGGTCTACCAAGAATGAGTATATATTCTATTGGAATCTGCAAATTAGAGAGCGGCCATGAAACTGATTGCAGAATTTTTCAGTATTATTGAAACTACATCGTCATGTTGGTGACGGCATGGTTAAACCTTCAAAAGAAAGAATAATGCACTAAAATTTAAGAGGACCAAGATTGTTGTGTTTTTGTTTTAAATGTATGTTTATAAAAAGATCTAGAATTGATTGATTTTAATACCTCATTCTAAAGTTTGAAAAAAGGGGCATGTACCGGTAATGAAATGTCAACAACACGTTTATTTACAATAGGTAATCATAACTCAATAATGAATTGTCACTGGAGGCTATTATGATTAACTGATTGATTATGCCATAATGACAAATGTCATAAATCGTTAATATAAAATCAATATAATGAGAATTATAGTGAAAAAACATCACTGGTATCGGTCGTTAACCCTCTTTGGTATGCGACTGTTAGTATAAGAAGCATGATTATTTTGTTAATTGTACGACCCAGCAGAGATTATAAAAGAAAGAAAATAATAATTTGTAGGTTAACATAGATGAACCTAATGTAATTATACGAAGCTGGTATTAACATAGGCTACATATAAAGGCCTATGTGATTTATTTAAACTTACCTGTAGGCTTTAACATTCTCGGTCCTTTCGGGTTTATTTCATTAATACTTACTTACTGGCTGGCTTTTAAGGAACCCGGAGGTTCATTGCCGCCCTCACATAAGCCCGCCATTGGTCCCTATCCTGAGCAAGATTAATCCAGTCTCTACCATCATATCCTACCTCCCTCAAATCCATTTTAATACTATCTTCCCATCTACGTCTCGGTCTCCCTAAAGGTCTTTTGCCCTCCGGCCTCCCAACGAACACTCTATATGCATTTCTGGATTCGCCCATACGTGCTACATGTCCTGCCCATCTCAAACGTCTGGATTTTATGGTCCTAATTATGTCAGGTGAAGTATACAATGCGTGCAGCTCTGCGTTGTGTAACTTTCTCCATTCTCCTTTAACTTCATCCCTCTTAGTCCCAAATATTTTCCTAAGAACCTTATTCTCAAACACCCTTAATCTCTGTTCCTCTCTCAAAGTGAGAGTCCAAGTTTCACAACCATGAAGAACAACCGGTAATGTAACTGTTTTATAAATTCAACTTTCAGATTTTTTGACAGAAGACTAGATGACAAAAGCTTCTCAACCGAATAATAACAGGTATTTCCCATATTTATTCTGTGTTTAATTTCCTCCCGAGTGTCATTTATGTTTGTTACTGTTGCTCCAAGATATTTGAATTTTTCCACCTCTTCGAAGGATAAATCTCCAATTTTTATAGTTCCATTTCGTACTACATTCTGGTCACGAGACATAATCATATACTTAGTCTTTCTGGGATTTACTTCCAACCCAATCACTTTACTTGCTTCAACTAGAATTTCCGCATTTCCCCTAATCGTTTGTGGATTTTCTCGTAACATATTCACGTCATCCGCATAGACAAGAAGCTGATGTAACCCATTCAATTCCAAACCCTCTGTGTTATTTTGAACTTTCCTAATGGCATATTCTAGAGCGAAGTTAAAAAGTAAAGATGATAGTGCATCTCCCTGCTTTAGCCCGCAGTGAATTGGAAAAGCGTGAGATAGAAACTGGCCTATACGGACTCTGCTGTAAGTTTCACTAAGACACATTTTAATTAATCGAACTAGTTTCTTGGGAATACCAAATTCAATAAGAATATCATATAATACTTCCCTCTTAACCGAGTCATATGCCTTTTTGAAATATATGAATAACTGATGTACTGTACCCTTATATACTCCCATTTTTTCTCCATTATCTGTCGAATACAAAAAATCTGATCAATAGTCGATCTATTACGCCGAAAACAGCACTGATGATCCCCAATAATTTCATCTACGTACGGAGTTAATCTTCTCAAAAGAATATTGGACAAAATTTTGTACGATGTCAACAAAAGTGATATTCCTCGAAAGTTACCACAGTTGGTCTTGTCCCCCTTTTTAAAAATAGGTACAATTATGGACTCCTTCCATTGTTCGGGTATAATTTCCTTTTCCCAAATAGCAAGTACAAGTTTATAAATTTCGCTATATAACGCACTTCCACCCTCTTGTATTAATTCTGCTGGAATTTGATCGATACCTGGAGACTTGTACTTTTTCAGATTTTCTATCGCAATTTCGACTTCTGAAAGCGTGGGTTCGGGTATAAATGGCTCAGCAGTTTGCATTTCAATTTCGTCCCGATTATTTCTATACACAAACTACAGTAACTATAAAAATGCAATTTTTAGTGAGTATTGAGCATTACGGTATAGAGTGACAAACACAGTAAAAAAATATTGCGGTTAGGAATTTATTTTTGTTAAGTTTTAAATTATGACTATTATGTAAAATCTTGACTTGTTTCACATCTTAAAGCTTCCATGCTAGTATAATATCTATGGAATACAATAGGTGAAATGAAAAATGAAAACTGAGATATTGGTATTTAACGACGTTACGCACCAGGGCATTTCGGGCCGTATTCATAGACATTCTTAGCGCGGGCTTCCGGTGGATGATCAGCGAACTAACGTTTTTCGCATTCATAAACCAGTGTTAGTCGACCTGGTTGGCGAGTTGGTATAGCGCTGGCCTTCTATAACCAAGGTTGCGGGTTCGATCCCGGGGCAGGTCGATGGCATTTAAGTGCTTAAATCTCATGTCAGTAGATTTACTGGCATGTAAAAGAAGTCCTGCGGGACAAAATTCCGGCACATCCGGCGACGCTGATATAACCCCTGCAGTTGCGAGCGTCGTTAAATAAAACATAACATTTAAACCAGTGTTAGCAATATGATATGATATGATATGAATGCTGTACAAATAACCAGTCAATAGCCGGGGCTAGTTTAGCACGCTCATAGCGCAGACTAGCGAAATGTATATGAATAGCGGAGGTTCGTAACTGAACGTTATTCAAGGTTAAAGAGACAGAAGTATAGAAAGAGAAGAGTCGATAAAAACAAAGAACGAAAGAGAAGATAGAATAAGGAAGAAAATAATTAAAAAGAGTAAATAATAGAGTTGTGTTGGAAATACGCTGTGAGTTGGTTGAAATGTACGGAGAAATTCGGACTTTACTTTTTTTTATTGTATATATATTCGGTCTTACTAATAAAAACTCTATAGACAGACGTTTAACTGTCTTATACAATGAGTAGCTCATTTATACGTCGTGTGTAAATTCCTTACTAATAATCACTACATACTCGTATGTCGCGTATAACAGTACAACTGTTACACAGCTACGTCATAGTTTCGTCATTACTTCGTTACGAAAGGTAATAGAATATCTGAGGTTCTCTATTGCATCCGGTAGAGCGCTCTAGTGTGGCGTGTTAAGTATCGATAGTACAACTGGCTATAGTAATATTATTCTAATTATTCTGTGCTCTTTGGTTTGTTCTTCTGTGGTTACAAGGCAACCATCATCATAAAATGACAGTCGATACGAACAGCTGTTAGAGGGGCGGCCATTTTTTCTCTATATACAACGCTTAAACAAGGGGTTTCGTGTATACAACGACTGCAAAGCAATTCCCATTGTATAGTTACAACCTGTTTATACGTCCATAGCTTCTGCATGGTTTATTAGTAAAGTTTTCTGTCTCAACTCTGCATAAGTCTCGTATAAAAACTATACACGGTTTATTAGTAAGACTGTTACGGTCTTACTAATAAAAACTCTATATACAGACGTTTAACTGTCTTATACTGATACAATGAGTAGCTCGTTTATAAGTCGTGTGCAAATTCCTTACTAATAATCACTACATACGTCGTGTATAACAGTATAACTGTTACACAGCTACGTCATAGTTTCGTCATTACTTCGTTACGGAAGATAATAGAATATCTGAGGTTCTCTATTGCACCCGGTAGAGCGCTCTAGTGTGGCGTGTTAAATATCGATAGTACAACTGGCTCTAATCGATTACCATACTATATTTTGGTCAAAGAGTACAAGCTACAGTAATATTATTCTAATTATTCTGTGCTCTTTGGTTTGTTCTTCTTTGGTTACTAGGCAACCATCATCATAAAATGACAGTCGATACGAACAGCTGTTGTAGGGGCGGCCATTTTTTCTCTATATACAACGCTTAAACAAGGGGTTTCGTGTATACAACTACTGCAAAGCAATTCCCATTGTATACTTACAGGCTGTTTATACGTCCATCGCTTATGCATGGTTTATTAGTAAAGTTTTCTGTCTCAACTCTGCATAAGTATAGTATAAAAACTATACACGGTTTATTAGTAAGACTGTTAATGTATATTTATTAAGTCCAGTTTTTGTTTTGCGGTTTGTCCAGGACGACAAAACAGTAACTGATGATGATGATGATGATGACGATGATGACGATTATATCCAGAAGTGACTTCAGTCTGTCGCCGGGGCAGAGAACAGCGTAGGCCATGCTGAGAGCGTAGTCATAGAGGGAGACAATACCCGGTGACAAAGAGCGGCTCACGCTGGACAGGTGTACACCGGCGTTGTAATAACAACAATAATGTTTGCAGAGTCGCTGTCAGGTGTGTTTGCTCGCGGGCGGGGACAATGTCACCAGCCTGACTCCCGATGGGCGTGTACCACACAATCACGTCTTCCAGACGTCACACTCCATTAAGCAAAACATCCACAAGCGGGGGAGAGTCTGCGACGGATTAGAAGCCACTGTAATCTGGCCATGATGCTCTTTCATTACACCCCGCTCAGCTTTGTGCAGTCCCAATGCAGAAATGCTAAGAGATTTTCAATTGTCAAACACAATTTTAATTTGTACTCTATTGCTAATTTTTAGGACTGTTTTGGTGAACGACCGCAAATATTATCAAAAAATTCAGGCTTTAAATTTCTAAACTTTTATAAGAAAATGAACTCAAAATTGGACAAAAATTACAAAGTACCACAACAAGACTTATTAGAACTTAAATATCTGATAAAGGTATAAAAAACATTACTAACAATATTTTTTCAAACCAGTTTTATCAGAGTATGAAAAAAGAAAAACAAAGAAATTCTGCGGTTACTTCATTTGGTAACCATAACATTGTTATGGTCTCTCGGACATCTTTAATATTTTTCCTGCATGTAATAAACACTTATTTCTGAAAAGTAGACTACTCTGACATGTAGAGTTGTTTAATTTAATACAATTAATTTTTTATTTGTCCTTGTACTGAAATATATGATAATAGTACATTATGCAACGAGCCTATAATGATAGTAATTAAGAATCGAGTATGGATATTTAAGAAACGAGCGCAAGCGAGTTTCATAATTTTCATACGAGCTTCTTAATTACCATTATAGGCGAGTTTCATACTACTTTTTATGCTCGACCATATTTCTAACTTGAAATTACCGGTATTCAGATGTATATATTTTATTTGTATCTCACAAGATCGGAAGTGACCTTGTTCTAGGTCGTGAATTGTGAGATGTGCGCAGACGCGAAAGTATTGATTTTTTCCGAGGAACAATAATGTCATTGACCTTGTGTAATCCGTTAAACTTGGTATAACCTTGATTATTGAATTCGACATTGAAAAACGAGATGACAAATTGAATTTATTTGCAATTAACGCTAATTATTATAGTAACAAAACATAACCTTCTGCGACAGTATTGGATTTCCAGCCTCCGTGACTTTTCGCTAATTCTCTTTAGATTGCATATCCGAGAATAATCGATACTTGCGGTTTTATAACGGTACAAAGCTGACTTGTCATTGGCTGAACACATGTAAGCTGAGTTATCATTGGCTGAAGACCTGTAGGCCTACTTTAATGAGTAGGTGTACTTTAATTACATGCATTAAAGGACAGCTACCAGGTGTATAATTAGTACATTTCGGCATGGTCGAGCATAAAGGTATAAAAAACATTACTAACAATATTTTTTTCAAACCAGTTTTATCAGAGTATGAAAAAAAAAAACAAAGAAATTCTGCGGTTACTTCATTTGGTAATCATAACATTGTTATGGTCTCTCGGACATCTTTAATATTTTTCCTGCATGTAATAAACACTTATTTCTGAAAAGTAGACTACTCTGACATTTAGAGTTGTTTAATTTAATACAATTAATTTCTTATTTGTCCTATATAATATATATATTAAAATTTGCATAATGTTTTGTGACCTAATTTTTCTATTTTCAAAAATATTGGCATTATTGCAGTCTACCTTTTGCATAAATTCATGTTAAATCAGTGTACAACATTTCACAATTCTACAGACGTGGACAAATTATTAGCAAAATTGAAGATTTTTATTATATATTTTTACAAAATATGAATCTTCAATTTAGACTACAGTTGACATTTTTGTGTATTTCCAAATAATTAGCCAAACTGAAGATTTGTATTGTACATTTTTCAAAATTTAACTCTTCAATTTGGACTACATTTGATATTTTTGCATATTTACAAATTATTAGCAAAACTGAAGGTTTTTATTGCATATTTTTACAAAATTCGATTCTTCAATTTGGACTACAGTTGACATTTTGGATATTTCCAAATTATTAGCAAAACTGAAGATTTTTGTTTTATATTTTTACAAAATTTGGCTCTTGAATGCAGTTGACATTTTTGCTAATTTATAAATTATTAGCTAAATTGAAGATTTTTATTATATATTTTTACAAAACTTGACTCTTCAATTTTAACTACAGTTGACATTTTTACATATTTCTGTCTACTGTAATGATGGAAATATGCAAAACTGTCAACTGTAGTTTAAATTGAAAAGTCAAATTTTGTAAACAGAATTATCATAAAAATCGTCAATTTTGTTAATAATTTGTCCACGTCTGTATCTCTAATGATTGTGGAGTTTTGAAATAATACGTGTAAAATTTTCAAATTTTGGAAAATTTAATTTAAAGTAAAAAGTGAATTCTTAAAATTATTATTACTAACATATTTTATACTTTTATCAGATATTCAGGCGGCCGGGTAGCTCAGTTGGTAGAGCAGCGGACTGGAAGGTCCGGGGTTCGATCCCAGGTGGTAACAAGATTTTTTCTCGTTGCCAAACTTTCAGAACGGCCCCGAGGTTCACTCAGCCTCCTATAAAATTGAGTACCGGGTCTTTCCCGGGGGTAAAAGGCGGTCAGAGCGTGGTGCCGACCACACCACCTCATTCTAGTGCCGAGGTCATGGAAAGCATGGGGCTCTACCTCCATGCCCCCCAAATGCCTTCATGGCAAGTTACGGGGATACCTTTACTTTTTTTTTATGAGATATTTAAGTTCCAATAAGTCTTGTTGTGGTACCTTGTAATTTTTGTCCAATTGTGAGTTCATTTCCTTATACAATTTTAGAAATCTAGAGTCTGCATTTTCTGATAAAATTTTTGGTCATTCACGTACATATACCCTTAAGTCTCTTAGCATTAAGAAAGTTCAGGATAACAGAGAGGGTTTGAAATTGAAAGAGTTACATCAGTTTCTTGTCTATGCGGATGACGCGAATATGTTAGGAGTAAATCCACAAACTATTATGAAAAACACGGAAATTTTACTTCAAGCAAGTAAAGAGATAGATTTGGGAATAAATCCCGAAATGACAAAGTATATGATTATGTCTCGTGACCAGAATATACCTGTAATTATCGATAAACTTTACAACGAAAATATGACAACATAGCTTGACATCACAAGTACTGATGAGTGCAAATATTGGTATATCCAATACAAAGCTTGCCGCTAAGGTACTACCTAACGATTTTAATTTATACAGGGACATCATTTTATTTTTACTTCAATTTTTTTTGTAGCTGAGTTTTTTAATGTACTTCACTCCCACCCCCTCTACTAGTAAACTTCCAACCATCCTCAACACAGAACCATGGCCGCGTATGCAGTCAGAATCGCCTTACGGTCATAGTAAACAGTACTGAGTTAGTGAATATAGTACGTTCCAGAAATACGTTCGCGTTTTCCAGTGACGAAAGAGCTTTCAATATTAAATCACATTTTCGCACAGATAGGCTACTGTCGTCCGTCTGTCTACATCGCATCCCGGTTTACCCCACCCGCTTCTGCTCGCACCTCTGTAAAGGGTAGTGGCTGAGATGTCTTAGCACTTTTCTGAGAACATTAATTTCTGTTAGGAATTGGACGTTTACGTAATATACAACACTTTAAAATAACTTAAATAAAAGAGCCTCGTTAAGTAATTAACTGTTACATGATTTCCTCCCTTTCTACCGACCCTGCGACAAAACCACTTGGACGGACAGTAGATAGCATGTCTGAGTAATTTTATCTTTTCGATCGAACAGAAGTGAAGATTGAATTTACAGTACGTAAAGTATTGTTTTATAGAGTAGGTACAGGATTATTTTAACATGAGTTACTAGTAAGAAGGACGAAACTGGTAATTGGAATTAGGTACAATAATCTATAGTGCGATAATACGCACAAAAGAACTGAACCTTGTGTCGAAAAGAACGGTCATCTTTTTTAAAAAATGTGTTTAAATATCCATATTATGATTATTTTTCAATCTTAATTCAATCTCTATATTGTACGCTAATGTGCTATAGAGAATATAATATACATTGCATAAGGAATACGTCCGCATGAATAGCTCAGTTCGTCAGTAAAAACACTCATTGTTAATACTGTACTGTATTTTGATTAAACAAAAACCTAATGAAAATTATCAAACTCCAAATCGCGATGTTTCCTAGTTTACGTAAATGGATGAACTACTTTTCTTCCCTCCTATACCTAGTAAAGTGATTTGTTTGTATTTTACGCCAGTATATTCGAACTCCAGTCGTGGAAGGGGGTAGAAAACGTTGTTTGAGATTCTCAAAGGTATAGCCAGGTTAATATTAGATATGTTAGTAAAAAAAAATGATGTCCCTGTATTATACAGTTTATTCATAAACTTACAGAATATAGGAAAGCTACTGATAGTGTTATTTATTTTTCAGTAACACTGTACACAAAGGTTTGGAAATAAGTAATGTGTTAAAAAAATATACTTATGTGAGGAAAAGGAAGAAGTATTTTAAGTTAACACCTTGCATTCCTTTCTACATAGCTGAAATTTACATTAGTAATTATTTCGTACGAATACATAAACATTTCATTAATGTCACTGAATATTCTTTAAAATAACGATATTAATGAAATTACAATTGATTACATAGATCTATATATGAGTGAACACATCATTTTCTAAGCCGTCAAGTGTTTATTTCTCATCCTGTATTACGTCATATAATAGATGGAAGTGTAAAGCACGTGATTTCGTCCCGACCGTTCTTACGAGGTGCGCAGGAAGGTGTTCATTCTTCAAGGACCCTGATATTCACAAGACAAATGTTCACCTGCCTCCTTAGAAGAACACCAGCTTTATACCCTGCATTTCATTTCCCGCAGAATATGAGATGACCCTGCATCAATGTGGAGTTTCTCCTCTCCTTTTAACATCTTTACATTCTTCACAGTGTGCACGCGAAGATATTCAAACGTGTTGAAGAAGTATAAAATAAATACGGAACCAACAGAACTTGGACGCGATTAGAGACTCTTGAGAATGTATGGGCTATTCCATATGAAATCGTTCAGTAAAAAAACCTCGCATTTTTTGTACTCTCATTTTTTCCCTACTTACACAACGTGCTGAGGGGAGTGCACTTTCAAAAATATACTACCGAAAGTCAAACGGTTTTCGCATTATTGAGCGACAAATTTAGCGTATTTTATAAAAACAAGCCTCTTTCAGCGCTCAGAACTCTGGAACCATTTACTGCAGAACATTGAACGGGAGCTCATTTTGAAGCTGACATTTGTTAGGTTATGTTAAGAAGTAATCCTTATTTTTATTGTACACAGACAGACAGATAATCTGATTTGACTTACTTTGAGGCTTTTAGGCCATTTGTAAAAATGTAAAAAAATATTGAGAAAAAACCTTGCATTATTAAGAGGGATTCGGCATTGTTTGCTTAGTGGTACGGCAATAAGTTTCGAGGGTATTAAATAGATTATTTTCACACGCCTAGACTTGAACGGCGTAGTACCCCACGCACTGGCTGAGAGCTGAAGATAAGCCAGCGTTGGACGTCATTTTACTCCTGTGTTTATGAAAACCTGTGATATAGCTAGCCCTGCCATGACTGCTAGACGACACATCACGTGTTTGTCCCCTGGCCTTGCTTGTCTCCACTACCTCCCGTCTCACAGTCAGCTGGTTAGTTCACGCGCGTACTATTTATTTTGTTTATTTGATATTTTCAACACTTTCTTATCAACATACCGACAGTAAAAAATTTGTTTATTTGTACTTTCAAAGCGGAATCTAACTATATATTTTTAAAATATGTTTTCGTGGCCAAAGGCGTCTTAATGAAGAAAGATCTAAATTTCTCCATTTCCATAAAAAGTAAGAAAAAGTGTTTACATGTCAATATAAACTTTAACTTCTCAGCATCAAAATAAACCATGATTTTGATCATTGGGTGAAAGAGTTTCGGAGCCACAACAGTTTAAAGTTGCTAATTTTATGAAAATACGATAAATTTAAATATTATTAATTTAAACACTATTAAGTTCTGATGCCTCAAACTTTGCACAAAGCATTGTATCACAGTTGTCTACGGACAGAAAAAGTTGCATTGTATTTAAAAATTGCAAGGTCAATTTTCTCTATATTTCGATCGATTTGAGATGGAATAGCCTGTATGCAGTGTTTTGTTGGTTGCTGAGAACACGTTCTAGGCGAGTATGTTCAAATTCCCAGTTCTCCTGTGCCTATAGTGGAATTTGTAACGAGGATACGGGAGATTCTCCTCCCCCCCCCCCGCTGCAAAAGACAACTCGTCACTGTGCTCATATTGGTCACTGCTTATCCCGGTCAGAGATGATAATTTTCTTTGCACTGCATTTTCTTACAAATGACTATTAGTATTTATACCTACTTTGAGATTAAACTCATTCATTTTATTAATTCAGTCCTATGGAGTACGAAAATTGTCACGCACTCGTCACAGCTCACAATCATCGCCTACGAAAGTCATCGCTCTCATATTTGTCATCTATTTTCGTAACAACTCGTATTCGTCGAAACTCAAATTCGTCATTGCCCAAATTCGTTATCGCCCACATGCTATCGCCAGGGGCAGGTATTTATGGAGATTAATTTTATCATTTGTGCTTTTTAATACTGGTGTCGGCGGAGATTGTTGGAGATTAAATGTACTCTCAGCGTAAATTAATGGAAATTTTGGAAAATACAAGTTTTTGGAATTGGAGTATTAATTCAGTATGAATATTATTTTCCGAATAATTAACAATAAAGGTTCGTTGGATTCTGGTAAAGGTGCGGTATGGCCAATAGACAATAATTGTTGGATTGAGACTGTATTTAACACACATTCATTAAAAACGGGGGGAAAAAAAAAAACTTGCAGCCCTCAAATTAACACTTTCGAATTATTAGTGAAATTTTGAATTCTCAGTCTTTTGAATTCACTAATGTACATCTGAAATACCATGTAATGTAGCCTACTTGGATATATAATAAATTCAAGTGAAAAAAAAAATCCGAAAAAAAAAAAAAACTGATAGGTTCTAATATGAAATGAGCTATGAAATGACGCAATAGTAATAATTCGCTAATGTGTTCATATTTCGTTATTAGAATTCTATTTCGCAATTTTTCGTGATTGTTTTATCCGCATATTATTAATCAGAATCACTTAATTCGTAAAGATTAGTAAAAAAATCTATTGTATATTTATTATGTCGTGATTTTCGCGATCTCCATAAATACACGGCCCTAGCTATCGCCCTTAATTGTCACCTTTCACATTCGTCAAAGCTCATTTTCATCCTAGTCCATATTCGTCATTGACATCATTTGTCATATTCCCAATTCGTCACACATCACATTCGTCATTGTCACATACGTCATCGCCTTCATTTGTCACATTCGTCATACGTGAAAGCTCACATTCGTCATTGTCCATATTCGTTATCGTCCTCATTTCAACATCCTTATTTGTAATTCTCCGCATTCGTCACAGCTCACATTCGTCATAACATACATTCCCCATCGCCCTCATTTGTCATCTCCATTCGTAACTTTTCACATTATTACTGTTATTATTATTATTATTATTATTATTATTATTATTATGTTACGATATACTTATTAGTATTACACTATGTTCTAATAGAACATATTCATGACTATTATGTAAAAGTGTTTAAAAGAGTTAATGATAACGAACAACCTCAATAAATTATTATTTTTAAACGGTTAAACTTCAACATATTCACATCACACATATATTTTAGGTTAAACTAAATCGATTGCAATAATTGTCAGTTTTTAGTTTTGCTGTAGATTTCGCAATTTAAATTAATTACATTAATCTGATTAATAACCTAAAACTAACACGCTCTTCCACAAATGCTATGAATTTCAAATGTAGAAAAAAATGTGTCGACTAAGTAGCACTTCAAGCAGAGAGAGAGAGAGAGAGAGGGAGGGTGGGAGGGAGGGAGGGAGACAAAGAAATCAGAGAATAAACAAAAAAACACACTTATTAAAAAATTGTTGTATTCGAACTACTACATGATTCGATTAAAAGAATGCTCAGAGGAAAGTGTACGTCTGCGCAACAGAATATACACAACCTGCTGATTTGCCCATAGGAGAGTTGTTGCGGCATCAATCGGAGGTAATCGGAGGTCTCCGATTGAAAGAGTACAAACAACTGCTCCGGAGACTACCTAATCATGCGCAGCACTACGATTTGTCGTCACACATGCTAATCACTGCTACAGACGGAGGACTTTCTCATAAACGTTTTCCTTCTTCTTTTTGTTCTCTTCTTTTACCTTCCTCGTCTTCAGGATCTTTCAGCAGAGACTTTAGACACGTCTCAGTCAAATAAGCTCATTCTGCTACGTGCCTTAGTGTTCGTACTATTTTTCTCCAATTCCCACTTCAACATAATTTAATTTACCGGGATAAGAATTCAGAAAGAAGAGCTGGCCCGAAAATCTCACGAAATCCTCTGTCATCTATCTTCAAAACTATGGGCAACGTTCCAGCAATGTTTCGTGCCCTCAAAACCGTCTTAATACCGGCAATTGTTTTTGCCGGCACATCGCTGGCCACAGTGACCCAATTTGAGTATTGAATGTGGCCTAATTCAGGCGGTTATGGCTCCGGAAGGCCATGTCTCATACGCGAACTTGCGCATTTAAGCCACGGAGCACGTGCCCTCATTCCTCTTTTAAATTAGTCTTGAAATACTCTCGTCTGCTCCTAACGAAGAGATAGTGGCGGAGGATGTCTGCCAACCCGCCCGAACGCCCGCCTGCATCACCGCCCCCAACCCCGGCCAAATCGTAAATTCCACTTTAAACAAACCCCACCCAACCCTCTTTTCTCCGTCCTTTTCCCATACAGCCCAACGTACATTTTGTTTTAAAGTAGCTGTGGTAGTAGCAACTAGTAACCAAGGGAGTCTGCGTGCGACAGTGGCTTAAAGCACATCGGATAGCTCCACGTGCAGGGTAATAAACATCTTTCACTAAGAGAGCATCGATTGCCTTCTCCATCGTCAAAACATATTTGCATTTAGTCTGAATTTTCTGCACGACAGATACTTAATACACCCAATCGATGCAGAACGTTTTCAACCACTAACCTACAATGTCTGCCAGTCACATATGTTTTGTTGGCATTAAAAATCACGATAAAGACATTAAATTCAGAGAAATCTTGTAAAATTTAATTACCAATTTGTATTATTGTTTTGTAATTGTGCTTTTCATGTGTCTTTATTGGCGTGTTATTTTGTGTTTTGTATTTGATGTGGTGGTGGTGTTTGTGCTGTTTTATATACAGGGTGTTTCCGAGGTGGTGTTACAAACTTTCAGGGATGATGGCGAAGGGCACATGTATCAATTTGAGACAAGGAACCCTGGTCCGGAAATTGCCGAGTCGAAAGTTACAAGCAAAATAATTCAGTGGAAATGAAATAATTTTATTCCCCTGTACACATTATTTATGTATTTACTGTATTCATCTGACGTTGTATACGTTGTGTACTTACATTATTCCATTCAGTGCGCTGTCTGAGGGATGGGGACAGGAAACTACACTAAAGCAATGCAGATAGCGTAATGTGTAACGGACATGATCGGTCCTGATATGCACGTCTGTAGACAGCAGTGTATGTGTGCAAGTTGCAGTGTCCAGTCGATCAGTCCCAGTGAAATGGAGGAGTACACGAGAGCGGAATAAGCAGACATGATTTTCGAATACGGATGAGCCAATGGGAACAGCAGATAAGCTCACAGATTGTATCGGGGCAAGTACCCACGTAGGAGACATCCGGCCCATATCATTTTTCCACGACTGTTCCAAAAGTTAAGGGAAGGAGGGCACGTGGTGCCAAATTACAATTCCATTTCCACACAATTATTTTTGCTTATAACTTTCGACTCAGTCATTTCCGGACCAGGGTTCCTTATCTCAAATTGATACATGTGTCCTTCGCCATCATCCCTGAAAGTTCGTAACACCACCTCGGAAACACCCTGTATATTGTGTATAAATTATTTTTGTTCACTTTCATACTACAGTAACTTTACCACAGGATATCTGGCCATTTGTTGTGTAATAATTCATTCATTCAACCGATACAAAACGAGTTACGAAATAATTTTAACCTTCATAAGATGTATCATAAGATCTATGGAATATTACATATGGATATACGATAATCGTGAAATTCAATCCTTTTACAATTAATGACAAAAATAATTAATTGAATGTGCAACTTCTAAAAGGGTAGGCATCTCTGAAAAGTAAAAATATTTAGGAACTAAAAACACTGATTTAATTTTAAACCGCTATTCCCAGAACAACAAAACTTCACAGTTACCATTTTAGGATCGAAAACACAATATAATATGAAGGAAAAAAATATATAAATATATATTTAAGATATTATATGATTTCTTCTGGCTTTTTTCTTTGGAGATGTGATCTTTTCGAAATGCATGGAAATAATTTTTTTAATAAATAAGCAAGAATTTAAAAACAGAAATGGTTAAAACAATAACACAAGGCATAATATAAAAAAAATATATGTATTGTCAAATTCCCGTATTCCCAAAGAGATCATACAGTAAAATCCTGAAGAAGAGGGAGAGAGGAAGATCTATGAAGAGATGGAAGAACCAATTTCTTTGAGAGGACGGAATAGATAGAAAGGCCTAATCCCTAAAGATGATGATGATGATGATGATGATGATGATGATGGTGATATGTATTCATTGTCAATGTATTGCATTACTATTGCAGTTAAATTTCAATGATGCTTATCTTACAACGCGTGTTTCTTTAATTATAAATTTAAATAATAGTAATATTTTTATTCAATTGTTTCTATCAGCTTTTGTCTGCAATTGTTTAATCCAAAGTCTCCTAAAATTGATGCACTGAAGCATTAAAATTTCCCTTTATTCAGTACACATACATTGTCAACAAAAGAGGTAATTAAAAAAAACAATAGTTTATAAATTCCAAAAAAAAAAAATATATATATATATAATTTTGTACGTAATGAAACATGGGGAATCTAAAAATGAGGAAATAAGTACGTGGTACCATTTAAACAAAAACAGACTCCTTGGCACAACCTTTATAAATGAAAATCATAGTATTTGAATACATATTCAAAATATTCCAACTTTTGCTACCCTACAACTTTTGTATAAATAATTTCTTCATAAAATTAGAAATAAGACAGTTACAAGCATTGTTCCATACTTTTTACTCAACCTGTATACATCCACTCATAATGACACATCAGTTGCTATGGTAATATTCGGTTTGCAATGATAAGTAATAACAGCTCTGGATAATACGCACACAATCACCTGCAAAAAGGTTTCACCTATCCAAACAATAAAACTCGCAATTAGATAATCTCAATTTACATGTAATACAATTCCGACTAATTCTAGATAGCCCATTTGCACATCATTGTTAGTAACGTAATAAAACCAATAAAACTGGATTCCTGATATTAACTTGAATTAAAAAATCAAATTAGAAATTAAGCCCTGTGTAAAACATACCGATCACGATACGCATACTGCTAAAGGGATTTAAGAATTTCTTTGAAAACCAATTAATACCGTAACAACGTTCATTCACACAACATAAAAATAACATTACCGACTGTAAATTTAATTAAGAGATTAAATCTTTGCGATGCAGTCATACTTTCAGTGACGTCAAAGAGTTCATGTTACGGAGCTATGGTACAATAAAACTATCAACTTAATTACTTATGGCTTTTAAGAAACCCGGAGGTTCATTGCCGCCCTCGCATAAGTCCGCCATCGGTCCCTATCCTGAGCAAGATTAATCCAGTCTCTACCATCATATCCCAACTCCCTAAAATTCATTTTAATATTATCCTCTCATCTACGTCTCGCCTTCTCAAAGGTATTTTTCCTTCCGGCCTCCCAACTAACACTCTATATGCATTTCTGAATTCGCCCATACCTACTACATGCCTGCCCATCTCAAACGTCTAGATTTAATGTTCCTAATTATGTCAGGTGAAGAATACAATGCGTGCAGTTCTGAGTTGTGTAACTTTCTCCATTCTTCTGTAACTTTATCGCTCTTAGCCACAAATATTTTCCTAAGAACTTTATTCTCAAACACCCCTAATCTCTGTTCCTCTCTCAAAGTGACAATCCAAGTTTCACAACCGTACAGAACAACCGGTAATATGACTGTTTTATAAATTCTAACTTTCTGATTTTTTGACAGCAGAGTAGATGACAAAAGGAAATTAAACGCATAATAAATGCATTTCTCATATTTATTATGCGTTTAATTTCCTCCCGAGTGTGTAAAGTTTGTGAAAAGACAGTTAATCACGATAAAAAAAAGTATTTTATGCTCGACCATGCCGAAATGAAGCAATTATACACCTGGTAGCAGCCCTATAATGGACCTCATTAAAGTACACCTATTCATTAAAGTTCAGGTGTTCCACCAATCAGAAAACACCATTGTAGCAATATGAAAGCGCAAGTATCGATTATTCTCGGATATTCAATCGAAAGACAACTGGCGAAACGTCAAGGAGGCTGGAAATCCAATACTGTCGCAGAAGGTTATGTTCTGTACTATAATAATTAGCGTTAATTGTAAATAATATTCAAATAAATTCAATTTGTCATCTCGTTTTTCAATGTCTAAGTCAATTTCAAGGTTATATCAAGATTAATGTTCATTTTACTCTCTAGATTATATCAAGGTCAATGACATTTGTTCCTCGGAAAAAAAAATCAATACTTTCGCGTCTGCGCACATCTCACAATTTACGAGATATTGCACAAGGTCAGTTCCGCTCCCCAGTCAGATAAGAATAACATGAATACCCTTATGAATAATTTGAAGTTAGAAATATGGTCGAGCATAAAAAGTCGTATGAAACTTGCCTATAATGGTAATTAAGACGCTCGTATGAAAATTATGAAACTCGCTTGCGCTCGTTTCATAAACATACTCGCGTCTTCATTACTACCACTATAGGCTTGTTGCATAATGTACTATTACAGGGACATCATTTTATTTTTACTAACATTTCTAATATTAACCTGGCTATACCTTTGGATCAACGATTAAGAACCGGAAACACAGTTTGCTACCCCCTTACACGACTGGAGTTCGATGATACTGGCGTAACATACAAACAAATCACTTTACTAGGTATAGGAGGGAAGAAAAGTAGTTCATCTATTTACGTAAAGTAGGAAATATCGCGATTTTGAGATTGATAATTTTCATTGGGTTTTTGTTTAATCAAAATACAGTACAGTATTAACAATAAGTGTTTTTACTCACGAACTGAGCTGTCTATGCGGACGTATTCATTATGCATTGTATATTATACTGTCTACAGCACATTAGCGTACCTGCAATATAGAGAATGAAGTTAAATTGAAAAATAATCATAATATGGATATTTAAACACATTTTTTTAAATGCTGGCCGTTCATTTCGATACAGGCTTCAGTTCTAATGTGCATATTATCGCACTATGGACTATTACACGTAATTCCAAGTACCTCGTATCAGTAACTCATGTTAAAATAATTCTGTACCTACTGTATAAAAGTGACCTTATGTACTGTAAATTCAATCTTCACTTCTGCCAGACCCGCACAGATAAAATTACTCAGACATGCTATCTATTATCCGTCCAAGTGGTTACGTCGGAGCGTCGTAGAAAGGGAGGAAATCACGTGACAGTTAATTACATAACGGGGCCCTTTTATTTAAGTTATTTTAAACAATTATATGGGCAAAATGTTACGTAGACGTCCAATTCCTAACAGAAATTAATGCTCTCAGAAAAGAGCTAAGACAGCCAGCCACTAGCCTTTACAGAGAGGCGAATGGAAGCAGGTGGGGGAAACCGGGATGCGACGTAGGCAAGTGGAAAATGATGCAATATTGAAAGCTCTTTCTCACTGGAAATCGCGAACATATTTTTGGAACGTACTGTACACTATGACCGTAAGGTTACTATGACTGTATATGCAGTCTTGGTTCTGTGTAGAGGACGGTTGAACTTCATTAGTAGAAGGGGTGGGAAAGAAGTGCATTAAAAAACTCAGATACAATAAAGATTGAAGTAAAAATAAAATGATGTCCCTGTATTAGTCAGCATGTATCACCTACGAAGTAAATACAGAGTGCGTCAGAAAGAACGGATGGATTTCACATGGCAAGAAAATTGTAAAGATTCATCAAATCAAAAATTTATTGTTATCAACATATTCACCAATACATGCAGTTTATTTATAGAAAACAACATTATCCATATGATGTCCTTGGCTTTCAATACAGGCATCGAGGCGTTTTCTGATGTTCGCCATCACTTTCACAGTCATAGCTGGTGCAATTGCCACGATTTCTTCACGAATCGCCGTCTTCAGTTCGTCCAGTGTATGTGATCGATGTTTACAAACTTACGCCTTCAAATGGTCCCAAAGAAAGAAGTCGCAGGGCGCGAGATCTTACCATAGCCTCGGACAATCTCAGTGCATTAGAATTTCGTCCAGGTGATTTCTTCTTTAATGTTGAACCTGTGATACGAAATGAAGCTACCCACCGCAAAATTGTATTCCGAGTTGGAATCCTAGCGTGACGTCCGATGTCGAAATGAGTCCTGAGTGGCGATCACAGACTCTTCATTTTTCAAAAATGTCTCTACGATGAAAGCACGTTGTACACCAGACCAACACCATGTTCTCAACTGAAACTGCATTCTATGGCTGACCCAACAGTCGTGGTCCCCCTCACTATATCTCTCTCCTCGTTGCGTATCGATAGTTTGAAATCCATCCGTTCTTTCTGACGCACCCTTTATATGAGTTATGTTGATATAATTTAAATTTATTGCTAAAATATATTAGAAACGGGATATGGGAGGAAAGAGCCTCCTGGTATTTCATTTCACGTCACTCCAGAGTAATATTATTTGTACACTCCTTTGCCAGTTGCATAAGGATTGAAGATAACACGCTCTAAGATTACAGTAACTGAGTTATTCGAATACAGGCTAGACGCTAGACTGACGAGGGATCCATTAAGCCAGACAGGATTATATTGGGAACGAAACTGCATTCTGGTGTGTTCGCGATGTAATCCTGCCCATTAAGCCATTAAAACGTCTCAAGTATGACTCAGTCCGCCGTTATACACCGGATTAACGAGTTGTTACTTCATAAAATCCCGAATTTCCTGCAGTTCCCGCACTCAGACCTGAGCGTTACGGGACGCGTTTACCCGAGCACTTAACTTTTAGTCAAGCAGGAAGTTCAACCAACAAAATTATGACGCAATTCCAGTATATAGTTCCGGAAACCAGTGCATAACGGAGGTGTGTAAGGCTACGATACAGTGAGTATATGAAAAGGAGAATTAAGAACTTCCCATATTGTTTTCAACTGTGCCAAATGAAATAATTGATAGACAATTTCGGTGGGCTAAGAGGGATGAAGTTACAGGATAATGGAGAAAGTTACACGACGCAGAACTGCACGCATTGTATTCTTCACCTGACATAATTAGGAACATTAAATCCAGACGTTTGAGATGGGCAGGACATGTAGCACGCATGGGCGAATCCAGAAATGCATATAGAGTGTTAGTTGGGAGGCCAGAAGGAATAAGACCTTTGGTGAGGCCGAGACGTAGATTTTATTTTATTGGGTTATTTTACGACGCTGTATCAACATCTAGGTTATTTAGCGTATGAATGAAATGAAGATGATAATGGGGGTGAAATGAGTCCGGGGTCCAGCACCGAAAGTTACCCAGCATTTGCTCGTATTGGGTTGAGGGAAAACCCGGAAAAACCTCAATCAAGTAACTTGCCCCGACCGGTATTCGAACCCGGGCCACATCGTTTCGCGGGAAGACGCGCTGACCGATACTCCACAACGAGACGTAGATGGGAGGATAATATTAAAATGGATTTGAGGGATGTGGCATATGATGATAGAGACTAGATTAATCTTGCTCAGGATAGGGACCAATGGCGGGCTTATATGATGGCGGCAATGAACTTCCGGGTTCCTTAAAAGTCGTAAGTAAGTAAGTAAGTATACAATTTCGGTGACTAATATCAAAACTATTCAAAGAGAGAAGGGGACAACCTAAACAATTGAAGTGTTAGGATTGTAGTGTATTATATTTATTTACATTCCGTGGTATTCGAACATCGGTTCAAAGCTAGAATACGGAACATGTCAAAAAAATCTTAAAAGTACTACAAATTCTTAATTATAGTCACAGTCTAGTTGAAATATATACTGAAGGGTTTTAAAATATAGTCTACTAGTACAAGACAAAGGCTTAACATTAATACTTAATACAAGACAGAAATATTCATGAAGCGTTGTTGAATGACATGAATTCACCTACAGAATAGAAGGCGTGAGAAATGACGTACCGTATGTCTTTAATCTGGCCCTAAATAATCTTAGGTTTTGAATTTGATTTTGTATATCCATAAGGAGCCTATTCAAAATTTTTATTGCCATATAACGCATTTCTTTTTTATAGCACGATAGACTTGTCAATGGAGTATGAAAGTCATTTTTGACACGTATTTATGCTATGAACTGTTGAGTTAGTTACAAAGTTTTCACGATTACATAGAGCAAGTTTATTAATGAAAAAATATACAGACAAGCCATGGGCATTATTTGTAGGTTTTTTGAAAATGGTCCTACACGATTCCCTAGATTTGGTATCTACTATTATTCTAACTGCTCTTTTTTGTAGGTTGGATGTCTGCTATATGACGAACGGTAATCACATCGAACCAAAATAACTGCTTGGTAGAAACTTCATATATTGCCCTTTAAAATTACATCTTAACCATTTCTGTAAGATATGTGAATAAATTTCTATAGGCGTCTAAATTGTAAAGACCCTTTTCATACACCCTGTACATAAATCAAAATGGCAGGTAATATAAATTAAAATTATTACATTTCATGTAGCCTAATTACATCATTTCCTGATTAAGTGACTCGTAAAAACTGAATATGACCAAAATCAGTCCAATAGATTAGTAGAAATCGCTGCACATACAGAAACTAGTACTAAAATTATTGTATTTAATGTACTGTACATCATCGCATACTAAAATCTCTTCAACTTGTTTGTGCACCTTAAATATCACCTCAACTCGTTCAATCGTTGGACTGCAAAGTCAACTTTCCTGATTGGAAAAACCTCACAGGTTGCATTTGAATCCTGTTTCCCATTCCAAGTAGTTCACTTTTCTGTCGTCCTTTATAAAATATAACGAGCAATTATTATTTTTTTGTACTCATGACAGCACATAATATTACGGACTTCTTATCGTAACCATGACAACATAAATCATGCTTACAAAATAGTATCACGTTAAATATTTGTAATATTACAGTATTTTATCCACGTGTTAAATCACTTAATAAAATCTAGGTTTTATGAAGCCATTCATAGGAGGCACGGTTATTGAAATCGATGGCTCTGAAAACAATTGCGTCCAAGTTATCATTTTCTCTCATTGTCCTCTACAAATTCCGTGAATAGGGATGCAGGTAGCGATGTGCTATTGTTTCTGCAAAAAGTGCTGCCAACTAGCTACGAAGCTGGACATCGCTGCAGAATTAATCTCTCGCACCACTTCCATTTATAACGTGTGCAAATAAAAGGAGAAATAACGGGAAAATCTCATTATTATGACCGATATGCATTCTACGATCTATACTGTACATTTTGAGCTCCCGACAATAATGAAAGACGAGAAATATTTCCACAGAAGTGCAAAAAATTGCATATAAAACTATTGGGTTTGAAACTGTCACGGTAGACTAAGTCATTTGTAGTATAGTTTCTGGATGTTTTAATAGAGTCGTAAAAAGAACAGTCTCCACCATTTTCCTAACAACATACTGATTCTCGCTTCAGGGAAAAAGGCAAGAGAAACACACCATTAGGCTTTTGTATTGAATTGTCTTTGGACATCTACGCAACTTCATATTTCATCTCGGATTTGAAATAATCACCTTTTATATTAAAAAGAAATAAATGTGTATTTTATTACTCTGTTACATACAGCATTGTAGCTAGGTGGGTAACGTTTTTAAGGGGACAAGGTAGTATAACTTATTTTTTCCGAGGTTTTCCTCAGTCGTAGGACTGACGCCGGATGATCTATGGCGAGTCCTCGGCCTCACTTCATTTCATCCCCTTTGGTCTGAGTAGCTGGTTGGGTTTTTCCCGAGGTTTTTCCCAACCATAAGGCAAATGCCAGGTAATCTTTTGGCGAATCCTCGGGCCTTACCTCATCTCGTTACATCTCCCCAAAATATTGTAAAAAATGTAGAAAAATTGTAAAAAAAAATGGTAGAAAATTGCAAAATTGTAAAAAATGTAAAACGTAAAAAATTTGTAAAAATTGTAATTGTGATTTTGTAAAATTTTTACTTCTTCCACACCTTAAAGCTTCATTGCTAATGTAAGATCTATGGAATATAATAAATGAAACTAAAAAAATAGATGTTTTCATAGCGCGTAATGCTGATTTTAAGTGGTTATTTCTCCAAAAGTATAAAAGGTGTTATTTTCAAATTCTTACATATTACTCTACATGCTTTTAAGATTACATTGGTGGTTAGTTGGTTATGCTATAATTGAGTTTTAAAAAAATTGTATTCAAAAGAAAGAAAAAATAAACAAAAAAAATGTTAAATTCATGCAACTTTCTCTTGAAAAGTGGTTAATGTACATCGTTAACATTTTTCATACATATTTGCAATATATTTATCTAGTTCACTAGCAAAGTTATAGATCTAGCTCGATTTTATAAATTTAAAAAAATCTATATATACTTTTATAAAAATTCTACGCAGAAAAACCTGAAATTTTCAACACAAAAATATATCTAAATCTTGTAATACATATTATATCAATGTAAACATGCTACCATTAAGTCATTATATGACGTACAATGAGCGATTAGGGAAAACACGGAAATTCTACTTGTAGCAAGTAAAGCGATAGGTTTGGAAGTAAATCCCGAAAAGACTAAGTATATGATTATGTCTCGTGACCAGAATACTGTACGAAATGGAAATATAAAAATTGAAAATTAATCCTTTGAAGAGGTGGAAAATTCAAATATCTTGGAGCAACAGTAACAAATATAAATGACACTCCGGAGGAAATTAAACGTAGAGTAAATATGGGAAATGCCTGTTATTATTCGGTTGAGAAGCTTTTGGCATTTAGTTGGCTGTCAAAAAATCTGGAAGTTAGAATTTATAAAACAGTAATATTACCGGTTGGACTCTCACTGAGAGAGAGGAACATAGGTTAAGGGTGTTTGAGAATAACGTTTTTTGGAATATATTTGGGACTAATAGGGATGAAGTTACAGGAGAATGGAGAAAGTTACACAATGCAGAACTGCACGCATTGTATTCTTCACCAGACATAATTAGGAACATTAAATCCACACGTTCGAGATGGGCAGGGCATGTAGCACTTATGGGCAAATCCAGAAATGCATACAGAGTGTTAGTTGGGAGGCTGAAGGGAAAAAGACTTTTGGGGAGGCAAAGACGTAGATGGGAGGATAATATTAAAATGGATTTGAAGGAGGTGGGATGTGATGATAGAGACTTGATTAATCTTGCAAAGGGTAGGGACCAGAGGGCTGCAATGGAGTTATCATTATCAACAATTTCAATTACGTTTCCTGGAATCACATATATTTGGTAGCTTTAATATGCTTGAGCCAAAGAAATTAGCTTCATATAGAGATAAATTCCCCACCGACCTGGCTAATATTTTTGTAAAAAATTACTCTTCTTTAATTTCGAAAGAAAAATTTATTAATGAACTATCAGTGATCTATCGAAATGATACATTTAAAGACATTTCCTCTGTGTGTGATTTGTTCAGATTTTTTTTATGGATTACTCCGCTGAAGATTCATTCCCTGAAGTGGGAAAGGCCCTTCGAATCGCATTAACAACATCTGTTTGAACAGCTGTGTCAGAACGGAGTTTCAACACATTAAACAGGATAAAAACATTTCCAGAAACACCACGGGTCAAGATAGGCTGAATTCGTTGGCTATCTATTCCATTCTTAATGAGCATCTCCATCAAATTCCGAACTTAAGAACAGGGTCATTGGAAAGCTTGCCAGACAGGACAGACGAGCACATCTTCTTTGTAAATAATTCTGAAAATTGGTGAGTTTATTGTTGAATTTGCGTTATTATATAGGTGGTAGTTTTAGTTACATTTTTTAAAGTAGAAACAATTAACCAAAATGAAATAAAAAATCTTGGTGTAGGGGAGACTGTTGTACCTTTAGCATAGTGTACCTTTGAACATTTTTTGTTTTTTAATTTTTGCTGCTGCCTAGAGGACTCAAAATGAAGTAGATTGTAGAGAAAGCCGCTAAGTAGCTCTGGTCGTAGTTTCAGTTTGATTTATTGCAAAGTGTGAGTTCCGTGGACAAAAGAAGTTTTTTAGTACCAAAAGTAAACATTTCGTTCATTGATGTATGTTTTCTAACACAAAACCAGATTGTATTTGTTACTATCTTTCAAGTACGGTGTGTTCTCTATCATCTGGTGAGTAATAACATATTTTAATTTCCATGATTTATTTGACTCTCTAGTTTTCGGAGCCATATTTGTTTAAACGTGCCTTGTGCCTTGTGCCTTGTGCCTTGTACCTTTGAACACAAAACATCTTGTACCATGGAACATGCTCCAAATTACACGATACTATCGGTTTTTGTTTTTATTTTATTTTAAGGTCATGTCACGAAGTAAGTCTGGAATTAAAGAGGTCCCCAATTGATTCGGATGTCTTGAAAAAAGCTGTTGAAGCAGTTATTGCTTCTCCAGGAAATAAAATCTAAATCAGAGAAGCCTGCTCTGGTTTATGATTGCAAACACATTTTAAATATGATTGTCAGTTTTTACAGCTATATTCCCACCTATATTCCATGTGTTCCAACTTACAAGAGGGTATGTTCCAAGGTACATGATCCTGTTGTACCTTTGAACACATTACATATCCTTTCATTTTATTTTTTCCATCCTTAATAGATCTGTAAAACAGGAAAATACATACAGGAAGTTGTAAAGGAATCTTCAATAATTATTTCAAGCATTTTTTTCATTTTAAAAATTTCATTTCCCAAAATTAAAAAAAAATAAAATGTGAAAAGTGTTTAAAGGTACAACAGTCTCCCCTACTATTTAAAGCATATCGCAAAATTTGTGAAATATCTGGCCCCACCAACAAAAATAATCACGAGTCGCCACTGCTCTTCATATGTTCTTTAAAACTTAACTTGTATTCCTTGTTGAGTATTTTCAACTTCACTAAATCTTTTAGCTCGCGCTCAATTTTTGACAGTGTACTTACTTCCCGGTTTCAAGAACGAATGTCTAACGCTCGGCTTATACCGTTCAAGGATTTATCGCTCGCGAACTTTTACCCATCATGCTTGTGCGCTACCTATCGGATTATGCCATGGATAAATATATAATAGCATGCGAAACTTAATGAGTTTCCCGTAACACATACTAGAGGCGCTGTTGTAGAAATTGATCTTGCTGCCATCTATTTCTGGGAGGGGCATTATTACATCTAGCAGCGCACCAAGTAGCGAAAAGAGTAATTACTCCATGCATTTAGCAGCGCACCTGGTGACGAAAATGTTAAACTGTGCAGAAAGTATTCCCTCCCACCCTCATCGATATTCAAAACTAACCCAATTTAAAATAAAACACTTACGGTTTTATTCCTCACAGCATATTCTACTGAAAATTCTTACCGGAGCCAACAGGAAGATACTCGTAAAAGAGACGATGTGTTTTACACTACCCGATTAAAATATAAGCAGAGACAAAAAATAAAGAAAAAGGTTAGATAATTGGGATTGTATTCTTTGGGTATTTATTGTACAGCGCAATGGAAAAGTCTGCAAGAACTACTTAGATAGTTCAATTAATTATATTACTATTACTTTACAATACATTCAACAACACTATTTTTACAACGTCCATAAACATCACTGTTTAACATACACTGCTTATACACACACGTATCACTTTATGTTCACTTATTAGCAAGTTTCAGTCCGCCATCTTCATCTTCGACTCTCCCGTACAGCAATATCTCGAACGGATAAACAGAGAACTCTTGGTAATGTACCCAACACGTAATTCTAATATTCACCACCTACGACGTTGGGCGCTGATTACCTTATTTCAAACCCCCAAATCCAGATGGTGCTGACCGCAGTTTCGCATCCTATTATATATTTATCCATCATTATGCTATGAACTATTTGGCGCTCGAGCGAAAACGTCCGATGCAGACCTCTAATAGGGACCGATGGCGGGCTTATGTGAGGGCGGCAATGAACCTGCGGTTTTCTTAAAAGCCATAAGTAAGTAAATACATTGGGAATTAAATCAATGGATTTGCAAAACATGCTATGACATGTTTCATATAAAACAATTTTTTATCTCGAAAAGGAAGTAACAACGAGCAAAACTGTATTAAACATTTTGTTTGAAATATCTCAAAGAAAAACCCCTTGAAATGAATGACATTACTTACGGTTCAATCTACTATGTATCAAGGACACCGGCAAATGACTAAGCTGACCGACTGAATGACACCATGTAACTACAAGCGCAGAAACGTTCTGAAATGGACCGCCTCCCAAAGTGACGGATACTACAGTGCATTATGTCTCTCAATGCTGGCTGCCATTACATAGAAACGAAACATATTTTCGGTTGTCATACAATTAATTCACTCATGCTTGTCCACCTCCCCCGGTTTCGCTCCAGTTTTAATTAATACTAGATTCATATTTCGAAGGCCTGCATAACGCTACCGCAATCACTTGCAACTGCGGGGGTGTGACGCAGGGTCAGGGCTGCGGTCGTCCCTGCGCTGTAGACACATTCTTCACACGAACGCTGTTGCATTCTTAACTAGATCACGGCGCCATGTTCTCAGCAGATATATGGGTAATTATACCGGATTGTTTAGAGAGCTGAGAGAGAATCGACATTGCAATTGTACTCAGAAATTCAACATGTGTATGACACTGATGAGAAATGGCACTTCAATAAATGAGGCGCTGGATGCAATAACAGCTTAAGTTGAAAAGCCATTGAGAAAAACGATGTCAAAGTTTTAGAACACTGTAGAAATTTTTATTTTTACTAACATTTCTAATATTAATCTGGCTATACCTTTGGATTAAAGATTGAGAACCGGAAACGACGTTTGCTAACCCCTTCCACGACTGGAGTTCGATGATAATGGCGTAAAATACAAACAAATCACTTTTGTGGGAGATCGTGCGTATTTGCTTGGTTTCCGCACAAAACCAATCCGCGGAAAGTCTAAAATTCCACGTTCAGTATTCCCAACCTAACACATATAACAATTCCCTCTTCTTACCGCTTAAGTGACATATTGATTTTACTGCTTTAGGCTTTTAACATATTATTTTTAGAGACGTTCAATATAGTAATAATTTTAAATTGGAAACTTACCACTGCAATTTCACCTAAATTATACTGTTAATTATTATTTTTAAATATTTGCAAAAATTAAGTAAACTCTACAACTCCACTAAAGTTACTGCAATCGTGAAGCAAGTAACATTAAGGAAGCCGTGAAAAAATCAACAAGATTCCAGACTCATCATAGACTGGGGGGAAAAAAAAATACAGACGTATATCACGGCCTGCTGGAGTATACTAAACACAGAACACATTTTAAAGCAACAATGTTGAAGATAGATATTTTTGTTTTGCAAATTTGCAGTCATTGAACAGAAACCAATATGGAGATTTCATTGCAACTAATTATAAATTCCTCTTTCCGGAATGTAATAAACGATCTTCGCACAAAATAATGTACGATACACGAGCGGTATGTTTTCTTTCAATTCTCGGAAATTAAAAAAGCTCAATTACGTTTCGCTTTTTCAAACTTTTCCTCGAACATGAAAACTTCAACATACCGCTCTTCTAACGCATATTACTATACTAGGTACAGGAGGAAAGAAAAGTATTTCATCCATTTACGTAGACTAGGAAATGTCGGGATTTTCAGTTTGATAATTTTTATTAGGTTTTTGTTTAATCAAAATACAGTACTGTATTAACAATAAGTGTTTTTACACACGAATTGAGCTATCCATTAGGAAGTATTCATTATGCAGTGTATATTAATCTATCTACAGCACATTAGCGTAAAATATAGAGAATGAAGTTAAATTGTAAATAATCATAATATGGATATTTAAACACATTTTTGAAAATGGTAGCCGTTCATTTCGATACAGGCTTCAGTTCTAATGTGCATATTATCGTAATATAGACTATTGTACCTAATCCCAATTACCAGTTTCGTCCTTCGTACTAGTAACTCATGTTCAAATAATTCTGTACCTACTCCATAAAAGAGTACCTGACGCACTGTAAATTTAATCTTCATTTCTGCCCAATCTGAAAAGATAAAATTACTCAGACATGCTATCTACTGTCCGTCCAAGTGGTTATTTAGCAGGGTCGTAGAAAGAGGGAACTTACGTGACAGTTAATTACTTAACGAGGTCCTTTTATTTAAATTATTTTAAACAGTTGTATAATATTACGTAGACGTCCAATGCCTAACAGAAATTAATGTTTTCTTAAAAGAGCTAAGACAGCCCAGCTACTAGACCAGGGATGTCGAACAGCGCTCTCGAGCTGTGAACTGCAGAGCCTTCACTTCTCCTTTACCGTGCAAAGGTTGAACACAGGTAGCAGGCAGTCCGGCCAAATGATAGTAAACAAAAGGGAAACTGCGGCGGCTGGTACTTTGATAACTTTTATACATCTTACCAATTGATTAGGAACTCAGTTTAGATTTGCACTTGATGAACTCTGAAAAACAAAGACTGTAGCCTACATGAGGATGAATTATGATGATGATGATGATGATGATGATGATGATGATGATAATAATAATAATAATAATTATAATAATAATAGTTTTAGCTACTAGGTCATTCCATAAATGTTGTTCGTTAGTGACGGAAATAAATAATAATAATAATAATAATAATAATAATAATAATAATAATAATAATAATAATAATGTTGTTAATATCAAGTTTAAAATATCAACTTTGTATGTATGTGTTGTAGCAGTGCAACTTCAAGTTCAGAAACGTAAACTGTTTTGATGTATAAAATTAATTACTTTTAGCGTGACTTGAAATTTGTTCATAGTTTTTGTTATAGATTCAAAAATATCTTCTCCTCGACTTTGATCCTTTAATGAAATGACATCTACAAGATCTCCATGAACATTGAAATCCGAATCGACACTCCTTATGAATATACTGTAGCTAGCTGCGCCGTATCTTTCCGGTCGATACTTTCATCAAGAGCTATAGTGAGTAATAAGAGAAAGTATTCATTCTTGCTTTCAGTTGTTCCTCCAAGTTATCTCCCATTTATGATGTACGCTCTGCAACAATATTACGAGAAAAACATATAGATTTAAAATCATTAACGTATTCCGGACATATCTCTTTTGCAACAGCTATGAGACAGTGTCACAAATTCTCCGTCAGTAAATAGCTATGAAGCCGTTGCAATAATTTCACAAATTTTGTAGCTAGCACGAACCAAGCTTGTTCTACTAACACCCGATGATGATGATGATGATGATGATGATGATGATGATGATGATGATGATGATGATGATGATGATGATGTTGATGGTGGTGGTGGTGGTGGTGCTAATGATGATGTTTTCTGAATTCAATCTCGATTTTAATTCTTCTACAGCCTTTTCACGAGTGAAACCGGATAACTTTTCTGATCCTTAAGCTTCAGCATGACGTGTAGAATTAAAATGCCTTTTAACATTATGATGGCTAATGTATCCAAGTTCTTGTCTACATATTAAGCAATGCGCCTTTCCGTCCTTTAAGATAAATAAATATTTATCTGTCCACTCACTATTGAATCGTCGTTCCATATCCATACCAGCCGCCAGAGTTGATAAACACACGGCGTACAGAACACTGCTACAGCGAGCTGACTGACTGTCGTTTCAGCTCAGCTACGGTAGGAACCAGTATTAATCGTTTCACAGTTTGAGAGAGCTGTTCGACATCCCTGCACTAGACTTTACAGAGGGGCGAACAGAAGTAGGTGGGGGAAACCGGGATGCGACGTAGGCAAACGGACGACAGTACCTGTGCGAAATATGATTCAATATTGAAAGCTCTTTCGCCACTGGAAAACGCGAACATATTTCTGGAACGTACTATACTCACTAACTCAGTAATGCTTACTATGAGTGGGAGTGAAGTACATTAAAAAATGCAGGTACAATAAAAATTGAAGTAAAAATAAAATGATGTCCCTGTATAATACTGTGCATATACTCGCATCGTTTCTTTTATACAGGGCTTTCATTTCAAAACTTTCCAGAATAACTAATTATTTAAATTGAATTCAATATAAACAAAAAACACGTCGATTTAGATATTGAGGGGGAAGTCTGAAACCAGGCTTAAAGGCTTAAAGACTCACTTTAAGCACTGATAACAGTGGATAAAATTCAGTTTTAAGCACTATCCTAGAAAAAATTATTAATAACATGAATCCTACAAAAGACCTTTCCGGTTTCGAACACATGTAATTTACGTTCTATGAATTTGAGGTGCATGAAAATAGCACCAATGGAAAGAGTAACTCAAAAAGTTTAGCTGTTATTTTCCTAGTTGGTAACACTGCCTCATTATAGCGCATATAAACAAATTTGTTCATTGTTGAGGAGAATTGGCTGCTATAGAGGACAGAAAAGCTTGATTTTCATGTGAACAAATCGGTTATTAATGTGCAACGGCATTACCGAAAAGTTTGGTGGAGATCTACCCAGTAGGCCTACAATCCGTAAACGATACATTGATTTTAAGGCAAGATTCTTCGCAAGCGGTTGCGATTTCATCCGTACACACTACAATTGCTGCAAGCCACTGCCATCGTGATCTAATACAGGCCGTAAGGCAGACCACGTGACTCGCTTAACAGCTGATCGCGAAGGGCGGTCTTTCAACCATATGAATTAGTTGCAGTGCATGAAGAATAACATATATTTCTCTGAAATGCAGTGTAATTGCGTCAGTAAAATTTTAAACAGTGATTGTGAGACACTTGAGACACAATTCACTTGCAACGTAAGGTATAATATTATTTTTGGTGTGAAAATTACGTTGTTGCAGGCAAAGTTCGTATGTGCAATACCTGCCTTTATTTCGATTAAATATTGCGCCCTTATGTGGTTAAGTGAATTTTTGGTGTTATAAACAGTAAATATGTGTAATAATATACACGTGAAAGTGAAACATTGACTGGGATGTAAAGTAAATTATGATTAGGCCTAAGTGCAGCGTTACTGATGTTACTCTTGTCTAATCCATTTTTGTTAGTTTACCGTATTTGTTTTATTAAATTTAAATTATTGCGCCCTTCTTATGTGTGAATAATCTACATTATAAATAATACGACGTTTGATAATATACACAATTTGCACTAAAAGCGAGATACATATATGGCGAAGTGCATCAACATCGGTTAAAAACGCAGTAATCATAGATTACGAAACGACGGTTAAACAGTAACCGTGGTTAAAATGTAATTTCTGTGCACCATTCATAATCACCGATTACTTAAACATAGTTAGCTGACACTTCATTTAACCAGAGCAAAGTCTATGATGGTACATTGTTTCTACAAAATGACTAAAGGAAAGCATTCATACCACAGCAAAGATAATAGTCAACATCTAAAAACGACTGCGCTCACTCCGTTCTACATCGAAGTGAACATGTCCTACATTTTCGCGTTGCATTTGTTTGCCTTTGGGCGCTGTTATATTTGCGAGTTGCATTTCTTTGTTTTTCATTGCTGTCAGGTTAAAATCGTACAAAATAGAAATTTCAATGCAAAAATGATTATATCCCAATGTGAGGTTAAGTATCGATAGACTTACTTAATAGATTTAAATATATTATATAATAAAGAAGAAATATACACAAAGGAAAAGGATGCAGAAGATTAGTAAAAATGTGTGTACGACCCAAGATCCCATTTACACCAGGTTACTGTTCATTATCCTAAGATCCATCCATAACCTCTCTTTGTTCAGCCAGTGACAGAGAAAGAGACATTCAAGTATTCCCTCTTAAAATACAGAAAATAACAGTTACATAGAATCTTAACATAAGGAGCTGATCAACAGAAGAAATATGACTGTTTTTGAGTTCTTGCAAGTGAGTCATTTGTAGATTTTGATAAACAAAATCCCTCCTGAAATTTTCTGTCACCTAATTTCTCGTAAAGATTCTCTCTTTCCACTAAAGAAGCTTCACGCCCACGCTCTATCCAAGTAATTCAAGTACTGTACAATAATAATCGTCTTCGAAGTAAACATCTGTGGCTCTGGCCGCCATTTTGCTTTACTTGCTCTACTAATCACTGGTTATCTCCTTTAACCGCTCGAAAATGGCCTGTTATAGATTACTGTGGTTAACCTCCTATTTAAGTCGTAACCGAGGTCGATCCACTGTAAAAATGCTTAACCAGAGGTTAGGTGACAATTTTAACTCGTGGTTACACTAACCGACGTTGATGCACGTGGGCAATAGTATATTATGAAAAATTATACCTTATAGTTTTCATTACTGTTACAGTATCTAGTATTGCAATTAATTGAAATAAAGCACGCTCGCTTCATTACGAAATTCTTGCACATTCATTTAAGCACGTTTCAACAATTTTCAGTTGCATCGCACGCATATTTTGATGTGTCACTGTTTTCAGTTCAGAAGTTACCGGAATTATACCTCAGCGTTCGTTTAACCCTAGTTAAGTAATATAACCGTATGTACATTTCATAGGAGAGACTGTCGTGAATTTTCTACCTATAAGTAAGGAAGATAACCGTGTTCTGAAGTTTATCCTAAATATATTCTTCTTTATTAAATCTCAAAATAGCTTTCGTTCTCAACTTAAAATGTTGGCGCAAATAGGTTATGTTAACATGGTGAATTCTCTTCACATAAAAATAACACAGTTTTATAATTATTCCTGCCACATTATGCAACAAATAAATGGAACTAGCCGGAACTTATGCACACATTGCATTGAATAACAATTTAATTGTATTATTTATTTGTTCCCTACTATACTGGGTCGTATTGAATTCTATTTATCTAACTTACCAGATGAAGTAACACAACCGTACGTACCTACACTTATTTCATAGGAGGGACTGTGGTAAATTTTCTACCTACAAGTAAGGAAGGTAGATGTACTAAATTAAAATCACAATATAAATAATTCTTCTTTATTAAATCTCAAAATAGCTTCCATTCCAAACTTAAAATGTTAATGCAAACAGGTTATGTTAACATGTAAAACTCCGTTCACATTATAATAACACAGTTTTGTAATTATTTGTGCGACATATTATGCAGTAAGAAGTGAACGTATCTTATACACACATTACACTAAATAAAATTGAGCACCGTCACGCATTAAAGTAATATACTTCACTCAGCTCCGTATACTCAAATAGAAAAGCCCGCCCCATCGAGTGACGTCACACATCCTGCATTACGGCCTGTTCTAGATCACGATGGCAGTGTGCAAGCCCAAAAACCAGAGGACCAAGTGTTACGAAGAAATTTCTGCATAAGTATGCAGACTTTAATTGAGAACGATGATGAATTTATTCGTTCCGTGGTGTTTTCTAACGAAGCCACTTTTCATCTTTCCGGTAAGATGAGCAGACATAACCTCAGAATCTGGGGGTCGGAAAATCCGCGTATCTACGTGGAACTTGACTATAGGCTTAATGTGTGCCGTGTAGGGCTGGGTTCGGAGCGGTTCGGTTCGGAGCAGTTATTGTGACGTCATTACTCGGTTGAACCGAGTACAGTATCGAGTACAAATTTGTGGCGGCAGATTTAAAATTTTGATAGATTGAGTCGATTTTAGAACGTACTTTGAAAGTGAAAGCAAGCGTGTTTTAAAAGCGTTGTAGTAAAGCGCTTTCGCTTTGCCAATTGGCAGAGAAAAGTGCTTCTCTTCATTGCAAAATGGCGGTTGCAAATTTCATTTGCCTGATTACAACTATTTGCAGAGTTAATTTGTATCAAATGTCTATTTAACTTTCAGTGTTTTTATATATGACAGACGAAATAAAATTGATAAAATAATTTATAATACTAACAGCTAATAAATTAACATATGAGGTAAACGTTAAACGCTGCAGCTAATTAAAAAAGAAGATAAAAAGAAACGGGCTCCATGAAGCGCTGCCTAAAACACTTAAAAATAACACACAGAATTATTTACTATTACGGAAAGTGGATAAAGTAATCAATAAAACGTAGAATCTTAAACTGAAGAACATAATGTTTATTTATTTTATAAAATTACTAGCCTTCAATACAACCATGTTACTTTGGTGAAGAGTAATATTATTGATAAATTAAAGTAATTAGGTAACATAATTCGTAGAAATAAATACAAATAAAATGATGACTGATGAGGTAACACAAATCCAATAAACACAAATAGAAGAAAAATATAATGCACTTCCTTTTTTAACATATTTTAATATTCATCAAACACTCTAATATGATGATGATGATGATGATGATGATGATGATGATGATAATAAACCCGCCATCGGTCCCTATCCTGAGCAAAGTTAATCCAATCGCTATCATCATATCCCACCTCCCTCAAATACATTTAAATATTAACCTCCCATTTACGTCTCGGTCTCCCCAAAGGTCTTATTTCCTCCGGCCTCAAAACTAACACTCTATATGCATTTTTGGATTCGACCATACGTGCTACATGCCCTGCCTATCTCAAACGTCTGGATATAGGGTTCCTAATTATGCCAGGTGAAGAAAAAATGCATGCAGTTCTGTGTTATGTAACTTTCTCCATTCTCCTGTAACTTCATCCCTCTTAGCTCCAAATATTTTCCTAAGCATCTTATTCTCAAACACCCTTAACCTCTGTTCCTCTCTCAAAGTGAGAGTTCAAGGTTCACAACCATATAGAAGAACTGGTAATATAACTGTTTTATAAATTCTAACTTTCAGCTTTTGTGAGAGTAGGCTGGATGATAAAAGCTTCTCAACCGGATAATAAAACGCATTCCCAATATTTATTCTGCGTTTAATTTCCTCCCGAGTGTCATTTATATTTGTTACTGTTGCTCCAAGATATTTGAATTTTTCCAGCTCTTCAAAGGATAAATTTACAACTTTTATATTTCCATTTCGTACAATATTCTGGCCACGAGACATAATCATATACTTTGTCTTTTCGTGATTTATTTTAACACCTATCTATTTACTTGCTTGAAGTAAAATTCCCGTGTTTTCCCTAATTTTTTGTGGATTTTCTCCTAATATAGTCACGTCATCCGCATAAACAAGGAGCTGATGTAACCCGTTCAATTCCATACTTTCTCTGTTATCCTGGACTTTAATAATAATAATAATAATAATAATAATAATAATAATAATAATAATAATAATAATAAGATTATTATTGTTATGTACAGTAATATGTTCAGCCTGTCAGTGTTCATTAGGTCCACTTGACAGGTCATATAATAGGATGAACTCCTCTTCAATACTAGAGGCCTTTCAGCCCGCCTTGGGGATAAGGAAATAATTTGTCCTGCAGCAGAAAATATTTAAATACAACAGTACCTACGTTGTCTGCTAGAATTAAGTAAAACACGCGAACTCTGAACGTTTGAACTGACCGGTAACGGCTACGTTAACCGAGTAACTTCGGTGCTCCGCTGCCAAGCACATAAACCGATAGAACTGAGTTACTCAACAGTTCTACTCGCTCCGTCCCCAGTTCTAGTGCCGTGTTAGCAGAGGGAGACACATTGAACATCTTCAAGGTAAGGAACTAAACTTTTTGAGTTTCTCTTTCCATTTTCATGCACCTCATGCATACAACGTAAATTACACGTGTTCGAAACCGGAAAGGTCTTTTGTAGGAGCACTGTATTTTTCACTAACAAATGGTAACTATGGAAACGCAAGAAGTAACAAATGAAAAACTCACTGCTTGCTAACAAAGTGATCTTTTTTACGTGATATTATTATAATACTTACTAGCCGTACCCGTGCGCTCCGCTGCACCCGTTAGAAATAAATATAAAGTAATTACATAATTAAAATAGGACATTTGATCCAGGGAACATTTGTGTTTGATATAAGGATAAATCGTTTATTATGTTACTTAATTTAAATTGAATTAAAAAATTAAAATGCGATCATTTTGATCCAGAGACACTCATTTGGTCATAAAAATTAGTTTAGGAAATACAGGAAATGAATACACAGAATAGCCTATCAAGTTTACTGTGCATAAGAAGCTATTTTAATCTCACCTGTCCTCGATTCACTCAGAAGTTACTGTAATAACATTATAGCATTATGTCCATCTAGAGAAACTACACTTTCCAATGGTGAATTAATAATTAATTATACAAATCGGTTAATTTAGCTTCTGATATCACTTCATACAAACACAGAAACATTATCTGTAGGCTATCTTTCATAGCTTTCGATTGTTGCTGTCCAAGGCCCCTTATAGACGAAGTCATATGTTTTTTAATTCATTACACGGCCTTACGTAGCAGTTATTTTCATTTTAAAACTCATTTATCTCATTAAATATCAGTCCTATCAAAATTTTTCAAGGAAAAAAAGTTATCGGAAATTATTTTTAAAGAAACTTTTGTTATGTAACATATTTCACAAAAATCAATAATAAGCGAGATATTTCGATTTATTTAATTCAGGCCCCCTTGTAACCCCCTTTTAAATAATGTATTTTGAATGACATATAGCCTATAATCTAAGTTACAACGAACTTAATTTATATTCCAATTTTCATCGAAATCCGTTCAGCCATTATCGCGTGAAAAGGTAACAAACATACAGACAGACATACAAACAAAAATTTCAAAAAAGCGATTTTCGGTTTCAGGGTGGTTAATTATATATGTTAGGACCAATTATTTTTGGAAAATTGAAAATTACCAGAAAAATTTCTGCTACAGATTTATTATTAGTATAGATAACACTTACAATTAGAAGTAACCTTTTAATGGTCTCATATTAGCCATTCACAAATTCTTTAAGCTGTTACACACAACCTCAGCTTCAACTGAACATCATCCTTGTCTGTTGTCTAGCAACCACTTCACAGACGCGTGTTTGAATTTCGAATGTCTGTTCATGTCTGAGCACACAGCTTAGCGTTTTAGTCTGTCGCTTGTTGTCTCTGGCGTCAATTGTTTAATTAGTTGCAAGTCACACGGGCGGAGTACACACGGGGTCAAGTCACAATGGTCAACCTAAAGCAAGACTTTTTGCCTTGAGCGCTGCAAGTGCAGTTCAAACGACTAACCATAGTGACGTGTGAAATAAATAAGCAGCCTAAATACGGGTTCTGGTCGCTCACAAAAGCATAAAATTTCTACTCCCTCTCTGTACAAGTGAAGAATAGTAAATTTTTGTGTCTTGTTGGAAGAAGTAGCCTAACACTCCATGATAATATGTTTCTTTTTTTTTTTTTAAGTACCTAGGTTATTTTACGACGCTTTATCAACATCTTAGGTTATTTAGTGTCTCAATGAGATGAAGGGGATAATGCCGGTGAAATGAGTCCGGGGTCCACCACCGAAAGTTACCCAGCATTTGCTCATATTGGGTAGAGAGAAAACCCAAGAAAAAACCTCAACCAGGTAACCTGTCCCAACCGGGAACCGAACCCGGGCCTCCTGGTTTCGCGGCTAGACGCGCTAACCGCTACTCCACAGGTGTGGACTTCCATGTTTCTTTTTTCAGAAACAACAAGAATAGTGAAACTTTTCCGTCGCTCTAGCAGTGACGAAAATATTAACATTTCTCTTTTCTTGTAGAAAAACAGTAATCACTACAGGTTTCTTTCTTCAGGAACTGACAAAAATAATAACCTACTTGTCCCTTTTCGTAGAAGTAATTAATATAACATAGATGCCACATTTATTTGTCAATTGCTGAAAAAAAAAATAGTACCCTAAACGCTTTATGCTACAGAAGTCGAAAAGTAGTATATTTTTTCCCTTTCCGTTCAAGAGTTGCTAAAATAACAAAATTAATTTCTTGCTAAAATTTGGTAACACTGCATTTTTTGTGCTTTAGAAATAAAAATTAGTGAAACTTCTCCCATTTTGTGCACGTGATAAAGAACAAATGATTTGTTGGTTACTAAAAATAGTGATACTTCTTATTTCTTGCCAGAGAAGTGATTAAAAACTTAAAACTGTTTATGATAAACAAGTTTTGATTTTCAGTCGAGCACCAAAATTAAAGTTCCCCTAAAATGAATGCAAGAAACAATATATTCATTCATAGTTTTCTGCACAAGGGCAGGTCTTTCACTGCAAACCCAGCATTCTCCAGTATTTTCTATTTTCTGTCTTCCTCTTTATCTTCGCATATAATCCATTATCTTCTATCATCTGATAGCTTCTTCTGCCACGAACTCTTCTCCCGTTCACCATTCCTTCCAGTGCATCCTTCAGTAGGCAGTTTCTTCTCAGCCAGTGACCCAGCCAATTCCTTTTCCTCTTTCTGATCAGTTTCAGCATCATTCTTTCTTCATTCACTCTTTCCAACACAGTTTCGTTTCTTACTCTGTCCATTTCACACTCTCCATCCTTCTCCATACCCACATTTCAAATGCTTCTATTCGCTTTTCTTCACTTCGCCGTATTGTCCATGTTTCTCCTCCATACAATTCTACACACCACACAAAGCACTTCATTAGTCTCTTCCTTAGTTCTTTCTCCAGAGGTATGCAGAAGATGCTCCGTTTTCTAATAAAACTTCCTTCGCCATTGCTATTCTCCTTTCGACTTCTTAGCAGCAGCTCATGTTACTACTTATAGTACACCCCAAGTATTTGAAGCTGTCCACTTGTTCTACTGCCTCATTTAGAATTCGCAAGTTTATCTTCTTTACTTTTTTTCCTATGACCATGGTCTTCGTCTTGTTGGCATTTATCTTCATCCCATACTGCTCACAGCTGTCATTTAGCTCCAGTAGCATATCCCTTAGTATCATCTCCTCTTCTGCTATTATCCATATTATCATCAAATCTTACATACTTTATTCTTGTTTCTCCTACTATCACTCCTCCCATATTCTGAAAACAGTTCTCCACTAATTCCTCCAAGAAGATGTTGAACAGGGTGGGTGGTAAAGGGCAACCTTGTCGTACTCCTCTCCCTATTTCACTTCCGTCTGACATTTTTCTCCTATCCTGACTTTTGGAAAACATAAACAAAAACACGAGCAAAAACTTGAAATTCCCTGATAAAAAATGTTGTGTTTTATTTAACGACAATCGCAACTGCCGAGGTTATATCAGCGTCGCCGATATGCCGGAATTTTTGTCCCGCAGGAGTTCTTTTACATGCCAGTAAATCTACAGACACGAGCCTGTCGTATTTAAACATACTTAAATACCATCGACCCGGCCTGGGATCGAACCCGCAACCTCGGACATAGAAGGCTAGCGCTATACCCAAGGCACAGTTCTAGGCCCTATTCTATTTTTAATATATATTAATAACTTATTAAAAATTTACTTACAACAATACAATGGTGTTCACTATTCTTATGCAGATGACACAGGTTTACTTCTTGGTGGAAAAACTTGGTATGATGCATATAATAATTCATATAATGGACTTAAATTAATAAAAAATGGTTTGACGTAAATTACCTTTCTATCAACGAAAATAAAACCATAATTATTCCATTCTCATTATCTGAAAAATATAACATATCTCCTACATCTATATTAAGTATTAAATTATATAATTCTGATTGTCGTCTTATACAGTGTAAATGTCCGATTATTAAAGAGTCCTCTGAAGTTAAGTATTTAGGCATAATTTTCGATAATCATTTAAAATGGAACCAACACATTAATTACTTTTGTAATAAATTACGTAAAATAGTATATTATTTTGTTTTATTGAGGAATTACTTGTCAATAAGTTTATTACGCAAAATATATTTAACTTTATTTCAATCGGTAATTACGTATGGAATTATAGGATGGGGTAGCTCATTTAAATCCAATTTTAATCCACTTTATTTATTAGAAAAGAAAATAATTAAAATATGTCTTCATAACTTAAACCTATTGATTTTCCATCTCAAAATTCGGTTTTAGACTTTAATGTACTTAACGTAAAACAAATTTATTATATTGTATTAATAAAATTCATACATAAAAATCGAAATAATTTTGAATTGTATTCTCATAGTTATGAAACAAAAGGTATGAATTCTTTAAGATTGTTTGAACCAAAATGCAACACTGTTACAGTATTTAATCATAGTAGTAATTTAGGCCCAAGAATATATACTTATTTACTTACAAATGGCTTTTAAGGAACCCGAAGGTTCATTGCCGCCCTCACATAAGCCCGCCATCGGTCCCTATCCTGTGCAAGATTAATAACACGCATTTCCCATATTATTCCTTTGCTGTGGTCGTGCCAGAGAATCAGTCCTATTCCGAGGCTTATTGTAGGGATTCGTAACAAGCTGTTTTTTACGGTGATGGGTTGTTAGCCCCTCGCCCAACCCCCAAGCTGGAGGACCACCCCTTATCGGCTGTCCACGACTGCTTATTCAATATATTCGCAGCTACCCTCCATATCTGGAGGCCGTCTCCTCTATCCGCAACCTGAGGACGCGCCATGCCGTGGTGATAGGGACCCACAATACATGGCCAAGAATATATAACAAATTTATATTTAAATATCCTAATCTTGTCAATTCTAATAGTTCTAGTATTAAATTTAAAAAGTTATGTATGGAATAATTTCGAGGGAAAAATTGTTCCGGGGCCGGGTATCGAACCCGGGACCTTTGGTTAACCGTACCAACGCTCTCCCACTGAGCTACCCGGGAACTCTACCCGACACCGATCCAATTTTTCCCTCTATATCCACAGACCTCAAAGTGGGCTGACAACAGTCAAGCAACCAACATTTGAGTGCACACTAACTCTGTGTGACTTTAAATTGTGGTTTTATGTTACGTACAGTGACGTGTATTATGCAAATTAAGCTTTCAGAAATAACTCCCTGTAAAGTTAATTTGAATAATTTAGAGGGAAAAATTGTTCCGGGGCCGGGTATCGAACCCGGATGGATTATATAAAAACTGAAAAATTGTAAATTTAAATTTATATACTATAATTGCATAGTAGACATAAGACAAATTGTATTGCATACTTATTAATTTTAATTCAGGAATCCGCCCCTGAGCACGAGTTCTACTCTTTCAGGGGCGAGCTAATGTTTTTCTGTATATATTATATTTTATGTTACAATTATTAGCAAAATAAATAAATAAATAAATAAATAAATAAGTAAGTAAATAAATAAGTAAATAAATAAATAAATAAGTAAATAAATAAGTAAATAAATAAATAAGTAAATAAGTAAATAAATAAATAAATAAGTAAATAAGTAAATAAATAAATAAATATGTAAATAAGTAAGTAAATAAGTAAATAAATAAATAAATAAGTAAATAAATAAGTAAATAAATAAATAAGTAAATAAATAAGTAAATAAATAAATACATAAATAAATACATAAATAAATAAGTAAATAAATAAATACATAAATAAGTAAATAAATACATAAATAAATAAATAAATAAATAAGTACCAACTGAGCCAACCAGGGCGACCCCCTAATAAAATATCCCCTTCAACAGAAGTTCTGAGAAATATCATGTTCTTCATGTAAATCGGTAGCAATACTCGTATCCTTACAGTAGAATAACGGTCAATATTTTATTTATTTATTTATTAAAAAACGTTTTGTCCGTTCTGGAAACGACGCCGGAATCACAGCTAGCCGCTACTGCAATCTTTTACAAACATGGTTGACTGCAAAGTGGGTTGAAGATAAAAAGAAGTTCAATTCATGACTAGAAAGTAGATCCATAAATCTAGGGTAAAACAAGAGCTCAATTTTTTCTGTGTGCAACATATGCCAAGCTTGCACACAGGAAAAGTGAGTGTAGTCAGCGGTAGACCAGCACTTCTTGGAAACTCACATCAAACTCAGATCGCATTTCATGTCACCTTCAAGCCAGAATAGAACCCGAACCTGAAACTTAGCCCGAGAACCTATAAGAGGGGCTTAAGCTGCAGGATGAACTGCCGCGGAAACCTTTACGACGGCGTGGAAGACCGAGCCAATTTTCTAACTGAATTCCAACATCAAAAACTTTTTCTCCTCTCTCTTGTTATACGAAGAACTCTTCTCTTACATAGTGTGTCCTCCACATATCACAGTATCCGGTAATTGTATTTCAGAGTGTATTCTTTCTCCATCTTCCACGAGCTAAACTAAACTTAATGTCTCCAACTGTCAAATCCGAAGTGCTTACAAACCCCATAAACTACATAGTGAGCTAACATTACTGGTCTATATATTTTATACTTTTCCAGTGCATTAACGAGAGAATTATTTTCAACTAATCAACATCAACGTCAAGCTAAATGCAAGACAAAACTGCAGTCTATAATAATGAGACACCAACGAGCATTCAATAAAATAGATCTGACCACTGTATCCAACCACTGTAAAGAATACCTCAATTACATATATAAGTTACTGAAAAATTTTGGAGTATTTAGATTCAAAATTAAACTTTGAAATTCAAGTGATCTAAATAAATAAATAAATGAAATAAATAAATAAGCAAATAAATAAATAAGTCAATAATTAAATAAGTAAGTAAATAAGTAAATAAATAAGTAAATAAGTAAGTAAATAAATAAGGAAATAAATAAATAAGTAAATAAGTAAATTAATAATTGAAAAATAAGTAAATAAATAAATAAATAAGTAAATAAATAAATAAGTAAATAAATAACTAGATAAATAAAAATATAAAAAATAAGTAAATAACTAAGGAAATATTTAAATAAATACATAAATAATTAAATAAATAAGTAAATAAATAGCTAAATCAATAAATATATACATAAATAAGTAAATAACTAAATAAATAAGTAAATAAATAAATAACTAAATAAATAAAATAAATAAGTAAATAACTAAGTAAGCAAATAACTAAGGAAATAAGTAAATAAATAAATAAATAATTAAATAAATAAGTAAATTAATAATTAAAAAAATAAGTAAATAAATAACTAAATAAATAATTAAATAAATAAATAAGTAAATAAATAAATAAGTAAATAAACTAGATAAATAAAAAATAAGTAAATAACTAAGGAAATATTTACATAAATAATTGAATAAATAAGTAAATAAATAACTAAATCAATAAATATACTCGTATACATAAATAAGTAAATAACTAAACAAATAACTATATAAGTAAATAAATAACTAGATAAATAAATAAATAAGTAAATAACTAAGGAAATAAGTAAATAAATAAATAATTAAATGAATAAGTAAATAAGTAAGTAAATAAATAAATAAGTAAATAAGTAAATTAATAATTAAAAAATAAGTAAATAAATAACTAAATAAATAATTAAATAAATAAATAAGTAAAGAAATAAATAAATAAGTAAATAAATAACTAAATAACTAACTAAATAAATAAATAAATAAAATTAATAAATAAGTAAATAACTAAGGAAATCAGTAAATAAATAAATCAATCAATATAATCAATAAATAAATAAAAAATAAATGAATATGTATATATAAATAATTAAATTAATATATAAATAAACAAAATAAATTCTATTGCATTATACTAGTTAATAGAATTACCGATGGACAATACCTGACCACCATTCAATACCTAGCAGTAAAAATATTATTTCCTTCTAACTAGACAGAATATGAAAGCTTATACAGTGTTTTACTTCGTGTTAAATAAACAGTTTAGTTCATAGAATTACCGACATACAATAGCTGACGAACATTATACAATGTTTTATTTCCTGTTAAATAGGTTAATGAAATTAATTCATAGAATTACCAACATACAATAGCTGACGAACATCCATAAACATCCGTAAACTCATATTTATTTCTAACTAGACTGAATATGAAAGCTTAATTACCGACATACAATAGCTGACGAACATCCAGTACCTAGCAGCGTAAACTCATATTTATTTCTAACTAGACTGAATATGAAAGCTTAATTACCGACATACAATAGCTGACGAACATCCAGTACCTAGCAGCGTAAACTCATATTTATTTCTAACTAGACTGAATATGAAAGCTTAATTACCGACATACAATAGCTGACGAACATCCAGTACCTAGCAGCGTAAACTCATTTCTAACTAGACTGAATATGAAACCTTGTACAATGTTTTACTTTCTGTTAAATAATTACATTAATTCATAGAATTACCAACACACAATAGCTGACGAATATCCAGTACCTAGCAGGGTAAACTCATATTTATTTCTAACTAGACAGAATATGAAAACTTAATTACCGACATACAAAAGCTGACGAACGTCCAGTACCTAGCAGCGTAAATTTACTTCTTTTCACATTACATTATTTCGTAGAATTACCGAAGGATAATAGCTGATGAACATCCCAGCACCTGTCTGTGTATGTTCCTGAGAAGTAACTTCACCTATGACGTGTTTGCTCTCAACATCTGATGAAAAGAAAGTCAATCCCACAGATTTTTCAATTGAGTCTTTACAATGAGCTCGCTTCTATTTCCCGATCACGTCGGATGAAACTCTGCGGTGCTGGATTTCATCTGATCCTTTGCAGATCCCGCCATCTCCAACTGCAGTGTTAATTTTGAATGATTGGTTATATGCGCAGCGCCTCCGAGACTCCATTATGCCGCCACACGATATTTATGACCTTTTATTTCTCTCCGCATGCAAACAATCTCTCCCTTTTTATTTTCAGCTCATTGTGCTGCCAATGTTAATTTTATTTCCGTGTTCGGTATTGTCAGTTATCGATTTTATGGCTTTGTCTGTAGTCTGAAATTTAAAATCACGCTTAACGTTAAGAATCGATATGGCGACGAAATCCAAGTTTCGACATTACGATTATTTGCCAAGGGGGGGAAAAACAACATCCGCTAACATTATTTTACTACATTTACAGTCTTACTAATAAACCGTGTATAGTTTTTATACGAGACTTACGCAGAGTTGAGACAGAAAACGTTACTAATAAACCGTGAATAAGCTATGGACGTATAAACAGGCTGTAACTATACAATGGGAATTGCTTTGCAGTAGTTATATACACGAAACCCCTTGTCTAAGCGTTGTATGTAGGGAAAAAATGGCCGCCCCTTTAACAGCTGTTCGTATCGACTGTCATTTTATGATGATGTTTACCTTGTAACCACAGAAGAACAAACCAAAGATCATAGAATTATTAGAATAATATTGCTGTAGCTTGTACTCTTTGACCAAAATGTAGTGTGGTAATCGATTAGAGCCAGTTGTACTATCGATATTTAACACGTCACACTAGAGCGCTCTACCGGGTGCAATAGAGAACCTCAGATATTCTATTATCTTTCGTAACGAAGTAATGACGAAACTATGACGTAGCTGTGTAACAGTTATACTGTTATACACGACGTATGTAGTGATTATTAGTAAGGAATTTACACACGACTTATAAATGAGCTACTCATTGTATAAGTATAAGACAGTTAAAAATCTGTATATAGAGTATTTATTTTTCCCTCTCTGAAAAATAAAACTTGACATGCTTAATAAACACTATCTGACAACCACTAAGAATTTGTATGTTTTGAAAATAATAATTTCTCACAAAGAAAGGGAGACATCTGCTTGACAGACCAGGTAACCATTCAGATCCAGATTACAAACATACAAGAATTTAATTAACATGAAAAGAGTACTACTTTGGAAACTAATATTACTAACTACAAATTTGCTGTAACATTTTAGTACAATAACATTATTATGTAGAATACAAATGAGTATTTAATATAAGAATTTGTACACAAATACTTTCTATACCATGCTCCAGTATTCCTAGAGATTTCAAATAATTATGTGTATATTTAAAACAACCTCTTCGAACTACAAAAGAAGACACTTTACCTCCCTTGCATTGTAACTACAGATCAGATTTTAAAGGGAAAATTTTTCTGGTCAACCACCTTTCACTGAACAAAAGCTTCTACAGTCGACTGCTTCTATTCAAAAGGCGGGTAGTCAATAGAATTGAAAAGAAGACATCTCCTGGCATCTGTTAAGTATTTCAAAAACTTAAAAGTCAATTGAAATTTCATCACGGGATTAGGGGTATCACGGAATTATAGATTGACAAATCGAACTGAAACCCTGACCGAGTTACTACGTGAGCGCTGGCTGTCTTGGGGAGGAGCAAGTGAGAAAGCACGGGGGGAAGGGAGAGAGCACTATGCACTATGTACTTGCAGGTCCACTCACAGTTTGCGAAACCTGCTAACAAAATCATTAACAGGTAGACTATAATCTTTTCGCTGTAAGAAAAATCCTAATGTAAACAATAGCACGTGACTGAAGAGAGGCTTCATTGGCCGCTGTTTGGCGCCATAGATTCTCAGTACGTGTTCCCGCCTACTGTTGTACATTCTGTTTCATGTTAAACAATTCCCGTTACTCGTCAAGTAGGCCTAGCCTCACTACTACGCATTCATTTGTTTAGGAAACATTTACTTTATAATTACTCTAATTAAAACTCACATAACTTATTATATACATTTAAGACTATTTGTTTTTCTCCGCTTTTGAGAGGGTTTCCACTCTTATGATTAAAAACCACACACATCAAGGATGCAGTAGCGATACTTCAGTACCACGTGCTTACGTGAACATCTACGAGCTCAAGTGACGCCAGCTTGTTACAAGAACAGACTACCTACCTCGGTATTACTGTCTGTATTCATCCGCGTTCATAGTACATAACAAAATATAAAATTAGCTTTTCTTTTACATATCGTGTTACATATGAGAGAAGTTATATGTTTCATTGTACAGAGTGGTTTATATAGAACTGACACAATTCTTTCATTAATTGTTTCAAAACGAATTGTGCTAGCAACAACTTATTACACCTAAAATGTAGAGGAATTTTGGGGGATTATTTAACTCAATAGCAAATGTTGTCCGGCGTTGTCAAATCCGGAGATCTCGGTGGCCACAGGTTCCTGGAAATTATTCGGTCGTCACATAACCGGATAAATGGAACCATGATCCATCTGTGAACCATGTGATGGACAATATAGCAGGATTTTGCATAATGAACGTCTGAAACCAACAGCAGAATGTTCTGGAGTTTCGATTCCTTGTCACTAGATGCGCAGATGTTTATGTTTTATTCCTATTGTTCGCAGCTGTTTTCGACATTTTGTGTCAACGTGAAAATGCAGTACACATTAAATCAACGACTCTTCCTTGTGAAGCAATACTGGATTACGAATTCAATTACAGTTACTCAAAGGGCATACCAGAGAGAATTTGGTGTTCGCAATCCTCCCAAAAGAAACACAATACTGGGACTGGTAAACAAATTGGAAACAACTGGATCTCTGGTGAGTGAAAAGGGCAAGCATCGTTCATCTAGGCTTCCCACGGTTGTTGTTGACGTAAGAGCACGACTGGAGCAGTCACCCAAAAAATCATTAAGATGTTTGTCGCAGGAGACAGGGTACACCTACTCAATGTGTCAGAGAGCCTAAAGCCATATAGGGTTACAGTTGTTCATCAGCTACAGGAACCAGATAAGGATAAAAGATTGAATTATTATCGTTGGTTTCAGACGTTCATTGTGCAAAATCCAGCCATATTGTCCATCACATGGTTCACAGATGAAGCATGGTTCCATTTATCCGGTTATGCGACGACTGAATAATTTCCAGGAACCTGTGGCCACCGAGATCTCCGGATTTGACAACGCCGGACAACATTTGCTATAGAGGTAAAAAATCTCCCAAAATTCCTCTACATTTTAGGTATAATAAGTTGTCGCTAGCACAATTCGTTTTGAAACAATTAATGAAAGAAATGTGTCACTTCTATATAAATCACTCTGTATTTAACAACTAGAATTCAATTTTTTATTTTCAAATAATACAAGATGATAGTTTCCAAATACGGACTATATTTTTCTGCGTCATGTGAGTGTTTCGACTGTGAGCCAATCACGGGTATGACAGCCACGTGCTTATGTTTACATTAGGATTTTTCTTACAGCGAAAACAGTACAGTTGCCTGTAATGCTAGCATAATGGAACCTTCTTAGCCGACAATCGAGGCAAAAATGAAGAATCCATTATTGTGGTAATACTGGAGAGTGGTTCTTCTATTGGTCGCGATGTCCACACACACCCTCTCAGATATTTACGTGGTGATTGGTGATTGAATGACGAGGAGCGAGGGAGGGAGAAGAAAGAAAGAGAGAGATTCCAGAAGTTGGCGTGTTTTACAGGGTTTCACTTGAAGTTGCCAAACTATAGGCACCTCTACCGTACATGTACTTCACTATACCAAAACAAACTATTCTATAGCTTATTATTAAATTTCCAAACGAATAATACGTTCATTATTGTGTTAAATAGCTGTGTATACAATTTCATTGTCCTACAATAAGTAGGTCTAGATGCTGAGAAAACCTGATTCAACAAACTGAAAATATGGGAGTCAATGGAAGCTGCTACTGGCATTTACATTTTTAAGAGACATAATAGAATGAAAATTTTGTGATACGAAAAACAACACACCACACCATTTTAAGACCATAAAATACGCCAAGTTTTTGTCATTTTTTGGTATGTCCTATCTAAACAACTTAGTGATGTACAGATAGTGTATATTAAGTAAGAAAATGTTTAATTCAAGAGCTCCTAGAGATTCTGATATTGAAATAAGTAGTAAAAATATACTAGCGAAAGGTGTACCTCCCTCGTTCTAAACAGATTGTAGTATCAAAAGCAATTCCAAGAAGAGACAGAAGTAATTCTAGGCCGTAATCTAGAAAGGTAAAAATATACTCTCTAAAACGATGACGACAAATTGGGAAGGAAGGTAGAGTTTCCAGCTTTCATTACCTCCGCACCAGTATGAGGTGTTATGGTTAGCACCACGCTCCGACCAGATTTTTAGCCCGGTTAAAACAGGGTAATCAACTCGAAAGGGAGATAAGAGAAATCCGAAGCCATTATCGAAGGCTGATGACGAAAATACCTTGCCACAACTCTAGGAATTGAATACAGGACCTTCCAATATGTAATCAAATACTTTACGAACTGATCTACCCGGACGCCAGTTCTAGGTGGGATCGAAAGAAATTCTAGGTAGAATGAAAAGAAATTATTCTGGGTGATATCTGAGTATGAAGCAATTGTGCCTGGAATTTATCCAGACTTGAACATGTGAACTTCGAACTCAAAAGACAAGGACGATGACCGCTATATCATCAAGAACGACTGTACTTCAAGCAAATCGTATCTATTTGTGAATTACATGACGCATGTATTTTAGTATAAAGTTGATTTTAGGATCGTTTCTGGGATTTCAATAGCATCCTGATTTTTTAATCAAATGTTTTAAGAAATAAAAATAATTTTAAGCTTATGAGATCCCGATTCAGGTACTGAAAACCATTAAGAGTACCGGTAATAAGTACTGGGTCATTTTAATTCTCTAAACTATTGTTCAGGTTTCGTATCTACTCACCCTTCTGTACAACCGGGTCGTAACAATATTCAAGCACACTTACCTGAAACAAAAGAAGAAATAAATATTAGCATAGAATATAAACACAGAGTTTATGGCTGTTACAGTGTACCTCACACGCCATATTAGGCCGGATCCCAAGATTCTTCACACCTGCTACCGATTTATTTACAAAGTTATTCTGCATTAAATGTAACAAAAGAATTATTGTTATGTATGCCACTTAAAAATCATTTTAAAAGAATATACCATGAACATCCCAACTAACAAAATAAAAGTAAAGGTCTGTCTGAGAAGAGACATAACTAGAGCAAAATTTTAACTGCCTATTAAACATTTACTACGTCATATTACTTTTGACCAATAAAACGGTACGAAAAGATGTCTTTCAACCAATCATGGCTGCTTATCGCACAATTTTATCGCTTCCCTAGCATTTATTTGTTTTTATCAATACCTTATCATTTGTTTCTTTGTTTGCCAGCATTTCAAACTGAAAATTCTTTGTTCACAGCATAGGCAGTCGACTGAAAATGGAGGCTCCGTTCAAACGTGTTGGTGAAGCTAACATTAATGAAATAGAATATCTGTAAGTAATCTTTATAATACTTTTTTCTAATCATGTAATAGTCAATTGAGAAAAGTTTGAAAGTAAATCCCGAAAAGACAAAGTATATGATTATGACTCGTGACGAGAATATTTTATGAAATGGAAATATAAAAATTGGAAATTTATCTTTTGAAAAATTCAAATACCTGGGAGCAATAGTAAAAAATATAAATGATACTGGGGAAGAAATTAAACACAGAATAAATATGGGAAATGCCTGTTATTAATCGGTTGAGAAGCTTTTATCACCTAGTCTGCTGTCAAAAAATCTGAAAGTTAGAATTTATAAAATAGTTATATTACCAATTGTTCTTTATGGTTGTGAAACTTGGACTCTCACTTTGAGAGAGGAACATTGGTTAAGGGTGTTTGAGAATAAGGTGCTTAAGAAAATAATTGGGGATAAGCGGGATGAAGTTACAGGAGAATGGAGAAAGTTACACAACGCAGAACTGCACGCACTGTATTCTTCACCTGACATAATTAGGAACATTAAATCCAGACGTTTGAGATGGGCAGGGCATGTAGCACATATGGGCGAATCCAGAAATGAATATAGAGTATTAGTTGGCAGGCCGGAGGGGAAAAGACCTTTAGGGATACCGAGACGTAGATGGGAAGATAATATTAAAATGGATTTGAGGGAGGTGAGATATGATGATAGAGATTGGATAATCTTGCTCAGGATAGGGACCGATGGCGGGCTTATGTGAGGGTGGCAATGAACCTCCGAGTTCCTTATTATTGTTATTATTTTTGCACCTTTGTATCTTCTGTTTATGCATTGTGCTGAACTATAATTGGCCTCTGGCTGTTGTTCAGCACACAAATATTAATAATAAATAAGTAAATAAAAAATAAATAAAATAAAGTATTACTATTACTGTAGAAATGTAAGTCAGACTTCAAAGAAACTTCTACTATCTCCCACAAACAAAATTTCATTCATCAATGAATGAATGAATGTGTACGTGCGTGCGTGCGTGTGTGTGTGTGTGTGTATGTATGTATGCATGTATGTAGCTTAAGTCACTGCGTAAAATATACAGAAAATGTTTGCAACTTTAAAGTATAAATAACTCTTTGAGATTATCTTCAATATTTAAAATTGAAATCTGGTAGTGTGGAAGCAATAAAGCAGTATGAGAAAATTTTAATGAAAATATATGTAGGCTACGTGTTTAACATACATCACAGCACTCATTTTCAAATTTTACGAGACCGGTAATGAACACTCATTGCCGGCTGAATAAAACATGGCCTGGCCGACCGTCCAGAAGCTTCTGCACTCATATCAGTCGCCTGCGATCGCACTCCCAATAGAAACAGGAACTTCGGCAGTTGATAAAGAGCCATAAAATTCCCCCAAGAACAAGCAACCGCCAAGCGCAGTTCACTGAAGGTTGCGAACCGCAATGAAAACAAGCCGATCCGCCTGACCGCCACTTCGCTTCCAAACTAGTAAACTGCGAAATCTACAGTGGCAGAGGCGGGTGAGGGGGCATTCCCGAGAGATCCCTGGCCCTACGGATTGTAATTTAGGGTTATTCGGTAGGTTTGGCTCGCCCGTTCCCACGACATGGGCCCTTGTTGCACGCGGGACCGGCAAGTGCTTCGGAACACGCAGCCACAGTTCCATATATCAAGAAGATGCATCATTCATGGTGAGTAGAAAGCGATATAACGCACGTCACCTAAATACCTTCGTGCATTCTACATGTACATCACTGCTGAAGCTTCTGTACTTAACTATGAAAGTGTAGTGGTACGGAGAAAAATTCTCTCCGGCACTGGGATTTGAGCCCGGGTTTTCAGCTCTACGTGCTGATGTTTTATCCACTAAGCCACACCGGATTCCCATCCCGGTATCGGATCGAATCCTCTCAGCTTAGTGGATAAAGCATCAGCACGTAGAGCTGAAAACCCGGGTTCAAATCCCAGTGCCGGAGAGAATTTTTCTCCGTTCCACTACTCTTTCATCGTACGATGATGCAGAATATTTGCATGGAAACATCATATGTACTTCGGAACATTAAAATAATATATATGATATGCGTAAATCACTTGTGATTTAAGACGGCGCTTATCCGTCAGATCTTGGCCAATCAGTCACTCATAACGAGTGCACCTCCGCACATGTGTGTCCTACGTTCATAGACATCTATGACGTAGTGCAGAGGGCGGCCACTAGAGGGAACACAAGAGGTGGAACTTAAACTGAGACGATTCGATCCGACACCGGGATGGGAATCCGGTGTGGATTAATGGATAAAGCATCAGCACGTAGAGCTGAAAACCCGGGTTCAAATCCCAGTGCCGGAGTGAATTTTTCTCCGTTCCATTACTCTTTCATCGTACGATGATGCAGGATATCTGCATGGAAACATCATATTACATAAACATCATATTACGATGCTCCCAAGACAATCTGGAAGGTGAGACAACACAGACAGGATCTGGAAAATATAAAGTCCTCGTATACGACACCAGGGGTCGTACAGAAACGTTATCCCTCACACTACGCCTGTAGTAAGCGCCGAAGTTCAAGGGCGACCGTCGGAAGTTGCATGCTTGCTGTTTACCTCAGTCTGTAGTGAGATACTGAAGGACTATTCATTCGTGAGTAATATAGTACTACCACAGTCTAGTATATACAGTCACGAAGCTTAATACTTACTAAATATGCAAACGAAAACAGTTGAAATATGCATCCATAGAAAGTTGCTCACCACCAGGATCGCTACTGTCGCATCAACACAGACTCTTTCCCTAGCAGGCCATAAAATGTACTGTACTTTCGATGTCGTGTTCTTTTGAAAGAAATAACTCCTTCCTTCCACTATTTAAATATGAAATACATATGCATCCATAGATAGTTGCTCACCACCAGGATCGCTACTGTCGCCTCATCACAGACTCTTTCCCTAGCAGGCCATAAAATGTACTGTACTTTCGATGTCGTGTTCTTTTGAAAGAAATAACTCCTTCCTTCCACTATTTAAATATGAAATACATATGCATCCATAGATAGTTGCTCACCACCAGGATCGCTACTGTCGCCTCATCACAGACTCTTTCCCTAGCAGGCCATAAAATGTACTGTACTTTCGATGTCGTGTTCTTTTGAAAGAAATAACTCCTTCCTTCCACTATTTAAATATGAAATACATATGCATCCATAGAAAGTTGCTCACCACCAGGATCGCTACTGTCGCCTCATCACAGACTCTTTCCCTAGCAGGCCATAAAATGTACTGTACTTTCAATGTCGTGTTCTTTTGAAAGAAATAACTCCTTCCTTCCACTATTTAAATATGAAATACATATGCATCCATAGATAGTTGCTCACCACCAGGATCGCTACTGTCGCCTCATCACAGACTCTTTCCCTAGCAGACCATAACATGTACTGTACTTTCGATGTCGTGTTCTTTTGAAAGAAATAACTCCTTCCTTCCACTATTTAAATATGAAATACATATGCATCCATAGATAGTTGCTCACCACCAGGATCGCTACTGTCGCCTCATCACAGACTCTTTCCCTAGCAGACCATAAAATGTACTGTACTTTCGATGTCGTGTTCTTTTGAAAGAAATAACTCCTTCCTTCCACTATTTAAATATGAAATACATATGCATCCATAGAAAGTTGCTCACCACCAGGATCGCTACTGTCGCCTCATCACAGACTCTTTCCCTAGCAGACCATAAAAATGTACTGTACTTTCGATGTCGTGTTCTTTTGAAAGAAATAACTCCTTCCTTCCACTATTTAAATATGAAATACATATGCATCCATAGAAAGTTGCTCACCACCAGGATCGCTACCGTCGCCTCATCACAGACTCTTTCCCTAGCAGACCATAAAATGTACTGTACTTTCGATGTCGTGTTCTTTTGAAAGAAATAACTCCTTCCTTCCACTATTTAAATATGAAATACATATGCATCCATAGATTGTTGCTCACCACCAGGATCGCTACTGTCGCCTCATCACAGAGACTTTCCCTAGCAGACCATAAAATGTACTGTACTTTCGATGTCGTGTTCTTTTGAAAGAAATAACTCCTTCCTTCCACTATTTAAATATGAAATACATATGCATCCATAGATAGTTGCTCACCACCAGGATCGCTACTGTCGCCTCATCACAGACTCTTTCCCTAGCAGACCATAAAATGTACTGTACTTTCGATGTCGTGTTCTTTTGAAAGAAATAACACCTTCCTTCCACCATTTAAATATGAAATACATAAGGTTTATATATTATTTTCATAAAATATATATTATATTCTATAAACTCGTCTTCCTGGATCTTTCGGAAGGATAACTCTAACCTATTTTTCTTACAATTTATAGTACTACAAACGTCTCCTTTTCCCATATTATTTTTCAAATTATTGTATTTTAGCCATTTACAGTTATTACAACCGATAACGAACATTTCACAAAAATGCGAAATACGGCACAGTCAATGCTTTTTCGATCTAGACCAGGCCGTAATGTTTGTTCGGGTTTTCTATTTCAGTGTATGGAGCTCAGTGAAATATTATATTATAACTTTATTGCTTATCATTGCTAAGCTTTATTTAGTGTAATGTGTTACAAGTTCCGTTTACTTCTTGTTGCATAATATGTTGTAGAAATAATTACAAAACTGTGTTATTTTAATATGAAGAGAATTTTACATGTTAACATAATCTGTTCGCGTCAACATTTCAAGTTTAGAATGGAAGCTATTTTGAGGTTTAATAAAAATAATTTATATTGGGATTTCAATTTAGCACATCTACCTTTTCTTAAATTTTCATATGAATGGCAAGGCATTGGAGATCACTAAATGTAGACAGAAAGGGGCAACTGGTACAGTAAACATAACCTATAATTTCAACGTATCTAAATATCCGTGCGGTGCGATTGAAAATTATTGAATCGTGCATAAATGAATGTACAAGAATTTCGCAATATTTAATCGAAATAAAGGCAGGTATTACACATAAGAACAATGTAATTTTCACACCATAAATAATATTACATCTTAACTCGCAATTAAATTATGTCTGAAGTGTCTCATAATCATTGTTTTAAATTTTATTAATGGAATTACACTACATTTTTAGAGAAACATATGTTACTGTTTATGTATTCCAACTAATTTATATGGTTGAAACGCCGCCCTTCGTGATCGGGTTAAGGTTAGTGGGTAGTGATGCCTATGCGATTAAAGAATTTGAGTATAGAAGTTTAGTTGAATATTTCTAGGATTTTAGTGTTCAGATTAGAATAAAAACTTCCATGATCAAACAATAAATCATTCTGAATTCAGTGGTATGAAAGACAACTAATTAGTTTCGGATATACCTGCAAAAGAAAGGCCGTAACTGATAACAGTGATAACCTGTTTTCCCGTTTTGCTAAATGTACTTCTATCTTCAGGTGCACATTACTTGCTACAATCTTCATTTATATATCTTGTATTTTTTAAAGTTATCAAGTGATGTATATTGTAAATTATAAAGCAAAATTTAGTGAAATATTTTACCCTCAGTGAAACAGAAAAAAAAATACTGAACTTGGATTAACAATTTTTGCCATTTATTTCAAAGCATATAATTTTTTTCTCATGTTATGTGCATGATATTCATAAACCAGTAGGTCTACTTTGTAGAACAAAGGCTGCAGAAAATACTGTAAAAATTTCATTTAAATAGATTTAGTAGTTTCAGAGAAAAATGCACTTAAGTTTGAAATATATCAACTTACTGAAAATTGCATTAATAGAAAAGAGAAATGTGTGAATTATATGAGGCGCCATATTTAAAGAGGACATTCAAAGGGCTTACCTGCAGACATACCCCCACAATATATACTATACAGTATTGTTTAAATGAGCATGTTTTTTACTTTTTTAAACACAAAATAAAAGATCGAATTTTTGACCCCTAATCACTACCTAGTTCCCTTAAGGGAACTGGGTAGTGATGCCTGTGCGATTAAAAAAATTTCAGTACAAAAATTTAGTTCAATATTTCTAGGCTTTTAGTGCTCAGAGTGCAATAAAAATTGCCATGTGATACAATCCATCATTCTGAATTCAGTGGTATATAAGACAACTAATTAGTTTCGTATCCAAGTGCAAAAGAAAGGCCCTAACTGATAACCTGTTTTCCCACTTTGTTAAATGTACCTCATTCTTCAGGTGCACATTACTTTCGACAATCTTCACTCATATGCCTTGCATTTTTTTAAGTTATACAGTAATGTGTATTGTAAATACTAAAGCAAAATTTAGTTAAATATTTCACCCCTAGTGAAACAGAAAAATATTGAACTTTATTTAACATTTTTTGAAATTTTTTTCAATGTATTTTTTTCTCGTGTTACGTCTGCGATATTCTTAAACCCGTAGGTCTACTGTGTAGTACACAAGCTGCAGAAAACACTGTAAAAATTTTATGTAAATTGATTCAGTAGTTTCAGAGAAAAATGCGCTAAGTTCGAAAAATGTCAACTTATGGAAAACTGCATTTAAAAAACAGAAGGATATATGAATTACATGCACAGTCAAATTTAAAGAGGTTATTTAAAGGGCTTACCTCCAGAAATACCTCCCAGAGTATTTATATTGTTTTAAAGAGCAAGTTTTGTACTTTCTTAAAACACAAAATAAGAAATCGGATTTGTGACCTCTAATCACTACCTGGTTCCCTTAAGCGAGTTATATGGTCTGCCTTACGGCCTGAATTAGATCACGATGGCTGTGGTTCCTAGTACTCACAGCGCTCCAAGCGGCTAGCAACTATCGCGAGATTTGCACTGTATATAGTAGACTGTGGTACTACCCGAACGTTCTCTTTGTTGAACGGCAGCGTCGTTTACTAATACATAAGGCTCTGTATTAGTGAGTATAATCGTCACCGGTTGCAGCAAGGAGACGAGGACGGTATTCCACGCTCCGTTAACATTTATCATGTCGTTGCTCCTATGATAGTCAATCAATCGCGCTGTAATTTATTTTTATTGATAGCTCAGTATCTAAGGAAAGGATAGAAAAAAATTCGAAATCAAATTCTTTTTCTAAAAAGTCACAGGAGAGCCAAACCCTAGCAATTCCTGTCCATAGAACATCCCACTAATCATCCTCTTTTACTGTCTCAGTCCCCCGTGAATAGAATTCTCTACCTCAGAAGATTAGGGGCTACCAGACAATAACCACTTTCAAGAAAAGGCTAAACGATTTCTTACGGGCGCAGTCAAATTGAAGTTATAATTGTGATCGAGTTTAATAATTTAATTTAATTTAGGTATGACTATTATTATTATTATTATTATTATTATTATTATTATTATTATTATTATTATTATTAGATATTATTATTACATAATTATTTTATTGGTGTGAAGATGAAAAGAATTGTCATTGAATTATATTAATTATGTATTATATTGTCTTGTATTGTAGTATTGTATTGTTTTGAATTGTATTGTATTAATTATATTATATTCATAGCAATGTGTCGACCTGGTTGGCAAGTTGGTATAGCGCTGGCCTTCTATGCCCAAGGTTGCGGGTTCGATCCCGGGCCAGGTCGATGGCATTTAAGTGTGCTTAAATGCGACAGGCTCATGTCAGTAGATTTACTGGCATGTAAAAGAACTCCTGCGGGACAAAATTCCGGCACATCCGGCGACGCTGATATAACCTCTGCAGTTGCGAGCGTCGTTAAATAAAACATAACATTTTTAACATTTTTTCATAGCAATGTAGTTATTTTCTATCATACTAGTTGAGTGGAAGAGAAGGCCTAATGGCCTTAACTCTGCCAGTTAAAATAAACCATTATTATTATTATTATTATTATTATTATTATTATTATTATTAATATTATTATTATTATTATTATTATTAAGAAAATACTAACTTCGAATTGATCCCTCCAGAATAGACATTTACATTTTCAAAAGTTGGTAAGAGGAAAATTATTCTCTTTTGTCACTTTAGATGGGAGGGGGGGGGAGTCAAAGCGAGAGATATGTTGAGAAAAAATGGAACATTTTTAGTAGATATTTACTTAAGACTTTTAGAGAACCCGGAGGTTCATTGCCGCCCTCACATAAGCCCGCCATCAGCCCCTATCCTGAGCAACATTAATCCAGTCTCTATCATCATATCCCACTTTCATTAAATCGATTTTAATATTATCCTTCCATCCAAATGTCGGCCTCCCCAAAGCTCTTTTCTCTCCGGCCTCCCAACTAACACTCTACATGCATTTCTGGATTCACCCATACGTGCTACATGCCCTGCCCATCTCAAACGTCTCGATTTAATGTTCCTAATTATGTCAGGTGAAGAATACAATGCGTGCAGTTCTGCGTTGTGTAACTTTCTCTATTCTCCTGTAACTTCATCTATCTTAGCCTCAAATATTTTCCTAAGCACCTTAATTCTCAAATACCCTTAACCTCTGTTCCTCAAAGTGAGAACTCAAGTTTCACAACCATACAGAACAACCGGTAATATAACTGTTTTTATAAATTCTAACTTTAAGCTTTTTTTTGAGAGCAATCTGGACGACAGAAGCTTCTCAACCGAATAACAGCAGGTAATTCCCATGTTTAATCTGCGTTTAATTTTCTGTCGAGTGTCATATTTGTTACTGTTGCTTGAGGATATTTCAATTTTTCAACCTTTTCAAGGGAGAAATGTCCACTTTCTATATATTCATTTGGCACAATGTTCTGGTCAGGAGACATAATCATATACTTTTTCTTTTCGGGATTTACTTCCAAACCTATTTCTTTACTTAATCTTTTTAGCACAGGTATTTATCATAAAAATCCTATTTTAACAGTTGAAGACATTTACACACACAGATACGTAACTTATGACATGGGTCAAGGTGTCTTCTTATAAGAGAGAACCTGAAGTTGAAAAGAATGTGGCGCAGATTTATGATACTTTGCAATCACTGCTACAATAACACGTCGTTCAAATTTTATTTCAGATTTCCTGATAAGGATTTCGCAATGGAGGAACACCAATTTCGACAAGAGAACGAGAGAAGACAAAAATACGCGATCCAGTGTTGAAGGAGGGCAATGTTATATCTTACACAGAATGCAATAGGAATGGGAGAGAAGGGGGAATCCTGGAAATGGGACAAGGGAAATCCTTTAGAAAATTGGACCTTTTATCTGCTGCAATGGAGGAGGCCGCAAGACGTCTCGTCAGCTCGGAGGATGCAAGGGAGCGGTCCACGATCTCTGTGTTTGGAGCCTCAAAATATGGTTCAGGCTTTCATTCCGCCATCCTCCACTTGCTAACAGGTCTAAATATGGCTTCAAATTATGTGTAGCTATTCTATTTTCTGATGTCCATCGAAGGCTGTAAGCACTATATAAAAAATAAATAAAAAAGAAGATGAATGGGAAGAATAAAGAAATAACGACAAAAAATGTCGTGGATAGAAGAGAGTGGCAACGCAAACACTCAGGAAACAAACAAAAAAATACGCAAATTATGTAAAAAATAAGAAACCAGATACTGTATAGCCTATACTGAAATTATGATATACAGGATGATTCAAGAAGAAAGGTAAAACATTTAGGATGTGAATTCTGAAGTCATTCTGAGTGAAAAAGTTCATATGAATATAGGTCCGTTTTCGAACGGTTACGGAGATACGGCTCTTTGATTTCACAAAAAACTTCTGGGGTTCCACTGTACTAACTCGCATTTAGAGGCAGATAACGGACAAATTTAAAGTTTATATTCACGTATGCATACATACCTAATATTCTAGAAGTCGGGGTCGATGTTTTCGCACATTTTCAAAGGCGCCTCCTCCTGCTTCAATGCACTGATGCGCTCGGACGTCAATCGCGTTGGTCTCTCGGGAGAGTTGCACGTAGCTGTTCTTTATGCCGCATCCAAAATACGGTCGATTAGCGCTTCTCTCGTTTCCCCGTTCCTTTGCCATACCAAGTCTTTCATCCAACCCCATACACAGTTAAGTACTCTTCGATAAGGTACCCTTCTGTTCGGAAATCGTCGTTCATATTCAGCGACGGCATGCAAAGTACTTCCATCGCACAAACCATAAACATACACAACATCGGCGTATTCTGCAGTCTAAAATTTATAAGGCAGCTTGAAAAACACAACTTAACACTTCCGATAACTGTACCTGTATAACTACTGTACTGTAGGTAGCTGACTGAACTGCTGTGAACCGATAAGTGATAGCGTATTTGATGTGACATTTGTAATGCCCCACCACCCGGTTTGTTTCTCTTCTCTTATCTACATCGCTCACAATGCAGATTCCAATGTTACGTCATTCATCGGTGATCTTGTCTCACGTCAGCAGCATGGTAACGTCAGATTCACATTGGGGCGAGACTGTTACCAAAAAAATGCATCTAGCTCCGCCATCGTTCGAAAACGGACCTATGTTCATATGAACTTTTTCACTCAAAATGGCCTAAGATATCGTAACCTAATTCTTTTACCTTTCCTCGTGAATCACCCTGTATATAAAGAAAGGGAACTCGAAATTAAATAAGTACGCACGAAAATAAGAAAACACGAAACACTACAATACAAACAAGAAACAAAACAAGGAAGCTAGAAGTAACAGACGCAAAGTATAAAGAAAACAAGGGAGCAAGAACTAAAGGAAAAGAAAGGAAATAAATAAGGAAAGGAAATGAAACGAAATAAAGAATCAAGATAGCATAAATAAAACAAGAGAGCCAAGAAAAATTCAAACAAGTGAGAAGGAATAAAGGAAAGAATAAATGAAGAAATAAAGGAAACAAAAAAGAAAGAAACAAAAAAAACCTACAGCAAGAAATAAAGCAAGCAAGACAACAAGAAATGAGGCAAACAAGAAATAAAGTAAACAAGACAGCAAGATATATAGAGAAAACAAATATAGCAGCAAGAAATAAAGGAAACAAGAAAGAAATGAAACAATGGAGCAACAAATAAGTGACACAAGAAATGAAGGGAAGAAAAAGGAAGAAATAAAGCAATAAACATAGCAAGAAATAAAGAAACACAGGCAGGAATGAAGAAAACAAGAAATAAACAAATGCAAGAGGGGAAAAAGTGGAGGTAACAAGGCAACAAGAAATAAAGAAAATCAAACAGCAATAAATATAGCAAACAAAAGGTACGAAATAAAGCAAACAAGAGAACGGGGAATAAAAGAAAGATGAGAACAAGGACTAAAAGACAGAAGACAGCAAGAGACAAAGCAATGATGAGAACAAGACCGAAGAAAACAAGGGGAATTCCAAATGGCTTGAAATAACGCAGCGCCACGGCTTCACGATTGATGGGAGTCGTTTCAAGAAGGTCAAGATCGACTCCAGACGTAAGTTCCGGGTTGAAATCTAGAAAATTAACTGGCTACTCGGAAGTGACAGAGAGCTCTGACCACAGAAACAAGGCCTGGTACTTTAGGTTTCATAATAGACCTATTAGTAAGAATATTCAGGTGTAAAAAATAAAACAGAAAAGTGTTGAGGTTCTGGTTGATATGTACATCTATTATCAGACAGTACAAATCACTTGAAGATATGTGTCGGAAGAAAAACAACTAGCTGTAGTAACTATAGAGGAATATCACTTTTGTTGACGTCGTACAAAATTTTGTCGAATATCCTTTTGAGAAGATTAACTCCATATGTAGATGAAATTATTGGGGATCATCAGTGTGGTTTTAGCCGTAATAGATCGAATATTGATCAGATTTTTTGTATTCCACAGATATTGGAGAAAAAATGGGAGTATAAGTGTACAGTACATCAGTTATTCATAAATTTCAAAAAGGCGTATGACTCGGTTAAGAGAGAAGTTTTATATAATATTCTTATTGAATTTGGTATTCCCAAGAAACTAGTTCGATTAATTAAAATGTGTCTCAGTGAAACTTACAGTAGAGTCCGTATAGGCCAGCTTCTGTCGGAAGCTTTTACAATTCACTGCGGGCTGAAGCAAGGAGATGCACTATCACCTTTACTTTTTAACTTTGCTCTAGAATACGCCATTGGCAAAGTTCAGGATAACAGGCAGGGTTTGGAATTGAACGGGTTACATCAGCTTCTTGTCTATGCGGATGACGTGAATATGTTAGGAGAAAATGCACAAACGATTAGGTAAAACAAGGAAATTTTGCTTGAAGCAAGTAAAGCGATAGGTTTGGAAGTAAATCCCGAAAAGACAAAGTATATGATTATGTCTCGTGATTAGAATATTGTACGAAATGGAAATATAAAAATTGGAGATTTATCCTTCGAAGACATGGAACAATGCAAATATCTTGGAGCAACAGTAACAAATATAAATGACACTCGGGAGGAAATGTAACCCAGAATAAATATGGGAAATGCCTGTTATTATTCGGTTGAGAAGCTTTTGTCATATAGTAGTCTGCTGTCAAAAACATCTTAAAGTTAGAATTTATAACACAGTTATATTACCGGTTGTTCTTTATGGTTGTGAAACTTGGACTCTCACTTTGAGAGAGGAACAGAGATTAAGGGTTTTTGAGAATAAGGTTCTTAGGAAAATATTCGGGGTTAAGAAGAATGAAGTTACAAGAGAACGGAAAAAATTACACAACGCAGAACTGCAGGCATTGTATTCTTCACCTGACATAATTAGGAACATTAAATCCAGACGTTTGAAATGGGCAGGGCATGTAGCACGTACGGGCGAATCCAGAAATGCATATAGAGTGTTAGTTGGTAGGCCGGAGGGAAAAAGATCTTTGGGACCGACACGTAGATGGGAGGATAATATAAAATGCATTTGAGGGAGGTGGCATATGATGATAGAGACTGGACTAATCTTGCACAGGATAGAGACCGATGGCGGGCTTATGTGAGGGTGGCAATGAACCTGCGTATTCCTTAAAAGCCATTTGTAAGTAAGTATGGCATATAGAAATCACTCAAAAGAAGAAGCAAGAATTAAACTGATAAAATCCCGAAAAGACCAAGTATATGACTGTCTCGTGACCAGAATAATGTGCGAAATTGAAATATAAAAATTGGAGATTTATCCTTCGAAGATATGGAAAAATGCAAATATCTTGGAGCAACAGTAACAAACATAAATGACAGTCGGGAGAAAATTAAACGCACAATGAATATGGGAAATGCGTGTTATTATTCGGTTGAGAAGATATTGTCATCTAGTGTGCAGTCAAAAAAATCTTAAAGTTAGAATTTGTAAAACAGTTATATTACCGATTGTTCTGTATGATTGTGAAACTTGGACATTCACTTTGAGAGAGGAACAAAGATTAAGGGCTTTTTAGTTTTTGAGAATAAGGTTCTTAGGAAAATATTTGGGACTAAGAAGGATGAAGTTACAAGAGAATGGAGAAAGTTACACAACGCAGAACTGCAGGCACTGTATTCTTCACGTGGCATAATTAGGAACATTAAATCCAGACGTTTGAGATGGGCAGGGCATGTAGCACGTATGGGCGAATCCAGAAATGCATATAGAGTGTTAGCTGGGAGGTCGGAGGGAAAAAGACCTTTGGGGACGCCGAGACGTAGACGGGAGGATAATATAAAAATGGACTTGATGGAAGTGGGATATGATGATAGAGATTGGATTAATCTTGCACAGGATAGGGACCGATGGCGGGCTTATGTGAGGGCGGCAGTGAACCTCCGGTTTCCTTAAAAGCCATTTGTAAGTAAGTAAGTAAATAAGTAATATAGAAGTCAATCAAAAAAGAAGCAAGAAATAAGCGAGTAAGAAGGAAATAAAGCAAAGGCACATGGATAAAGAAAGAAGACAGAAAAGTTAGGATTGTTCATTACAAGTCTGTTGATGTTTGGATGTATGTAGGTAAGCGTATGTTTCGGAGGCCGACGGAACTGCATCCCCGCTATGACGATCTCCGCGCACCGCATAGCTGGTTACAAACGAGCGTACTATAATTTTTCATGAAAGGTCAGAGCAGGCCGGGTCGTGTCAGAGCGCATGACCTGCAGTCACTACTCACCTGTACACACCCTCCCCTCTCCTCCCCGTCGTGTGCAGGCTGATATGAATGTGCACCAGAGCACAACACATCAAGTTACTTTCCCCACACGGCCCCGGCTCGGGGGTATCAAGCAACCCCCGCCCGCCCCAAGAATTCCATTACAAATTTCGAACTTAAGAAATCTGTGGTATTTTCTATTACCGTACTAGCAAATCACGCACGTGAGAATTTCCTATATTGCGGAGGTGTGCAACCTGACAATCGAGATCACCACATGGCACGTAACACCACCACCATTCCACCGGAATAGTAGTCCATAAGGACCGTCCTTTGTCCCAGGAGGCTGCAAAGTTAAGTATTACTGGAGTTTTTACTGGAACAGATGAGTGCGTGCATGTAGCAAGCAAAGCATTATCGTCTGCTCTCGCGAATCCTGTTTGTCAAGTTAAAAAAGAATGGTATTCAATCATATGACTTAACCCTTTGTTGCCGGACATAAGAAACAATTAAAATAAATCCGTTTTGTTTAGTGAATGTTGTTAGAATATGAATTCAAAACATACAGTAATTTTTTCAGAATTTTTTTTATTTTTTTTTATTTTTATTTTTTTTTAAAGGTCGTATTTCTATGTACAGTACTGTCAGTATCCTTGATGGATTTTATTTATCAGGTTGCACGTAATTTCTGGCGGTTTATTATTCTTCCAGGTCTTCCAGTATGCAAAATAAATCACGGTACTTCTAAGTACCGTCAGGCAACTAAGGGTTAATTTAATGTAAATTATATAATTATGAATTTACATTATATTTTAATATGGTCAAAGTTTTTGCCATTCAGTGTGGCATTTTGAGACATTGATAATAATTAGAGAAATCTTGTAAAAAAAATATTTTGCATTAAAATTGTAGATTAGAAATATTTGTTTATTATTATTGCAAGCCATTGATAAAGCTCTAAATTTAAAATATTCTAATATTTTATTTTCAAAAGGAAAATATTTTACAAGTTTTATGGGCACTGAATCTAAGTGGTCTTGACTCAGTTATAGATAATGTTCTGTTTCCCTAAAGTTTTAAGCACTTACTCATTCGTTCTTGAAATGAAATTAAATGATGAAATGATTAGCCTAGAAATGTCCCGTTAAGGCCAAAGGCCTCCTCCTATAGAGGGAGAGCTCTATTTGTCTCACGCTGTGAGCTACTCCGCGTAAGAGGTATTTACATGCTTGGAATTGTTCACTTGGTTCACATTCTGCACTGTTTGGTATTGTTCGCTTGTCTGTCGCACTGGTTTTAGTCGCTGTTCACTTGTCTTCTTAGGTTTTTCCAGTCTTCCCTATGTCTTGCTCTGCTTGACCAATGGCTTCCTACACATTCACTGAAGAGGTCGGCCCATCTTCTTCTTGGTCTTCCGCGTGATCTCTTGCCAATGCGGGGATCCCATAGTGTGACTTTCCATTCGTTCTTACCTCCCTACTAATATTTTAAGACTAATTGATTTATGCTTGGTGCAAACTATATTACGTTAGGGCATTGTCGAGCCGCTGGATTTACTACAAACGAGAATAATCAAACTTTATCTGGAAAAAATCTATTGATTACCATGCTAAACTTCTTTATTCGGATTTTAAAGTTTTCAAATTGGACCAGATATACAGGGACATCATTTTATTTAAATTCAATTTTTATTGTATCTGAGTTTTTTAATGTACTTCACTCCCACCCCTTCTAATAACGAAGTTCAACCGTCCTCCACACAGATCCAAGATCGCATATACAGTCATAGTAGCCTTAGTAAACAGTACGTTCCAAAAATATGTTCGCGTTTTCCAGTGACGAAAGAGCTTTCAATATTGAATCATTTTCGCACAGGTACTGTCGTCCATTTGCCTACGTCGCATCCCAGTTTCCCCACCTGCTTCTATTCGCCTCCCTATAAATGCTAGTGGCTGGGCTGTCTTAGCTCTTTTCTGAGAACATTAATTTCTGTTAGGAATTGGACGTCTACGTAATATTATACCCATATAATTGTTTAAAATAACTTGAATAAAAGGGCCTCGTTAAGTAATTAACTGTCACGTGATTTCCTTCCTTTCTACGACACTACGACATAACCACTTGGACGGACAGTAGATAGTATGTCTGAGTAATTTTATCATTTCGGATCGAGCAGAAGTGAAGATTGAATTTACAGTACGTAAGATACTCTTTTATAGAGTAGGTACATAATTATTTCAACATGAGTTACTGATACGAAGTACGAACCTGGAAATTGGAATTATGTACAATAGTCTATAGTGCGATAATATGCACATTAGAACTGAAGCCTGTATCGAAATGAACGGCCACCATTTTCAAAAAAGTGTTTAAATATCCATATTATGATTATTTTTCAATTTAACTTCATTCTCCATATTGTACGCTAATATGCTGTAGACAGTATAATATACACTGCACATAATGAATACATTCGCTTGGACAGCTCAGTTTGTGAGTAAGATCACCCACTGTTAATACTGTACTGTATTTTGATTAAACAAAAACCTAATGAAAATTATCTAACTCAAAAGCGTGATATTTCCTAGTTTACGTAAATGAATGAACTACTTTCCTTCCCTCCTATACCTAGTAAAGTGATTTGTTTGTATATTACGTCAGTATTATCAAACTCCAGTCGTGGAAGGGGGTAGCAAACGGTGTTTCCGGTTCTCAAGCATTAATCCAAATGTATAGCCAGGTTAATATTAGAAATGTTAGTAAAAATAAAATGATGTCCCTGTACAAATATACATTATTAACTTTCTTTCATAAGAACAAGAAAAATTACAACACATATTGGCATAATTATAATACGAGAAGAAACATATTATTTAATTTCACACAATCCAAAAGTTCAACGGCTGCTGGTATGAAACACGGCTTCAACTATGGCTTAAAACTTTACAACAAATTAATTTCTAGTATCCTGCTTTAACTAACATACAGTAAGTACTATTTTTGCCAAATTTCACCATCCTCTCCCCTTAATACTGCATATATATTATATTTAATCGTATTTATGTTACTGTATTTTGTGTTATACTGTAGTATGTTTTGTATTATCTTTTATTATATTTGTATTTATTTCTACAGTAAATAAACATGATTTTTATTCTTTTGTACATGAAGAAATTCTGTATCGCAACCTCTTCATCCATCACGAATCTCTCAAAGAATCGGCCGGAGAGCGAAAAATTGACTTCGCCTATGGACTGACTAGTGAAATGGGAAAAGTGGAAAATATTAGTTCAGCTGCAGTGATGTCAACGAGATCAGAGCACGTAAGGCACGCAGGTACAAGTCACTGGCGAACACAAGGGTTGTACATTACACATTGATGAAGAAGTCGTTCAGTAAGTTTCAGGCTGACTAGACTCTGAACGTCTTGTGTAAGTGAAAGATGAGGTTGGTTTGTGGAAATTGCTGTATTTAGTTATAAAGACAAGCAGTGTCGAACGCCTGAAATTATTACTTCATCTACAGAATGATATAATATTCAAATTAGTTTGTTTTTATTGACATTAAATCAGGGACCGTCAAGTGACTACACTCTCGTGCGTACGTACAAACCCTCAAGCCCTGACGTACGGCTGCGGGCAAGGGTAGCTGCTTCCACAGTGGCGGAGCTAAGAACTTGTATGTGAACCAAATTTGTGATAAGAATGTAAATTAATTTCAGCTTTTAATTGAAGCACGCTTTCACTGTTAATTGCACTATACTGAAAAACAGTACTCTATACAATTTTGTACAGTTAACTATATACGAAACAAATTTTTGCATGTTTGCACAATAATGAAACAAAACAAAATATACACTTTTATACAGATTAATATACTGTTTGGCTTCTTCTCATTGCTATACAATTCAATTAACAAAATAAAACAACAGTACAAACGTTGTCATTCAAATACAATTCTCTAATAATAGTACTTTTTCTTAAACATCAGAGATCCGCTGCGATTTTTGCAGTTTTCTGTTATTAAGCAGCTATTTAATTCTCGGAGCTATTGTTTTAGTACCAGCCAATCGCAAACATGCTTTCAATTGTTCATCACTTAGTTGTTTCTGTGACGTGACTTTGTAAACTTCATTAAACAAAACAGTGTTTCGCATACGTAGGTTGTCCCGAACATTTACAACGTTCTTGCAGCACGATTGTACTGTTTAGGAAACCTTTCTCGTGGAAAACAAGTATAGAAATGGTTAATACTTTTTGTTTTGATACTTATCCTTTAGCTCAATATCGCTTTGTAAATCAAGTATTTCTAATTGTAGTTCAGCAGGAATATCCAGGGCACTCACTGAAAAAGATATTGCAAATATCTTAAATTGTTGTTCAAGATCTCTAATATCCTCAATTCTACGTTCGAAACTTCGCACAATTGTTGCATTATTCTTATATATTCTTTCATGTCCAAGGCTTCTAACAGGTTTCCCATGTACATCCATAAATAAGGCAGTTTCATTTCTAAGTGCGAGAAAACGTTCCAGAATTTTTCGACTTCACCACCTTACCTCGGTGTGGTAGAGTAAATCCCCATACTGTTAATACCATCAAGCAGTGCCCTGAAGTCCCTGTGATTGAGTCCTTTAGACCTTATGAAATTAATTGTTCGCATAACAACATCCATTACTAGGTTCATGTTTTAGCACATAAATATTCCTGGTGCAAAATGCAGTGCACCGGTGCCCCAAGCGACCTCGATAGGTTCCACCACTGATAGACTGCAGTGTACAAGTGTACTGCCCGCAGTGGAAACCGTATGCAGGCCTGTACGCCCTCTCGCGATCTTGACTCGACTTGGCGGAGCCTGCATTAAATAGTAGTAAATGTATGTGAAGATGTATTGTATAGCTTCTTCCTCACAGCATTGTATTTATGTCTACAGAATAAAATACAAACAAAAGCGTGTGGTGCTAATGGCGTAGACTCGTTACATAATCAGTTACGAGTTGTGTCTATAAATTGTCCAGATTTTCGTACATAAATTCTCAGTTTAACGATGTTTCTTACTATTACGATATTGTTCTGTCCAGATATTTTGAATTACGTGAATACTTATCAGAATCCATAATAGAAAAACAGAGACAGTCCAGAACTAGTTGACTCTACATGGATCGAGGAACGTAACTTTCTCAAGGATGTATTAGAGCAACTGAACGTTTTGAATTTCAGATCGCAAGGAAAGAATCAATTAATCTGTGTCGACAGATATTGTTAAAATCTTTCAGATGAAGATTTCACTGTGGATGTCGCAGATCTCACAGCACAAGTTTTATAATTTCAACGCCTTCAGTCATTGACTTCCTGTTCAACAGTGTAAAATACTGTAATATTTCAAAAAATCTCTGGGAAGTCTTCCATAGATGATTTAAAGATATTGACCTACTCCAGCTCAAGTTGGATTTGTGTCGGCAAAAATCAGAAAAAAAAAAAAAAAAACACCTCTGAATTACGCGAGAGGTCAGGAATTTAAATTTGTTTCTAGAAGTGTGATGATTCTCATATACGTAGTACATGATTATGTAACAGTTAATAACAATAATTAGGCCTAGGCTAATTGTAGGCCTCATTATGTAAAACTACTTAAGTTAAAGAGAAGCTATGTTTATTATTTGTTATATCCTACTATGTCATAATTAATTGCATTTATTAAAAATTGGAAATTTATCCTTCGAAGGGGTGGAAAAATTCAAATATCTTGGACCAACAGTAACACATATAAATGACACTCGGGAGGAAATTAAACGCAGAATAAATATGGGAAATGCCCGTTATTATTCGGTTGAGAAGCTTTTATCATCTAGTCTGCTGTCAAAAAATCTGAAAGTTAGAATTTATAAAACAGTTATATTACTGGTTGTTCTGTATGGTTGTGAAACTTGGACTCTCACTCTGAGAGAGGAACATAGGTTAAGGGTGTTTGAGAATAAGGTGCTTAGGAAAATACTTGGGGCTAAGCGGGATGAAGTTACAGGAGAATGGAAAAAGTTACACAACGCAGAACTGCACGCATTGTATTCTTCACCTGACATACTTAGGAACATTAAATCCAGACGTTTGAGATGGGCAGGGCATGTAGCACGTATGGGCGAATCAAGAAATGCATATAGAGTGTTAGTTTGGAGACCGAAGGGAAAAAGACCTTTGGGGAGGCCGAGACGTAGATGGGAGGATAATATTAAAATGGATTTGAGGGAGGTGGGATATGATGATAGAGACTGGATTAATCTTGCACAGGATAGGGACCGATGGCGGGCTTATGTGAGGGCGGCAATGAACCTTCGGGTTCCTTAAAAGCCATTTGTAAGTAAGTAAGAGAGGTACATGTTGCAAAATATGCTTTTATTTCTTGTTTTCTTGTATGAGCGTAACACATTATCTATTACTGAAGAACAGTTTAATTCATCTTGCAGTGATAGGTCAATATAGTTCATTTTGCTCACCCCTTCTTGTTCACCGCTACTGCTTGTAGAACAGATTCGTTGGAACCCGTGCGAGCTTGGAAACACGTACCGTTTTTTGCGTACTTTGACCTTGACATCCCTCAGCTAAAGCTCCTACAAAAGTATGAAAATGCTCCCGAACAGAAACACAAAATTATAACATGGCCACCATCTGTGAGGGACTGAAAGCAGTCGATATTGATCTCATTAACAGACTTGTAACCTAAATCTTTTCAGCGCTCTCGCAGTGGACTGTAATAACGGACATTACAATAGTACGAGGCATATGTAACAGGTGGCGGATTGGAATTCTGTCGTTTGTTTGGAAAATTAAACTGCTTTAACCTTAACCGGAGAGAGGTAATATCATCACATCGAAACGGCCGGTATCTTTTCTTTAATTGCAATCGGCAGCAGCTTCGTATTATTTCCATGCCTGTGCCGCTATTAACGCGGAAATTAAAGCAAACGCGAAGGTACGGAACGCGGGCCCATATTAAATACATTTATTAAGCATTCTATCCATATAAATTACCACAATGAGGTTTACCAGAAAGAACCGGCTGAAAAAAAAAAGTTTATTAAAAGTTCTGCGTCCACCCGCAACCCGTTAACAATTATTATTAAAGGAGTACGAGCAAAAACCGACTATCTGATATGTGGGGCGTTTAATTGTAATTCGCTTTGGGCAATGTGAAACATTTTTGGAGGAAATGAAAATGAAATGAACCTACCTTCGCAGTTATGTTTCGTGCTCGAAATCTGTTGGAAATTAATTAAAATACGTGTTAAAGTTACAACGCTGATATTACGATAAATTGAAGGTTTTGTACACGAGATTAAGGGTGTGAAAGTAGGCTATTATCTATAGTAATCTCAGACATCGAGTAACATTAGGATTATTTCGTGAATAAAATTAAAATTTAAGTAAAATATCCATAAAATTCGCTCACTAAATGTTGGTAATTGTATATTTACGAATACTTAACCTATTTAAACATTGTGAAGTTGAAATAGATGAATATCGATTAGTGGAATAACGAAATTGGATGTTATTCAGTAATGCCAATTGAGAAAAGCGAAATACATGTTTAACAATGTTAATTACACGTATTGCGCTTTTCTCTTGTTATTATAATAGAAATACATTTTCATTATCCGCTGATATTATTTTAATTTAAACATTTATAATATAAAATTATATATCACCTGATTAGTACGTTAATTAAATGAACAATTATTGTTCAAAACGCAGTTATCAAATCTGAAGAGAGTCATTTTCTTTAGATACAATGGACATGGAATTAGAAGATGAAGATGTAGATGTGAAAGTAGGATTTCGCATTTTATTTAGTTACTTCATCGTTACATTAATGGATTCATCCTCATCGATTTAATGGGAGACAGTTGGCAACAATGACTAAACAAAAGAACGACAATGCAATAAATTGACTGTAATAAATGGAGTTACAAAATTTATCGCGATGTATTACCACAGTCTAGTATATACAGTCACGAAGCTTGAGGTGATGAGAGTACTGGGAACAATAGACTGTGCCGGTACTACTTCTCATTGTCTGTGATGAGGCGATAGTAGCGATCCTAGTGGTTAGCAACTATCTATGGATGCATATTCCCTACGTATTGAGCTTCGTGACTGTATATACTAGACTGTGGTATGACTATGATTGGTTCGAATTCAAAATTTCATTACACTTCATTGGTCGAAAATGGAATGACGTCATATAAACGAAATAGTCCCACAACTTTCTAAATCTCAGAATAGGAAGGAATTACGTACTTAGCAGCAAATTAAGATTACGTTTATTATTGCAGAACGCTGGCTTAAGAAGACAGTGGACCCGAGTTCAAACCTCGGCAATGGCGGAGTTGTATTTGTAGAGGACTAAGCCTATGTTGCGAGAATTTTTCTCGGGGTTCTTCTGTTACGTCTACGATTTCACTATCACTCTTCATTTCAATATTCGTCATAATCATTTCAATAGCACCTCTTAACATGGTGCAAGTGGAAATGTTATTGTAACTGGCGTGTAAGTGACAATAGTGTGCGGGGACGTAATACACCACACAGACAGTAAAAGGACAAATCAATTTATGGCTTACAGAGTACTGACAAGGGAACATTACTCAATGATAAGAAAATTTAGAAACAATTTATACACCATTCGAAAGAGCATCCTGAAATATGTTGAAATCTACAATATCACATCCCGCGATGCACATATGAACCAGTTACAGTTAAAGAGGTGGGGATGGGGGTCTTCGTCGCGTCATCCAATGGGAATCTACATTTGTCCTGTTACGCGCGCGAGAGGATTGAATGCGTATGTTGTGTTGCCAAGTGAGCGGTTTTGTAGCTAAATCTGGTGTTTTCAGGACTATGGTCAGCTACAGAATTTTACCGTTAGCGGCTAGCTACTATTTTATTTGGCGTTTTTTGATGATTCCGGCAAAGGCAGACGATATTTTTAAGTTTTTTTTTTCTGTAAAGATGTTATATATTCTTTTTATATGTACTTGCGGACAAAAACAATAGTTAATCATAAACCAGAGATTAATATGGTATTATCACAATTTTTCATTGTGCGAGTATAAAATATCAGTGTTTTTAACTCGATTTCGTACAACCATGTCCATTTCCTGCCTCATCCATTATTGTACAAATAAGGTATACCACTTTCGTTAAACTCTTAGTCTAATCATCAGGCTTCGAGACTTCGGACCCGATAGAGCAGTTCAGTGGGAAATCCGCATAACGGCGTACTGAGTATAGTGGCAAAGCGTACAACGAGTGGGGGTACTGTAGAATGAATGCCAACAAATACGCAAAGGAGAACGCTCTGGATTTGAAGGTTCTGACGAATAATTTGGTTTTCATACAAACTGTGTCTGAAACTATTACACGGTTAGAAAAGTCAGAGCAAGAGATGCCGGAAGCCCTCAAATTAATTTAGAAAATGATTCAGAGAATTAATGAGACATCAAGTACACCGGTACTGTACGTGTAAAACAGAAGTGGAAATCAATTCCATGTAAAAATAACGGATATGGAACATTGTGTAACATAAACAGCAAATTAGTGGACATAGAGTCACTCGAAAATGAAAGACTGTCTCTTAGAGACTGCAATGATGTTAGGTTTTTTCGTGTTGCTCCTATCACGTCATGCGACGTAGAGGCAGCTTTCTACAGTACAAACTTTGGCAGATATCCGAAAAGATTTACGTTTGAGACACTGAGAATGTATCTTGCAGTACATTGCAATTCGGTACTGTAACTGCACTTTCTAAAGACGACCAATAGGATAAATGAAAAAATTAAAATTGCTACATGTTTATTTCCACCATTAACACTGTGTATAATTAAATACAAATGCTTATAAAATACAGGCGAATAAATGCTTTTTCACATTCTTTTGACATTATCATTGTGTAATGTATATTTACTTTCAGAATGTACATATGTGTGTTCCCCCATACTACGGTACTCTACTCTAAATAGCAACATTGTTACCTCAACACATCTCTATCTACCTGCAGCGAGTCAACAACCTACAATGCATGCACAGTAAACTTATTGTATCGGGTCCAAAGTCTCGAAGCCTGCTAATCATGTAGGCATTGTTTTTGTAAATGAATTGATATTTTTAATCATAAAGAGTAGATAATGAACTGAATTATTATTTTCATTTATGATTCATTCATTCATTCATTCATAGTGTTCTGCCCATGGGCAGGTCTTTCACTGCAAACCCAGTATTCTCCAGCCTTTCCTACTTTCTGCCTTCCTCTTTGTCTCCTCACATGATCCATCTATCTTATATTATATATTATTTAATTTATCATTCTGCATTGTAGATTATGTAACACAGACATACCGGTACTTAAAACTTAAAACCAAACTCACTGTTGGCAGGGACGTCTCCAACTCAGTGTAAAATCAGATTACGAACGAACTGGTGTGATTGTGAATGTGACTGTTTCCGAAGTGTCCAGTATATTATTCTTGATCTACTTCATTCAATTTTGAAGAAATATGCCGCGTAAAACTCCATACATAAAGAAAAGAAAAACATAATGTATTGAAAGATTGGGTGGAAGAAGTTGCCGGTGACAGTTCGAAAGCTCGATGTAAATGTTGTAAGGTGATATTGAATGCAAAATATTCAGATTTAATTGTCCATACGATATTGCATAGAATATAGAGCCTATGAAGTGATACACACTTTCCATAATTTAGTCCAAATTTTTTTATAAAATTCTCCAGTTCCTAAAACTGTATAGTTTGTATTTCAAATTTGGAAGTGATGTATTAAGAAAAATCTGGAGTTTTTCAAATACAGTTTAGCGGTTTTTATAAGCTTGTGCAGCGGTAAATGGAATTCTTAGTTGGCAACACTGTGCGTATGTTGTGTTGTCTGACAAAGCAGCTAGGGAGCGAGTCACCACGACAAGCAGTGTACTTCCTAAACGTAGCAAGGAGAGCTTACATACATAAAAATAATAGGGAAACAGAACTCTATGTTAAGCAAAGGTCTAAACAATTTATACATCATTTTTGGAAATATAATTCTGAGACCTATTAAAACTGCTAATTTTACATAATTTACTGCTATTATATTGTGAGCGTGTTAGTGAATGATTGGGAATTTTAAACACTTTAAAATGGATGCATATGATATTCTCTAAACAAACATAAAATCAAACACGTACTCACCAATAATGTGACAGTTCCTGCTTATTCCCCTTCAACAAATTCATTCTCCTGTGAATTATGAAAAAATGTTCTAAACACTGAAGTTTCTTGAATCAACTACACTTTGTTGACACACTTGCTTCCACATGAAATTCACATGTACCAACTGCCCTTCTAATACAATGGTCAGTATTGTTTTCAAATATTTCGTTCGTGCTAATTAAACCTACCAATTTCTAACAATAACTATGAGAGAAACGAAAATATGACCCGCTCCCTCCCTACGCTGCTTCAGACAACATCGTATTCAATCCCCGCGTCCGTCAGGTCAAACGGAATAGACTCCCATTGGATGGCGGAGATTCCCACCCTCTCTTCCTTAACTCTCTCTCTAGCTCGTTCATATGTGCATTGCAGGAGTAAAAAATATTATAGATTTCACCATATTTCAGGATGCTCTTTCGAGTGGTGTATAAATTGTTTGTAAGTTTTCTTTACGTTGAGTGATGTTTCAATGTAAGTTTACAGATAAAGACGGGTGCATCGTTTACAGATGAATGAATGAATGAATGAATGAATGAATGAATGAATGAATGAATGAATTACAGAGTCTGAGTATGCCTACAGACTAAAGACTAATTCACTTGTTTCCATACTCTCTCTCTCTCTCTCTCATAATATCAATACTCGATCACGACGTGGTAACGCACTAAAAATCTACTACACACATCATCCTGTATTCTTCATTTTTCACTATTGCTACTTCTCGTCACTGGACTCTCTGCCACCTGAAATCAATGGCTGCCGAACCATGAAATCGTTCAAATCTTAAGTTAGAAAATTATCTTATAGCGAGTTGTCAAACTAACGTATGCACTACAATTAGATATTTTAAAGATATTTGCCTTAAATGTTTTTCTCTTCATTTTTCCTTGTAATGCTTGTCATGTGGGAACTCGTGTTACGTATTAATATAATTTTTCCTTTTTTGGTGTGTGTACCTACAAATTATGTTATCGCATGCTCTATACTTCACTATATCAATATTATTATTATCATTATCATTATTATTATTATTATTATTATTATTATTATTATTACTCTTTGCTCTAAAATATGCCATTAGTAAAGTCCAGGAAAACAGAGACGGATTTAAATTGAACGGGTTACTTCAGATGCTTGTTTATGCGGATGACGTCAATATGTTAGGAGAAAATCAGCAAACTATTAGGAAAAACTTGAAGCAAGTAAAGAGATAGGTTTGGAAATAAATCCCGAAAAAAAAAATATATATGATTATGTCTTGTTACCAGAACAAAGTACGAACTGGAAATACAAAAATTGGAAATTTATCCTTTGAAAAGGTGAAAAAATTCAAATACCTTGAAGCAACAGTAACAAATATAAATGACACTCGAGAGGAAATTAAATGCAGAATTAATACGGGAAATGCTTTCAGAAAAACTAAAGGTTAGAATTTATAAAATAATTATATCGGTTTTTTTTGTATGGTTGTAAAACCTGCACACTCACTTTGAGAGGGGAACAGAGGTTGAGAGTGTTCGAAGATAAGGTGCTTAGGAAAATATTTGATGCTAAGAGGGATGAAGTTACAGGACAATGGAGAAAGTTACACAAAGCAGAACTCTACGCATTATATTCTTCACCTGACATAATTAGAAATATTAAATCCAAAACGTTTGAAATGGGCAGTGCATGTAGCACGTATGGGTGAATATAGAAAAGCATATAGAGTGTTAGTTGGAAGACCTGAGGAAAAAAGACCTTTGGGGAGGCCGAGACGTAGATGAGAGGAAAATATTAAAATGGATTTGAGGAAAGTGGGATATGATGCTAGGGACTGGATTAATCATGCTCAGGATAGGGACCGATGGCGGGCTTATGTGAGGGTGGCAATGAAGCTCCGAGGTTTCTAAAAGCCATTTGTAAGTTATTACTATTATTATTATTATTATTATTATTATTATTATTATTAGGGCTTATTTCATATTTATACAGGCATAATTTCAGGTATGTATTTCCCACAAGTAGACAATCAAAATAGTTCATTACAACATGTGTCCGGAAATGCTTCATTTCCGAGTTATGGCCTTCACAACATTGAAATTCACCGGAACGTTTTTCTTTCCGCAGGTCGTTGTCATTACAGAAGATGTTCAAAATGTCCACCTCCTGCTTGAATACAGACCTCACATCGATGTCTCATTCACCTGCGAACACGATCCCAAACCCCAGGAGTATTGCGTATGTCCTCAGAACATGCCACAATTCGATTCCGAAGGGATTCCAAATCAGGCACCGGAGACGAATAAACCAGTGATTTTAAATGGCCCCACAAGTAGAAATCGAGAGGGTTCAGATCAGGTGAGCGTGGAGGCCAAGCAATTGGGCCACCTCTACCTATCCATCGATCAGGAAACCTTCGATCCAAGTACCGGCGAGCCGTACGACTGTAGTGTGCAGGAGCGCCAACATGCAAGAAGTGAATGTGTTGACGATTGATCAGTGGAGTGTCTTCTAAAACATGAGGTATGGTGTTTTCCAGGAAGTTTGTGTACGCCTGCCCCGTAAGTCTGTTTGATTTGAATACATGTCGCACAGTCTAACGCCTACACAACACTGAATGTAACCTTCGCCTCGGAATGAACTGTCAGAGTGCCCTCTTAATGTCTCCTTTGACGGCAACGACCTGCGGACAGAAAAACGTTCCAGTGAATTTCAATGTTGTGAAGGCCATAACTCGGAAATAAAGCATTTCATGACATATGTTGTAATGAACTATTTTGATTATCTACATGTGGGAAATACATACCTGAAATTATGCCCCGTATTTTTGAAGCAGCCTGTATACATTGTAAGTCTCTCTCATTTTGACTATTTACATTTTATTATGCTGTTATGTTTCATTCCGTATATTGTATCAAAGTTTTATTTCTGGTTATGTGTCAGAGAAGGCCCTCTGGCAGTATAATAAAATTATTATTATTATTATTATTATTATTACCATTATTATTGTAGATGGATGCATGATTTACAGAGTATGAATACGAGTCTCATCGGCCAGTACGGAATGTTGAAATGTCATCACAGCTTGGCTTTGTGCTGGGTGTGCTTGTACACTTGTAGCTGATACGTGTCGGGTAGATCACCGGCGGAGACACTGGACAACTCGTCGATGAATCCTACGCAGAGTGGCATATTCTCTGACACAGGCTCCTTTGGCGTTCACAGATTGTTCAGTTTCCATGGGAACCTCTGGGACTTGGTGATCATTTTACTCCGTCTGGAGTTGTGCAGTACCAGGATGAGCCGATGTAGAAGGCTACGGTGGCACGTCTCGCCTTTCTACAGTCACCGAGTCCAAGGAGCTCGCGTGTACTGTCTACATGTCTTGCACATCACTACGATGCTTGTTTGATTTGTCGTGGAATGCCCCTATTCTTCTGTTGTGTTCGTTCTGACTTTTACATTCTCTCAACGTTTGAATTTGGAGGCATTTTGAAAGTTCACAAATTTTCACGACTGGGATCTAATTTACTCCGAATAATTTTTTTTTTCGTGTTTATTTAGTCGATTTCGCTGTTCTCTTTCAGTCGACTCCTCAAACGTCCAGATCTCTCCGAATAACGCGTCTAAAACTGCCGCCGAAACGCAGTTATCGAAGAATGTTTTGCCGCATCCGTCTCGCCTGCCTTGAGAGTCCGTTCGGTTTTGTGCAGATTTTTTGTTTACGGGACACCTATGTCTACATAGTGGTATTAATTTCCGTTCCGTTACATGTAGACCTATTTGTTCAAAAGTTTTAAGTGATTATAATGTAGAACTTTTTTTGGACATCGTTACCGATCGGTTGGCGACATACCGTGCCGAATACAAGGACGCTGTTCCACGTCAGAACAGGTAATCGGCCTAAGAACAGGTTCACGAACCCGATTCCGAATCTTTATTCCTCAAATGCACCGATGACCCCACCCACATGGCCACTGCCACCACCATCTCTACCACCGAAAACGTCTACAGTGGCATCTATACTAGAGATTTACAAAACTAACTACAGCTCTCGCTCGCTGTGTTCGTTGCATTTGTTTTTCGAGTCTCGTTTTTCCATTCTCGTGCGCTTCGAGTCTCGCTCATCATTCTCGAAACAGCATTTGGTCGGCGTGGAAAGATTTCGTGACTTTGAATAACATGCATCCTTGAAATAAATAACATTATAAATGTTTAAATGAGACAAAAAGACAAAACAGAACAGTACCTTAGTTATCAAAATGTTCTGGTTCTATTTAATGATATTACCTATGGTTATATAAATAGAAAAAAAAAACAATTCTCAAATAAATTTGCATTTCTAAGAAACATAAAACATAACATTAATATATTTTTACTTGAGATTGCACACTTGATCTCAAACATATTAAAAGAAAATTCCTAGCCTTTTAATAAGAGCGTAGTAGGCTAATTAAATAAAGATTGGGAAACGGGTTATTATACACAGAAAGGTAGAAATGATGTTTTCAATAGGCTACATGATTGTTTATACATATACAGGGACATCATTTTATTTTACTTCAATTTTTATTGTACCTGAGTTTTTTAATGTACTTCACTCCCACCCCTTCAACCGTCTTCCACACAGATCCAAGACCGCATATACAGCCATAGTAGCCACAGTACGTTCCAAAAATATGTTCGCGTTTTCCAGTGGCGAAAGACCTTTCAATATTGAATCATTTTCGCATAGGTACTGTCGTCGATTTGCCTACGTCGTATCCCGGTTTCCTCCACCAGCTTTTATTCGCCAGCTAGTGGCTGGGCTGTCTTAGCTCTTTTCTGAGAACATTAATTTCTGTTAGGAATTGGACGTCTACGTAATATTATGTCCATATAATTGTTTAAAATAACTTAAATAAGAGGGCCTCGTTAAGTAATTAACTGTCACGTGATTTCCCTCCTTTCTACGACCCTACGACATAACCAATTGGACGGACAGTAGATAGTATGTCTGAGTAATTTTATCTTTTCGGATCGGGCAGAAGTGAAGATTGAATTTACAGTACGTAAGGTACTCTTTTATAGAGTAGGTACATAATTATTTTAACATGAGTTACTAGTACGAAGAACGAAACTGGTAATTAGGATTAGGTACAATAGTCTATAGTGCGATAATATGCACATTAGAACTGAAGCCTGTATCGAAATGTGTTTAATATTCATATTATGATTATTTTTCAACTTAACTTCATTCTCTATATTGTACGCTAATGTGTTGTAGACAGTATAATATACACTGCATAATGAATACGTCCACATGGACAGCTCAGTTCATGAGTAAAAACACTCATTGTTAATACTGTACTGTATTTTGATTAAACAAAAACCTAATGAAAATGATGAAACTCAAAAGCGCAATATTTCCTAGTTTACATAAATGGATGAACTACTTTTCTTCCCTCCTATACTTAGTAAAGTGATTTGTTTGTATATTACGTCAGTATCATCGAACTCCAGACGTGGAAGGGGATAGCAAACGGCGTTGATCCAGAGGTACGCCCGTGCCTCACTTCCTGAGCTGTTTCTTTGCGGGGCGAGACGCAGAGGGACAGGGTAGTAGGAGCTGCGTACCGTATGTGCCTACTACCCTACGTCCAACACATCGGCCTTTTCAGGATTCCTTTCGTCAGCTATGGAGCAAGATCAGCCATTGACAAGCGAATGTATAGGCTGTCCCCTCACGAAACAGATTATGTCCCCATCAATTCCTGTAACTAAACACTAATACCAGTTGTAGACTACAGTCTCTACAAGACATTATAGACCTAATCGCGATTACGGTTATCACGTGTACACATCCGTAAACTCTTTCCTCAATGGCAGTGTTTCTCAAACTTTATCCACCGCGAAACACCTTTTAATCTAAAGTGTAACTGCGGAATCCTTGTAATATTTTATTAGTGTTTAAATTAACAGACAAGTGAAAGCTAGTATCTCAATAATTCTGTTCAGTGGGACGAATGTATTTGCTTTTTAAGCCTGCAATCTGGTTTTATGGCGGAAAGTTGTAGTCTCATTTCTATTGTACTTCTGCATTTTGTCTTTTCGGTATTTTGTTTTAGTGAACAGATGCGCAGAGAATCCAGTGATGAAAGTGATAAATAATATGGGTATTTTCCGTTTTAGATGTTCATTATTATTACGCATATTCTTGGATTATTATTATTATTATTATTATTATTATTATTATTATTATTATTATTATTATTATTATCGGTGGTTTCATGTTATTATTGATTCATATTTCCGTAACATTTATATATTTTTATAATATCCACTAAGTATAAAATAGCCACCGGAGCAGTCCAGTCGGCTAAGGCATTTGCCTATCGATCCAAAGTTGCACTCGGGCGCGGGTCCGATTGCCGCTTGGGCTGATTACCTGGTTGGGTTTTTTCCCGAGGTTTTCCCCAATCGTAAGGCGAATGTCAGGTAATCTTTGGCGAATCCCCGACTTCATCTCGCCAGATACCATTTCGCTATCATCAATCCCATCGATGCAAAATAACCTAGTAGTTGATACAATGTCGTTAAATAACCAAGTAAATTCACATAAGGCTCACGGAGCCCCATAACATACTTTGAGAAATGCTGCTCTATGGTAATTCAGCAGTTGTCCAAACTGAACGAAGAGTGGTCTAGTGTGTACTTACATTTTAGGAAATCACCATCAGAGATAATAGCGATAGTGGTAACCAAGATTAGAGTATCCAGTATTATAACCAGTAAAGATCCCTGCGATGGCGTAGGATAATGTTTTCAGAACATGTAATATGCTGCCGTGCCGCCACGTTGCACCTCCCGTGACGTTCCGAGCAGACCTAAGAGGCGTGGTTATAAGCACTAGGGAACTCTCGGTTCAGGACGTGAGACACGGGCAGTATAGGCAAGTTAATATTAAAAATGTTAGTAAAAATAAAATGTTGTCCCTGTATAATAGTTGCCAAAGTAGATAAAAGATCAGTCAAGTATAAACAGCTGTGTCCACACCTGTGGAGTAACGGTTAGCGCGTCTGGCCGCGAAACCAGGTGGCTCCGGTTCGATCCCCAGTCGAGGCAAGTTACCTGGTTGAGGTTTTTTCCTAATATGAGCCATGCTGGGTAACTTTCGGTGGTGGACCCCGGACTCATTTCACCGGCATTATCACCTTCATCTCATTCGGACGCTAAATAACCTAGGATGTTGATAAAGCGTCGTAAAATAACCCATTAAAATGAAAAAATAAACAGCTGTGGCGATTCAAGGCTGCTTGACTTTCGGGACTTCGGGAGTGATCAATCTCGGCGTCTGGAAATACTCCCAAGCAGTCTTTACGTCAACGACCCGACGTATACAACATTGTCGTGTGGGTATTCGGCTTTGCGGGCGCTGTTAGTCTTGTTTCTCGATCGTTGTTCAACTCTAATGTAGAATATACAGGGACATCATTTTTAATATTAACCTGTCTATACCTTTAGAGAACCGGAAACACCGCTTGCTCCCCCCTCCAATACTGGAGTTCGATGATACTGGCGTAAAACACAAATCACTCTACTAGGTATAGGATGGAAGAAAAGTAGTTCATCAATTTACGTAAACTAGGAAATATCGCCATTTTGAATTTGATAATTTTCATTAGGTTTTTCTTTAATCAAAGTACAGTACTGTATTAAGAATAAGTGTTTTTACTCACGAAGTGAGTTATCCATGCGAACGTATTCATTATGCAGTGTATACTGTCTACAGCACATTAGCGTACAATACAGAGAAAGAAGTTAAATTGAAAAATAATCATAATATGAATATTTAAACACAATTTTGAAAATGGTGGCCGTTCATTTCGATACAGGCTTCAGTTCTTTTGTGCATAACATTGCACTATAGACTATTGCATCTAATTCCTATTGCCAGTTTCGTCCTTCGTAGTAGTAACTCATGTTGAAATAATTCTGTTCCTACTCTACGTACTGTGAATTCAATCTTCACTTCTGCCCGACCCGAAAATATAAAATTACTCAGACATGCTATCTACTGTCTGTCCAAGTGGTTATGCCGCAGGATTGTAGAAAGGGAGGAAATCACGTGACAGTTAATTACTTAACGAGGCCCTTTTATTTAAGTTAAATTAAACAGCTGTATAATATTACGTAAACTTCCAATTCCTGAGAGAAATTAATGTTTTCAAAAAAGAGCTAAGACAGCCCAGCTTTTACAGAGGGGCGAGCAGAAGCAGGTGGGGGAAATCGGGATGCGACGTAGGCAAACGGACAGTACCTGTGCGAAAATATGATTCAATATTGAAAGCTCTTTCGTCACTGGAAAACGCGAACATATTTCTGGAACGTACTATACCCAGTAACTCAGTACTCCTTACTATCTGCGGTCTTGGTTCTGTGTGGAGTTGGAACTTCCTTAGTAGAAGGGGTGGGAGTGAAGTACATTCAAAAACTCAGGTACAATAAACATTGAAGTAAAAATAAAATGATGTTCCTGTACTTACTTCAAGTGTTATAGTGCATATGAAGTGAATATTTTAATTTACACTTTTGCATAAAATCGTATTTAAACACACCGCTGAGATACAATCTGTCGTAAACTACACAGCGCCGTGCAAGGGGGACGTAAAACGCTCGTAACCTCAAGTCTGAAGTATACAATAAGTAGAACAGAAATAGACGAGCAAGGATAGCATGTTTTCTCTACCACATGAAGATACTGTACTGCGAAGCACGTTCGGGTCCATTAATAACATGGTGCGCCGTTCCTTCGTAACACACACGGAATTAAATAGTGTTACTACGAGTACAAACAAGAAAACTTTAACGGCGTATGTTTACGGTATACTGTACGAGATCCGTAAACCTCTCACAATTTTATATCCTACAACTGTTTTAAAATTACTGTACAGGTATATGACTATTGATTTATACAGATTGAACCCGAAGTCATTAAAGACAGGGGGTTATTCTTTGAGATATTTCAAACAAAAAAGTTTAAAGCAATTTTGCTAGTTTTGTTTCTTTTTGAGATAAAAACTGTTTAATATGAAACATTTCATACCATGTTTTGGGAAATCCATTCATTAAATTTCGAGTATTCTGAATCGTATTAAAAGAGCCCGCATGTGTGGCATGGTTTTTACTAATTCATTACGTGCATTGATATAAATGTGATTTGGAGTAAATCAAAGTGATAGGGCCGATTTTTATTTTGCCTTTTCAAGGTGTTTCTTACTAATTAAAGCTCTTTTTTTGTCATTTTAAAGCAATATTTCTTGTTTATATGCAATTTTCTAATTAATTGTAATGTGTACGAAGCTTAGGAAAATATTAGGGGTTAAGAGGGATGAAGTTACAGGAGAATGGAGAAAGTTACACAACATAGAACTGCACGCATTGTATTCTTCACCTGACATAATTAGGAACATTAAATCCAGACGTTTGAGATGGGCAGGGTACGCAGCACGTATGGGCGAATCCAGAAATCCATATAGAGTGTTAGTTGGGAGGCCGGAGGGAAAAAGACCTTTGGTGAGGCCGAGACGTAGATGGGAAGATAATATTAAAATGGATTTGAGGGATGATGACAGAAACTGGATTAATCTTGCTCAGGATAAGGACCGATGACGGGCTTATGTGAGGGCGGCAATGAACCTCCGGGTTCCTTAAAAGCCAGTAAGTAAGTAAGTACGTATGTAAGTAATGTGTATGAAATTTAAATATTTGAAACAATGACTAACTTTACTAACAATAGTAAATAAAAGTAATTCATTTCGGGGCTTAATCTGCTAATGATCGTGTTTTAATACTATTGGTGTAATATGAATAATGATCGACAATCCACAGTTGCAAATATAATATTGTCATGTCTTCACGATACCAACAATCAGCTTTATAATTTTAAATATTAAGCTCGTTCTCATAGAAGTTGTCACGTAGAATTTCGAATTGTTTGCTTTCATATTTTAAAATCTTACCGTTAAAATTTTGTGCTACACGTGTTTATTACTATACGAGAAAGAAATTTGAGTGAGGAACAGTCAGTTATTGTCGGGTGACAGAAGGTATAAGATCGGTTAGCTAGAATGCCTAAATTCAGTAAACCATTGAAAAGTAAACTTCATGCTTACGTTAGTGAATTTGGTGCCCATGTGTTTTCAATCGATGGAACAATTTTGTTATGTAAGGTTTGTGAAAAGACACACACACAACTTATGTTTTAAAATGCACTTAAATCACGTGGTAATTGATGCAAATAGAAAATTAGGATTTATAATCAGAAATACAAAAGAATTAAAAAATATAAATACTATTGATATTCTATATAAAACTCTAGTTAGGAGTAAGCTAGAGTATGCGTCTGTAATATGGTCACCTCAGTTCCAGTCCCATCAGATGCAAATAGAAAGGATACAGAAAAGATTTTTACGTTATTTACATTATAAAAAAACATCACGTGTCGTCTTATGACAAGCAAATTTCATATAATCAGTTACTTTTTGAATTTAATTATAAAACTTTATAAAATCTCGACGATTAATAAATAGTCAAATTTTACTCTATAAGACTGTTAACGGTATATTGAATAACTGTGATTTTCTTAAATTCCTTCAGTTCAATGTAAAAAAAAAAAAACAGAATTACGTCATAGGCAACCTTTTGTTATTCCCATTCCTAGAACTGTTTTCTTCAAGAACTCTCCATTGTTTGTTATGTGTAATACTTACAACTCTCTGTCTTTAAACTGTGATTCTCAATTAGATTTCAGTTTAACAGTTGAAAAATTTCATACAATATTAAAAAGAATTGTATTTCATAACATATTGTGACAGCGACGTGAGATTCGAACTCACGACCAGCGTCCCGCGAGAGAGCATATCGCGCGGGCTTCACGGGGAAAGGGGAAAGGGGCCTACACGCGAGGGAAGGCTGCGCGCACAGCTGCTACTTAACGCAGTGAATGTGGAACGACCTTCCCGACTATTCCAGAAATCCGTCGAAGTGGAAGACTCGCGAATTTTCGAGGCTACGTCGCTGTGGTTATAAATTACGGTCGCGAAGGAACGACAGCAGTTTGCAGTTTTAGAGTTTTCAGTTATTCAGTCAGTGAGTAAGCCAGAGCAAGCAAGCCAGACTTGTGTGCCGGAGTTCGACTCGAGTGTGCGTCCGCATCTGCGTCAGCATCCGAAGGCCTGAGTTCGAGTGCAGTGGACCGCAGTTGGAGGGACCCGAGTTTGAGTACAGTGAACTGTCTCTGAAGGTCTGTGGTTCGAGATACTGTGAACTCGAGTGACTGAGATAGAAGAACTGAGAACTGGTAGTTCTGATTTGTAAATAGTACTGTGTAAATATTAGTTAAGATTAACAGTTCATTGTTGTTCGTACTAGTCCATGTAAATTGTCATTGTCGTCGGTGGAGTGCTATAACGAATACTGTGTTGAGTGAAAATCCAATTGTTGACGAGAGCGTTTAAGGCGAATTGTAGAAAGGAATTATTGTTGTGGCGAATAAATTACATTGTTGTTACTAATAAAATTCAAAATATTTAAATTATGAAGAAGTGTACAGTATTGTAATGTCTTCACTCTAGTTTTTAAATAATTTTGCATCATTATATTGACATTTGGCACTATGTTAACTGCAATATTATATTGTAGCATCTATTACCGTTATGTATTTTCTTTTTTTCGTTTGTGTTGTTTGTATGGGTTTTTTTCTTATTATGTATTTTGTTTATGTATCTATGTAAGCCATCTGTAATTGGAAGCCTGGTTCTGTTGGTGGTGGATTTAAATAAATAAATAAAATAAATAAATATGTGAGTTATGTTGATATAATTTAAATTTATTGCTAAAATATATTTTGCCTTTTTCAAAGATTATTATGCTTTTTGTACGTTTTTATTGCCTTTTTGCATGCTTATTTTAACTGTTATAAATGCCTAAAAATCCGAGTCTAGTCATCACTATTTACCCACAATTTTATTACATAATTTCAATTTTTATTTAATTACCGTAATTAATTATTTTTGCACAAGCTACACCACTGCGTTTGACTTACGAAGTAATCAAGAGTTTTCGTGTGTCCCTTCATTCTAATGGCAAAGTCACTGGAATTGATTGAACACGAATGCACTCCAGAGAATGTTGTGAAATTAGTTTCAGATCCAAATATAACGAATCTATTTTCCAGTGTAATTTACTGCAATGTAGCAAAAGTTTCTAATGGTGGAAGGGGATAATTAACAATCGACAATCTGCATAATCATAGTATGTTGAAGGCTAATTTCCACTTTGTTGACATACCGCTGTGGAACGGACACATGTCGATTGGAACTTTCCTGCTCGTAATGAACCCAGGAACACGCAGTTCAGTTGTCGACATCACTGTGTTGGAATTTCACAGCAGACGCTGCAAATATCTACCTGCATCACGACCTGACACGCCCTTCCAGTTTACACTAAGAAGTTAATATATAATTGATTAAATGGCGATCTTACTCGTGTTCATTATGTAAGCATGTACGGCTTACAGCTGTTTCGGTGCTACTTGACACCATCCTCAGAGCCTACTAGATCTCGGCGCCATCTCAACTTCGCTGTCTGTTGTGTGGGTGCCTTCGTGTGATGAAGAGTTGTGTGAAATAGTCTGTGTGTCTGAAATTGATCTATGTGTTGAGAATTTGATTGGGGTGTGTTTTAGTGTGTATATATTTCATATTGTTCTAGGGTATTGAGTTTTTGGTTTTTGGGTTGTATGTGTAGGATTTCCATGTCTGTTTTTATGTTATTGTATGTGTGGTTAGCATTGGTTATGTGTTCGGCATATGTAGATATATTGTGTCCTCTGGTTATTGCTTTAATGTGTTCTTTGTATCGAGTTTGGAATGATCTGCCTGTCTGTCCAATGTAGAAACTGTCGCAACTATTGCATATGAGTTTGTATACGCTTGTGTGTTTGTATTGTTTGTGTGTTGAGATGTCTTTGTAGTGTGTTTTCTATTCTGTATACTATGTTGTTTTTCTGTTTTCTCAATGAGGATGGAGTGAACATAGAAATCATGTAGGCTATGACTATTCAGGAAGTGAATATCCTGTATCCTATCATGTTTAGGAGCTCAAATGTAACTGAATTGCAGTATAAATCAAATGTACAAAACAGACTAACCACGAGTGTAAAAAAGTTTACTTGGCAATGCATGGCCATCTGAGGTACAGCGTTCATCAGTAGGTAGACATGTATCGATAACGTCAATCGATTGTTTCTGAAAGTTAATTATTACTTACTCAATTACTGGCTTTTAAGGAACCCGGAGGGTCATTGCCGCCCTCACATAAGCCCGCCATCGGTCCCTATCCTGAGCAAGATTAATCCAGTCTCTACCATCATACCCCACCTCCCTCAAATCCATTTTAATATTATCTTCCCACCAACGTCTCGGCCTCCCCAAAGGTCTTTTACACTCCGGCCTCCCAACTAACACTCTATATGCATTTCTGGATTCGCCCATACTTGCTACATGTCCTGCCCATCTCAAACGTCTGGATTTTATGTTCCTAATTATGTCAGGTGAAGAATACAATGCGTGCAGCTCAGCGTTGTGTAACTTTCTCCATTCCCCTGTAACTTCATCCCTCTTAGCCCCAAATATTTTCCTACGAACCTTATTCTCAAAAACTCTTAATCTCTGTTGCTCTCTCAAAGTGAGAGTCCAAGTTTCACAGCCATACAGAACAACCTGTAATATAACTGTTTTATGAATTCTAACTTTCAGATTTTTTGGCAGAAGACTAGATGACAAAAGGTTCTCAACCGAATAATAACACGCATTTCCCATATTTATTCTGCGTTTAATTTCCTCCCGAGTGTCATTTATATTTGTTACTGTTGCTCCAAGATATTTGAATTTTTCCACCTCTTCTTAATTATAGTTCCATTTCGTACAATATTCTGGTCACGCGACATAATCATATACTTAATCTTTTCGGGATTTACTTCCAAACCTATCGCTTTACTTGCTTCAACTAGAATCTTCGTGTTTTCCCTAATCGTTTGTGGATTTTCTCCTAGCATATTCACGTCATTCGCATAGACAAGAAGCTGATGTAACCCGTTCAACTCCAAACCCTGTCTATTATCCTGAACTTTCCTAATGGCACATTCTAGACCGAAGTTAAAAAGTAAAGGTGATAGTGCATCTCCCTGCTTTAGCCCGCAGTGAATTGGAAAAGCATCAGATAGAAAATGGCCTATACGGACTCTGCTGTAAGTTTCACTAAGACACATTTTAGTTAATCGAACTAGTTTCTTGGGAATACCAAATTCAATAGGAATATTATATAAAACTCCTCTCTCAGTTATTTGTAAGAAACCAAATTTGTTGTACTGGACCTCGAAAGTCAGTGAAGGCATAACTCATAAAACTGGTATGTCCAGACATACGTTTCTATGACATTTTTTCTTGCTTTGGTGTGGAAAACTCGTTCCCAAAGTTTATCCTAGTATTTTTATTACACCCTGTATATATAAGAAGTATTTTAAATATTAATTCGAATTTTTAGTGCCTATTTTGAATGCTTGTTTTGGATGTTTTAGTGCTATTTTCCTGGCTATTTTGAATGTTTTAAATGCCTACCTTTCCAAGCTATAATCATAACACAACTGGGGATAATGGTGTAGTACAGCGGTAAGGTTATAAAACAGGCGCTCAGTACGATTCAGTTTTGTATTGTTAGTAGAGAGAGTGGCGCTGCTACGCGGCCGAATGGCAAACTATCAAAATTTCACTGTAGGCTACTGCGTTCCACGAAAAAGAAATAAAGTACCGGTAGCTTATTTTAAACCTATATTGCGAGATTTAAATTGCCATCTCATGGGATCGATGAAAACCATTTGGCAACACTGGATATGAAACCACAGAACATCAAACAGCGAGCTGACTGTGAAAAGCGACGTGACAATAGTACGTTCGGAGATCGACTTAAATATTTGTAAAGCTATCCGAATGAAAGTAGAAAACTGATATATGGTATGGATATAAGCCAACCATAATATCAACAACAGAAGATGGACAATCAAGGTAGAAATATAGACAATGCCATGCATGACGTAAGAGAAATGGGATGTACTGAATAGCAGACGATGCAATAGAAACGTTTTAAGAAAGGAGACTGAAAAGTTTTTATTTACCACCATGACAAAAATAATGGTTTTTCTTCCAATAATAAGTACCCATGCCTTTTCCGAACATCACGAAATAGTTACTTTATCGCATACTTCATGGCCTACTATATTACATTGTATCACTTATCAACATAGAAAGAGAATGTTATTATTAATAATATATTATTATATATTATATTATTAATATATTTCAGTATTATTTGTATTTATCCTGGTAATAATGAACAGTTTGACTCGTAGACATTTTGTTTTTGCAGCATTAAGTTCCCAGGATTGTACGAGAAGATTCGAAGAGAACGGCAGTTACGTAGACTTTCGGCTCCCTCCTATTACCATTAATGCACAACACAATGACAATACGGCGGTTGCTGTCGTCTGCGATACAACAAACTTTTCTGTTGATTTTCGAGTTCATAATTTTTTCCGGTTATTATATGCTTATTTAAGTTGTGTTAACTCTCGCTAGTGGTTTTATATTTTATTTTATCCGTCTTAGTATTTATTTTATTATTGTAAATATTTTTGTTTTATCACTATTATTATTATTATTATTATTATTATTATTATTATTATTATTATTATTTCTATCATCAGCATTATTATTTGATCCCTATAAAATTTATGCAGATTACTGGACTGTACCGGAGCACGAGCATATGCTCATTTCGGGTATCCATACATATGTATTCATTTCAAATGTAAATTGTAAATAAATTTGAATTTGAATTTGAATCTCAAAAATCCATGACCTATTGTAACATACTACAGATTCTGTTCCCCAAGATCGTCGCAGATTTATTTTGTTACGGCAGTAGAAGAAATTTCTTGCAGAAAATGTGTAATAAATAAAATTATGTATGACACACCACCCTGGCCAATTATCACTTTACTGTCCCCAAAAAACTGAATTGTAAATGTAATATTCTTGGTTAATTAGAAGTCCAATGGTGTGATAATTTGTGGAATCAAGTTTTAGTTGTCCTCGATTCTTTGAATATTATATTGCTTTTATAATATCTACAACACATTTACTTATAGTTACCAGTTTCAATACTTTCCATAATAAAGTCCTTAGGAAGCTTTTAATAGAAAAGGGAGCATCGTCTTCAGACTTCATGAAAAAGAACTAAGGAAGAGACTAGTGCAGTGCTTTGTGTGGAGTGTGGCATTGTATGGGGCAGAAATATGGACGAAGTCAAGAGAAACGAATAGAAACATCTAATATATATATAAATATATGGAGAAGAATACACCATGGAAAATAATAGACAAGAAATTAAACTGTCTTGAAAAGAATGGGTGAAAAAAGAACCATGCTGAAACTGATCAGGAAGGGGAAAAGAAATTGGTTGGGTCACTGATTGAGAAGAAACTGCCTACTGAAGGATGCACTAGAAGGAATGGTGAACGGGGAAGAGTTCGTGGCAGAAGAAGATATCAGATAATAAACGATATTAAGATATATGGATTATATGTGCAAGAAAAGAAATCATTTCTATTTCAAAACTACCCTTTAATAATTCCAAACAATAAATATAATTTCATCTAATTTAATCATAATTATATATAAATAATAATTTAATAAAAATTTTCAATAAAATAATTAAATATTAATAAATCAAAACTTTAAAAGAATAAAATTTAAAAAAACTTAAAATGAAAGTTATTATAAAACCAACAATAATCAAAAACAATAAAAATTATAAAAATATACTAGATAAAGAGGAAGGCAGAAAATAGGAAAGATTGGTGCAGTGAAAGACCTGCCCTTGGGCATAATAATAAAATAAAATAATAATAATAATAATAATAATAATAATAATAATAATAATAATAATAATGACAGTATGTAACTTACGTTATTTTATAGAATCTGCAATAGTAACTTAGATAATTCGAGAAAGAATACAAAAACTACGTCTTGGATTATACCCAAGTTGGCAGGAGTAAAGATCACGAGAGAAATCTCTGGACAGTGTACGTCATTGTGGACTTGAAGAGGTGCAGAATATTTGAGTCGGTTTAGCAGCAAAAACGAGATTCGGAAAGGAGTTATGTCTATTATGAGGTCGGTCGTGGATCGACGAAATAACGTCATTATACACCGCACCGCACCCATTAAGGAGGGCACGTAAATTCTATTATTTTTCACGCCCTAGCTTATTCCTCAGATGAACCATCTTATCCAATATTGCGTTCTCTGAGAGAGGATAAACGTGTGTGTTACAGCGCTCATGTACGCTCGCCTATATTAAACAGTGAAGAAATTCTCATACACTAGTGTCTGTATCAGTGTTATACCGCGTGTCCACAAAGCCCTCCTAGTTCAGTTGTTATGGCAATAAACTTGGTATGTTCAACTTGTCATATTTTATAACTTTAAAGATGATATCTGTGCCCTATTTTACTAAATTACAAATTACAGGTGATAAAAGTTACATATCTACAAATTTACAAATTTTTGTGTTTCACAATGTGCAAAAGTATAATAAGCTAAATGGTTGTATTAGGAGATACCTAGGAAAAAACATGAGAACAGAAATAAAGTTAAGGATGTATAATGTAATCTCAAAACCCGCCCTACAATACGGGAGTGAAACTTGGGTTATGAGGGAGGAAGATAAGAGACGGATCGAGACTTCGGAAATGAGATTCCTGAGATCACTGCTTGGTGTAACACGGAGGGATAAACTAAAAAGCGAAGATATAAGGAAACAACTGAAGTGTGAAAGGATGGTCGAAGAGATTCAGAAGTACCAGAATACATGGTATAACCATATCAAGAGAATGTCCCCTGGACGTCTCCCGAGGCAAGCATACTTTTATAAGCCTATCGGCAGACGAGACCTTGGCCGTCCAAGGAAGAGATGGACGGAACAAATATTCCTTTAGTTTCGGAACGGGACAAAAACCCAATCCTTGAAAGGAAGAAGAAGAAGAAGAAGAAGAAGACGAAGATACTCTTGCAAATTTGTAAGTGACGTAGAAAATAACAGCTTCCAGACCATGGCATTACAAAATTTTTCATTTGTATACCATTTTACACATTGTATGTTACAAATTTACAAATTTTGTAACAAATTCTTACCCTCCTCTTGATATGAGTAGATAGATGAATTTAGATTATATTATATTAGATACTAAAATTGGCAGAGGTGTGTTTTGTAAAAAAAAAAAAATGCATGTATGCTTCTTCTGGTAGTGAAGAAATTAAGATTTATCTATAAAAAAAACATCGTACTTGCCTCAGCCCAACGGCTGGGTTAATTCAGAGTCATAATGTGACAACGCTACATAACTAACAGGCATGCGCCGTATGATTTATTATGTTTCGGGCAAGGCACGAGTCAGCAGAGTGGTGTGAGTGAGGTCGTCTAAGCTTGACGGAGCAATATTTACAATTAGTAAGAGCACTGGCGACGAAGCAAAACAAGTCGAAATAGCCGTATTTAAGGTGTATTTAATGCACATTGAATTTTTTAATATATTACTGTATAGTTTTGAAGCTTTTTACTTTTAAACTTTTATCATATTTTAAATGAGAAAAATGTATAGAGATTTCACGAACACCCGGTACAGTTCAACTCGATAAATGGGAAATCGAATATTACAAGATTAACTCTAACTAAACTGCAGCGAAAAACATAACTATGAATAATAACCAAAAAGAAACAAAACAGGAATAAATATATATTCTCTAAAGAGGATTAAAATATAATTTATTGTGTTAACCCAGAAACAGTAATAAAATATACATAACTGGTAACGTAGTATCTCCGCGATCACACACCACACTCTAAATCCTTCTGATTTTAATGCTGATAACAAAAATGGCGGAATTATCGCGTAAATGGATTCAATGTGCACAAAACACAGGAAGCGAGAAACTCGTGATTCTCTGATACGAAACGAGAATGAAGAGTAATGCAACACGAAATATTACGTGCTACAAGGGAAGATGTGAAGTTAAAACAGTTGAAGAGAACTAAGTGACGGCAACAAAACAAAACTGTAAGTGTAGAAAGAAATATTTTTTCGCTCTGCAACTGGAGTATCTCTCCTACAGCAACAAAGAAGTTCAGAAAAATAAAATAGCATTGATGTACCCAATACATAGTAAAAATTAAATTCAGAACTGCACTTTTTGATACAGATCTTAATATCTACAATATTTGGGAACTTCACATCTATATATATATATATATATATATAATTTGAACTGGTAATGGAAATTACGGGAAAACGGCTGGACGGATTTTAATAAATGGCCCCTCATTTTGAAGCTTGGAACCCAAAGTTTTTCGGAAAAGTAGAAGTTTTCAGTGAAATGTCAATTTTCCTACACAATTTTCCTATTTTCCAAAATCCATCTGTTGTCAGTTTTGAGAACTAATTTTATCGAATCACGGCCGACTTGATTGACTTTCGGAACAAAACACACACTACAATAAACAATAGGCTATTATACGAAGGCCATGATCTGCAGGATTGCCGACATATTTAGAGCTCAATTCAATTTGTTATTAAAAACTGATTCTGCAGTGTATAATAATTTTCTGAGTACAACTGTGTATTGGATATTCAAATCTACGAAACTTGAGGTGGTTTGATGACATTATTACCATTAGAAATTAAACATTATTATAGTTAATATCATGATGCGTCTATTTTTCATTAATTGTACATAATATTGATGCTATAGTGATGATATGAAAGTGAAAAGTTTTGAGGTTATGTAAGTAAATGTAGAGAATATCTTAATTTAGATCTTCATTTCTATAATTTACTGAGTGACTGCTATATATAACTACAAAACTTAAGATAATATTATTGTTATTAAAAATCAATAATTTTTATACTTATTAATCAAGTGGGGTTGGGTCTTTTTCATATACTTAATGACGGTGTAGTGTAGACATTGATATGTGTCATTGCCTTCAGTATTGGCTCGAGAGAGCGCAAAAATTACAATTCCTAAGGAAAGATCAAAAGGTATTACTTACTGATAAAATAAGAGGCCTAGAAAATTTTGTAGTCTCCAGATCATTTCAGCATGATCTCTTAGTAGGATACATGATTTTACGCTCTACATTACAAGTTCTACATGCAGCAGCTATACGAAAATGCTATTGTTCGAAAGCTTAGCAAACCTGACATTTTTTTAACTTTTGCATACAATCCACAATGACTTGAAATACTGACACTACTATTGCTATCGTCCTGACATTGATACTTGCGTTTTCGCGTTGAAACTCAAAAACTGAAGTTGGATAGGTTCAAGAAAAAGTATTTGGCCTAAAAAAAAAAATCCATTCAGAGGGAATATGTTTCATTATTATGGAAGTAAATAACTATCAAAAAGACAAGTATTCTTCATTGAAAATAAATGTGAAAAATTTTTATTTGAACCTCTAACGAACTTAGTTTGCAGCAGCATTTGCTGCACAAGCCACTGGTGGGTTATATTATCAGGGGTCCCATTTCATTTAAGTACGAGTACAATACACCGTGTCCCCCTTAGAGGGTTCGAGTGATAAAAGCTCACCAGTTAGAATCAGATAAAGTATCGTTGTGATTTACATCTGACAAGATAGAGAAACTATCCAAGTTTATGCAACAAAGTCTGAGAAGACCTGCATGCGTAACATTCGTTTGTTTGATGCTAGGGCATTAAAACAAGCATAGCGTCATTTTGTAGGAAAACACGCTGTGGGTAAACACCATGTGGACACCACAACAGAAAGTTCAGTGGGTGCTATGACTTACTTACTTATTGGCTTTTAAGGAACCCGGAGGTTCATTGCCGCCCTCAAATAAGCCCGCCATCGGTCCCTATCCTGAGCAAGATTAATCCAGTCTCTACCATCATATCCCACCTCCCTCAAATCCATTTTAATATTATCTTCCCACCTACGTCTCGGCCTCCCCAAACGTCTTATTCCCCCCGGCCTCCCAAGTAACACTCTATATGCATTTCTGGATTCGCCCATACGTGCTACATGTCCTGTCCATCTCAAACGTCTGGATTTTATGTTCCTAATTATGTCAGGTGAAGAATACAATGCGTGCAGCTCTGCGTTGTGTAACTTTCTCCATTCTCCTGTAACTTCATCCCTCTTAGCCCCAAATATTTTCCTAAGAACCTTATTCTCAAACACCCTTAATCTCTGTTCTCTCAAAGTGAGAGTCCAAGTTTCACAACCATACAGAATAACAGGTAATATAACTGTTTTATAAATTCTAATTTTAAGATTTTTTGACAGAAGACTAGATGACAAAAGCTTCTCAACCGAATAATAACACGCATTTCTCATATTTATTCTGCGTTTAATTTCCTCCCGGGTGTCATTTATATTTGTTACTGTTCCTCCAAGATATTTGAATTTTTCCACCTCTTCGAAAGATAAATCTCCAATTTTTATAGTTCCATTTCGTACAATATTCTGGTCACGAGACATAATCATATACTTAGTCTTTTCGGGATTTACTTCCAACCCTATCGCTTTACTTGCTTCAACTAGAATTTCCGCGTTTTCCCTAATCGTTTTTGGATTTTCTCCTAGCATATTCAAGTCATCCGCATGTGCTATGACTTGCAGAACAAAAATCTGTTATGCGAGTCATTGGACCATTCTCCTTCGTAGAGGCTAGTCATAGGAAATGTGTATCTGGACATGTGCGGAACTTTGTTTTTGACAAACTTTCCCCAGAATCGGTTTTTCAGCAGAATGGGGCCCCATCCAATTATCATCAACGGGTGTGTGAGTTCTAGGACGAAAAATTTCCCCAATAGATGGATCGGAAGACGAGGACCCCTTGCCTGACCACCCAGGTCACCCGATTTCATCCACTCAACTTTTTTTTCTTGTGCTTTGTGAAGAATGCAAAGAGGCAGAGCTAACACTTTGGAGGAAATGAGGCAACGCATCACAAATGCAGCTGCGCTAGTGACAGATCCTACAGAACACTTGGCGGGAGGTTGAATGCCGTTTAGATGTCTGCAAGGCAACTCAAGACGCGCACATCGAGTTGCATAGAGGGTTCTTCGAAACTCGTAGACTTTTTACATCAAATTATTAGAGAGGCATGTTAATAAATCATTATTTACACTTGAAATTATCACTTATTTCTCGATCCCTCTAAGCGGTGTATAATACATTAAAAGTAAATTCAGCTGTAATTTGTACAAATTGTGACGATTATGTCCCAAGAACTTGTGTTGTACAATTGTACTTTATTATTCTATCTTATACTTACAAATTGCAGGTGAAATTGCCATTATTCTGTTCCACAGAAGTATTAGTATTGTTCCATATTATATTATACAATTGTACAAACCCAGAACCAAAATTTGGGCCACCTTAATTTGGTTCTAGGTCTGTACAATATCTCTACCAATGAAATGAAACTAATATTGCTAAAACGTCAGTATTGTTGAACAATTTAATTAGTGTTATATCAACACATAGATCGTGAAATATGCGGTCTATTAGCAGAGAAAGTGACGGATATGATAATGAAAATCCTAGAATTTATTAAAATAACATTTTTCCAAAAGTATATTTGGCAAAGTGCACTTCCCCCAATTTATTAATCTCCCAAATACAAAATGATTACGGCTTATGAAGAAAAGTTGTGACTTCTTGATTTCAAGTATGTTAAGATGCCATCACTTTCGTTAAATTCTTGGTATCTGGCTGCAATGATGCAAGTACTTCAGCAGTCCGGACATCTTCTTTGTCTGGAGTATGCTGTTGTTGTAACTGTTGTGGTCCTTTTAGTAAGAAAATATTTTCATCGTTCGGTTTTATTATGCCTGTTGCACAACATTTAGACTTCCTTCTAAAGTTCCAGTAGGTTTCTGCATTTTTCTGAATACTTATAATAAAGATGCCCATCGATATGAAGTAACCGTCCTCTGCCAGAAGCATTAATTAATTTCGCCATACGTCACTGAACGCCAATGAGAAGAAACTACAACAAATTTGGTTTTATGTCAATGGAAATAAAATACAACAAATTTGGAATTATATCAATGAGAAAAAACTACAACAAATTTGGAATTATGTCAATGAGAAGAAACTACAACAAATATGGAATCATGTCAATGAGAAGAAACTACAACAAATTTGGTTTTATGTCAATGGAAATAAACTACAACAAATTTGGAATTATGTCAATGAGAAAAACTACAACAAATTTGGAATTATGTCAATGAGAAGAAAGTACAACAACAAATATAGAATTATGTTAATGAGAAGAAAATAGAACAAATTTGGAATTATGTCACTGAGAAGAAACTACAACAAATTTCGAAGTATGTCAACGACAAGAAACTAGAGCAAATTTGGAATTATGTCAATGAGAAGAAACTACAACACATTTGGAATTGTCAGTGAGAATAAACTATAACAAATGCGGAATTATGTCACTGAGAATAAACTACAACAAATTTTGAATTATGTCAATGAGAAGAAACTACAACAAATTTGGGATTACGTCAATGAGAAGAAACTACAACAAATTTGGAATTATGTCAATGAGAAGAAACTACAACAAAGTTGGCATTACGTCAATGAGAAGAAACTACAACAAATTTGGAATTATGTAAATGAGAAGAAACTACAACAAATTTGGAATTATGTCAATGTGAACAAAATACAACAAATTTGGAATTATGTTACTGAGAATAAACTACTACAAATTTGGAATTATGTCAATGAGAAGAAACTACAACAAATTTGGAGTTCCTACAACAAAATATGGAATTATGTCAATGAGAAGAAACAACAAATGATTTGGAATTATGTCAATGAAAAGTAACTGCAACAAATTTGGAATTACATCAATGAGAAGAAACTACAGAAAATTTGGAATTATGTCAATGAGAAGAAACTATAGCAAATTTGGAATAATGTCAATGAGAAGAAACTACAACAAATTTGGAAGTATCTAAATGAGTAGAAACAACAAATTTGGAACTACATCAATGAGAAGAAACTACGACAAATTTGGAATTATGTCAATGAGAAGAAAATTCAACAAATTTGGAACTATGTCAATGAGAAGAAACTTCAGCAAATTTGGAATTATGTCAATGAGAAGAAACTACAGCAAATTTGAAATTATGTCAATAAGAAGAAACTACAACAAATTTGGAATTACACCAATGAGAAGAAACTACAGCAAATTTGGAATTATGTCAATGAGAAGAAACTAGAATAAATTTGGAATTACATCAATGAGAAGAAACTACAGCAAATTTGGAATTATGTCAATGAGAAGAAACTAGAATAAATTTGAATTACATCAATGAGAAGAAACTACAGCAAATTTGGAATTAGGAAACTGCAAATAGTTGATATCATGTTGGAGGAAAATATCATATCGGGAATTACGTTTCGGAACCGGAGGGAGAGGGAAAAATTTATTGGGAGAAATGGAATGGGAAAGCATGAATTGGGACTGTGCATCTTTGGGAGTATAAAATGTGGGGAAAAATGTGGTGAAAATACTGGATTGGCAAAAGTGTCCTACAATGGAAGCCAGACGTAACTAGTCCAAAATAATAGGCGCCCATTGGTCACACCTACCTATCCTGGTTCCAAAACGTTGGATATGTCACGTTCCAGGACACGGTAGAAAAATCAAAATCTATTCCTAAGTACATAAGACGTGTTTGTACAGGGACATCACTTTATTTTTACCAACATTTTTAACATTAACCTGGCTATACTCGGAAACATTGTTGCCCCCTTCCATTACAGGAGTTTGATGTTACTAGTGCAATATGTAAACAAATCATTTTACTAGCTACAGGAGGAGAGAAAAGTAGTGTATCTATTTATGTTGTAGGGAAATACGATATTACGATCTTCAGTTTGATTATCACTTTTAAGGAATTTATGTAGAGTAGTAACATTTTTTTTCTAAAAACTCAAATTTTCAAGCGGCTATGTTCGTTATGTAATGTCTACTTTATTTAGCATATTAATTATTGATGTTAACATACAATATAGAGAGTGTATTTAAATTGAGGGGGTCATAAGTAAAGGGCTGTAAGTGCACTTAAGTTACTTTTGAGAAAATGGGGATTAAATATTTAAGCTGTCGTAAAACCGGTGAAATTTTTATTTATATTTTAATGTGTGATGCGATTAAAATATCCCTTTGCCACTAAAATTTTAGATACTTTTGCTTACACTGGATGCACTAAACTCATGTTATTACAAATGTCACTAGTATTCCTTTGCTTCTAGCCACCTCAATCCAAAATAAGCTAATATGAATTTTTAAACAAGTTGCTGAAAATGGTTGCCGTTCATTACAATCCAGGCTTCAATTCTTTACGCATATTATTAAAAACATTTTGAATCATATCCTCTGAAATTGAATTTATCATTTCTTCAATATAATTTTTTAGTACGATATTATTAATATAGGTTCTTTCTTCTATAGAAAACGCAACCATATTTCTGAAACACACTATACACTGCAGTGTTTACTTCACTGCTTGAAGACTTCGAACGCAACAGCGGCCTTAAGTTTGTGTGTCTGACGGGAGCAAGGACATTAGTGAAGGGGTGAGAGTGAAGTACATTCAGAAATGCAGGTACAATAAAAATGCAAGTAAAAATAAAATGATGTCCCTGTATAAGAGGCGTGCGTTTATTAGCGCGTGGTAAATAACCAAAACAAATGCCCCAATTTCACAACGTGGGAAAATTTTCCACGAACACGTCATCGGCAATCAATGCAAGCGAGTCAACGTGTAATCAGAAGACAACGGATGCGATTCATTGCCGAAAATAGAACGACCAGGTAAGGTAAGATCAGTAAAGGGAATTGAGTCACGTAAGCAAATACGTTAAGGAGGATAAAGAAAGTTCGTGGTCTATTTATTCTGGAGGTCATCCGACATGTCTTTGCACGTTAGAAAAGTTGCTGAAAATTCAAAAGCAGGGTGAATAAGCTGATATGCAGTCTTATGAAAGCCTGGGATGTCTACCTCCCTGCACTCTACCGCAAGCGAGATATCATATATCCCGGCGATGCTTATGGCTGCGGAATGACCCGGTCGATGGGGCGAACTTCCCAGACACATGACGGCTTGACCACCCCGGTGCCGCGCTCGCTTTGATACGTCGGCCACGCTTGGATGACCGGACAAGAGAGCAGACACGGGTCGGAACCTGATGCTCCGGGCAGAGAAGTCCGCCCACACAACATGCTTCAACCGCTCGTGATACATCGCAGATACTTGAGTTTCAACACCACTTCGTAATCAAGATTTAAAGATAGCAATAAATGGACGAAAGGAGTTACACATCTTGATTACGGCACACACTTTTAACACTTAATATCGCGTCCATGTCAAAAGCAGAACTGAGTAACATTAATTTGTTTAATATATTGCACCTTCCTCCCTCCCACAAATTTTATTTATTCATTTATTTTATTGATATTAAATTTCAAATGAATCTATATATAATTTGAATTGGTAATGGAAATTACGGGAAAACGGCTGAACGGATTTTAATGAGTGACCCCTCATTTTCATGCCTGGCATCCAAAGCTTTTCGGAAAAGTAGTAGTTTTCAGTGAAATGTTAGTTTTCCTACATAATTTTCCTATTTTCCAAAATTCATATGTTGTCAGTTTTGAGAACTAATTTTATCGAATCACGGCCGACTTGATTGAATTTCAGAACAAAACACACACTACAATAAACAATAGACTATTACACGAAGGCCATGACCTGCAGGATTGCCGACATATTTAGAGCACAATTCAATTTGTTATTAAAAACTGATTCTGCAGTATATAATTTTCTGAGTACAGCTGTGTATTGGATATTCAAAACTACGAAACTTGAGGTGGTTTGATGACATTATTACCATTAGAAATTAAATCTTATTATAGTTAATATCATGATACATCTATTTTTCATTCATTGTACATAATATTGATGCTATATTGATGGCATGAAAGTGAAACGTTTTGTGGTTATGTAAGTAAATGTAGAGAATATCTTAATTTAGATCTTCATTTCTATAATTTACCGAGTGGCTGCTATATATAACTACAAAACTTAAGTAAGATAATAATATTGTTATTAAAAATCAAATATTTTTATACTTATTAACCCAGTGGGTTTGGGTCTTTTTCATATACTTAATGGCGGTGTAGTGTAGATATTGATATGTGTCATTGTCTTCAGTATTGGCTCGAGAGAGCGCAGAAATTACAGTTCCTAAGGAAAGATAAAAAGGTATTACTTACTGATAAAATAAGAGGCCTAGAAAATTTTGTAGTCTCCAGATCATTTCAGCAAGATCATTTAGTAGGATAAAATGATTTTACGCTCTACATTTCAAGTTCTACATGCAGCAGCTATACGAAAATGCTGTTGTTCGAAAGCTTAGCAAACCTGACATTGTTTTAACTTTCGCCTACAATCCACAATGACCTGAAATAGCTACTACTATCGTTCTGACATTGATACTTGCGTTTTCGCGTTGAAACTCAAAAACTGAAGTTGGATAGGTTCAAGAAAAAGTATTTGGCCTAAAAAAATCCATTGAGAGGGAGTATGTTTCATTATTATGGAAGCAAATAACTATCAAAAAGACAAGTATTCTTCATTGAAAATAAATCTGAAACATTTTTATTTGAACGTCTAATGAACTTAGTTTGCAGCAGTATTTGCTGCACAAGCCACTAGTATAATATAATATAAAAAAAACAACAATAGCATATTTGAATTGCTAGGCAATGGATGATTTGTTTGTATCTGTTGGTATTGTTTTGAAACAAATCTTAAGAAGCATTTCACTGCATATCTGTTGGCGATATAGAATGTCCATTATCTTCAGTTTCTCATTGTAAAAGTGCGATGACACAATTGCAATTCGAGTACTTTTGTGTTTGTGTTGTAAAAAAGACATGAGTGCAAACCATCACCTGAAGAAACATGTTAAATGGAAGGTGAAGTGGTTGTCAGTACTAAGGAGCCATCAAACTGTTCTAACAGAGACCTAAAGATTGAATCCCGCTGAGGAAGACCAGCTATTCAGAGAGACTGAGGCTCTTTCCAAAACACTGGAAGAGCAGTCACTCGCCAGTAGCGGTGAATTGTCAACAAGTCTTTGTGTTTCTTAGACTACATCCTGTTGCCCTTCCACCAATTTGGAATGGCAACGATTAGATTCATGTGAATTGGCCGAAGCACATTTATAGGAAACAACTTTTGAGATGATCCAGTAAGGAAGTTATAGCCTTAATTAGAATTACTTGAGCGTAATGAAAATGTAAGAAATGTTTAATGTTAATGTACAATACAAGGTATTGAGTCATACTGAAAATAAGTGTAATATATTTCTGCATAACGAAAAAAAAATATATATATATAATATAATACTGAGTGTTCAGTTCAAAGTATGTCATGGCTCATTGTATGTCGTCATGTGGCTAGTCGATGAGCCTAGAGAATTCAATCTTCCTACACTTCCGCAGAGGTGTATTACCTATGTGCCAGAGAAGTTGCCTAGAAAGTACGGCGTTCATTCTGAAGAGTACTTACCGATACGTACGGTAACGCCGGTAGTGGCAAGAATGTGAACTGTTTCGGAACATGTACTGAGGTGAGTTTTTACTGTCGAGATATGGGAAGAAGGTTAAGACGATTACTTACGTATTTGTTGACATTAATTTCGACGGTCAACATGGACACGGAGCATTTCATTTGTGTCGTGGAATGTTGTGGTACGCAACCGATGATAACAAATACCCTGCGTACGAATTGGCCGCGCAAAACACAGTTCGAAAGAGGTTATGGTAGCACACAGACCGTACAGACTGCCAACTGTTGCTACGACGTTCAAGTTATACCGTACACGTTCTCAAGTTCAGATTGAACGCCTTGATTGATAGGCAACTTCTCTGACATAAAAGCTGCAGCTCGCTTCAAATCGCAGACTCATCAACAGTGACGTCATGACACACTTTGAAATCAACACCCAGTATAACATAATATAATATAAACTAGCCCACTCTCGAACGAGTAAGACTCGTGCTCAGGAAGGGATTCCAATACTAACCAAAATGAAATTGAGAGTGAGTAAATTACAGATTAAAAAGTGTTAAATAGCTTTAAACCCAAACTATAAATATATTATATATTACGATGTACCGAAGTACATATGATATTTCAGTGCAGAAATTCTGCGTCATCATATGATGATGGAAGAGTGGAACAGAGAAAAATTCTCTCCGGCACCGGGATTTGAACCCGGGTTCTTAGCTCTACGTGCTGACGCTCTATCCACTAAGCCACTCTTCCATCATCAAATGACGCCGCAGAATTTCTGCACTTTGGTACATCGTAATAATATATGAGATTTGCGAAAAATAATCACTGAGTGATTTAAAACGGCGCTTACTCCGTCGGATCCCGGCCACTTAGTCACTCATAACGAGTGCACCTCTGCAAAGGTGTGAACATTGTGCCACTGTCATACATCTATGACGCAGTGCATGAGGGTAGGCCACGAAGGGGAACCAAAGATTTGGAACTTAAACTGAGAGGATTCGATCCGACATCGGGATGGGAATCCGGTGTGGCTTAGTGGATAGAGCGTCAGCACGTAGAGCTGAAAACCCGGGTTCAAATCCCGGTGCCGGAGAGAATTTTTCTCTGGTCCACTCATCTTTCATCATATGGTGACGCAGAATTTCTGCACGGAAATATCATATGTACTTCGGTACATCATAAGAATATATTGCGGGAAGGAATTTTTTTTCTGAGAAAACTATAGACTTTACGCCAATATGGTATTACAATTTTTTTTATACATACAACCTGAGCTATTCCCACTTTCACTTCCACCCTGTAGACATTACACATGAAAATTGTAACGTTTTTGATATGTTAGTTTACACTAACATAACTCGTAGTTGTATTGTATTGTATTTATTAACATTCCATGGTATTCATACATTGCTTTATAGCTAGAATATGGAACAAGTCAAAAAAAACTTAATACTATTATAAAGTCTTAATTTATAGTCACAGTCTAGATGAAATATATACCGATGAGATTTACAATAGAGTCTACTAGTACAACACAAAGTTTTAGTATCAATTTCATGAAGTGTTATTGAATGTCATGAATTCACCTACAGAATAGAAGGCGTGAGAAATTAGGTACTTCTTTAATTTGGTCCTAAATAATCTTATGTTTTGAGTTTCATTTTTTATATCGATAGGTAGGCTATTAAAAATTTTTACTGTCATATAACGCACTCCTTTTTGATAGCACGATAGACTTGCCGATGGAGTATAAAAGTCATTTTTAGACGTGTATTTATGCTATGAACTGTTGAATTAGTTACAAAGTTTTCACGATTACATACGAGGAAGATTATTAATGAAAAGATATACTGACATGCCATGGGCATTATTTGTAGTTTTTTTTAAAATAGTCCTACACGATTCCCTAGATTTGGCACCTACTATTATTCTAATTACTCTTTTTCTGTAATAGAATATACTGTTACTATCTGTGGAATTTCTCCAGAATATTATTCCAAAACTCATTATCGAGTGGAAATATGCAAAGTATATTGTTTTTAAGGTATTGATATTTACTATCTTTTGCATAGATCTAATAGCAAAACAAGCTGAATTTAGTTTGGGAGTAATTTCTTTAATATGATTTTTCCAATTTAACACATTATCGATTTTTAAGCCGAGAAATTAGATTGTTGTGGTTTCTAATAGGGATCTATTGTTAATTATTGCGCTAGAAATTTTCGAGGTTGAATTTGCACAGGATTTAAATTGAATTATGTTGGCTTTGTTGACTAAACGACAAAAAGGCGTTTAACATATGGGAATGATTTTTTTTTCTGAGAAAACTATAGCCTTTCTGCCAATATGGTATTACAATTTTTCTGACCTGAGCTGTTCGCACTGAAAATCTGTTGGGTTATTTCACTTACACCCTGTAGACATTACACATCAAAATTGTAATGTTTTTTTGTGCGAGATCGTGCGTATTTGCTTGTTTTCCGCACAGAACCAATACGCGGTAAGTGTGAAATACCACATTCAGTATTCCCAACCTAACACACATAACAATTTCCCTCTTCTTACCGCTTAAGCGCGACATTCATTTTACTGCTTTAGGCTTTTAACATATTATTTTTAGAGACGTTTAACAGAGTAATAATTATGAATTGGAAACTTACCACTGCAATTTCACCTAAATTGCAATGTTAATTATTGTTTTTAAATATTTTCAAAAATTAAGTAAAATCTACTACTCCACGAAAGCTATTGTATTCCTGATACAAGTAACATTAAGGAAGCCGTGAAAAAATCAACAAGACTCCAGATGCCGATGTTATTACTGCAATATGTTATATAAATAATATTGTTAAAATATTAAAATGAAAAATAAATCATTACATAACCTTACCGTTTGTTTTAAGTTCGCATTTATAGACTGGGGGGAAAAAAAAGACAGACGTATATCACGGCCTACTGGAGTATAGATATTTTTGTTTTCTAAAGTTGCCGTCATTAAACAGAAACCAAGATGGAGATTTCATTGCAACTAATTATAAATTCGTCTTTCAGGTAGGCCTATGTAATAAAAGATCTTCGCACAAAATAAAGTACGATACACGAGCGGTATGTTTGTTTTCATGTTTTCGGAAATTAAAAAAGCTCAACTACGTTTCGCTTTTTCAATCTTTTCCTCGAACATGAAAACGTCAACATACCGCTCTTGTAACGTATATTACTATTTCCTATATGAAAGTTTACACTGACGTAACTCGTACCATGGAAACAGAAGTGTAAGATGAACTTTGCGTCTCGTTGTTTTGTGAGATTTTCACATACAAGCGCTCAGAAATCACTATGCCCTCTAAAAATCTAACAGGGATTCGAATCACTGTTATCCTTCACGAGAATCCGCCAGCTGATTTCACTGTGATCAAGTTCTTCCGCGCAGTGAACAATTGTGGAACGTAACACGATTTGAAAAAAGCGATTCCGGCAGTGTCCGATGAGTGGAATGCTGTGTAATTTTTAAACCTAATGGAATCGCTGGACCGGACGTCACTTTTACAATGGACGCGCAGCATCATCAAAGTCGGGGCCTACATGATTAATACTGGAAATCACACCTGTTGATCGATGCAGCGGCTCGATACACTCGCTTGTTAATTTATATTTCCCGGCGCCATGGCGACACGACAATCCGACACGCGCACTAATTAGAGCCAGCTCTGATCCGCCGATGCTAATGACGGGTTGGCAAGGAAGCGCGCTACACGGCACCAAATGTATGTTCAGTGTTCAACAGCTTTCAATTCAATTGGCTTCAAAGCGTTCATATCACACACAAATATTATCAGCATTGGCAGCCGGGTAGCTCAGATGATAGGATCAACTAACACTATTGTGCTTTTTTTTTTTTTTTTAATTTTCTATCAAATCATATACAAAAAAAAAAATAAGTCATTGTCATAACAGCCTTCTGTGTGGGCTCTTATGATACATCTGTAGGGGTATTCTGATACAGTGCTATAAATCTGGTCATATTATACAGAATAACCCATCACCGTTAAAAACAGCTTGGTACGAATCCTTCAAATAAGCCTCGGAATGGGACTGATTCTCTGGCACGACCACAGCAAAGGAATAAGGTTTTGAGACTCCACAAACGATTAGGGAAAACACGGGAATTTTACTGGAAGCAAGTAAAGAGATAGGGTTGGAAGTAAATCCCGAAAAGACAAAGTCTCGTGACGAGAATATTGCACGAAATGGAAATGTAAAAATTGGAAATTTATCTTTTGAAGAGGTGGAAAAATTCAAATACCTGTGGAGCAACAGTAACAAATATAAATGATACTCGGGAGGATATTGAACACAAGATATTTAAATCCAGGAACCTGTTCCATTATTTCTAAGTGTATCATTATTTTAATTCTTCGTTGATTCTTTCCATGCATGGCCATTGATTTTGTCTTTCTAGTAGATATTTTCATATTATACATCTGTAATGTTATTGAGTTATATTGAGTGGCGTTGCGTCAATAAGAGCACAAGAGCACGTGAACACCTTGTTTCCATTAATGCACGACTAGTTTTATTATTTAATACCGTATTGAAGTAGTGGGAATGTATAATATTAGAATCGAGTATTTTAAACTTCCCGCAACTTGCATAAACTTATGTAAACTTGGCAACATCCGTTCACGTACAAGCCGTGCTCTTTCCAAGAAGGTTGCAGGAATTTTACGCATGCGCGGGAGAAAATTGTCTTTCGCTGGCCGCTTATGACTTGTCAAGAGCACAAAGCGTTAAGTGAACAGGGGATCTATCTTACAGATGTCAGGTGCATCGATGCTATCGTTGACGTGCTATATCTCGAGGAAGAAATTTAATAGTCTGTATTCTAGCCTATAGGTGTCAGCATGTCACTGTCGGAACGTTTACTTTATGTGGATGTGTGTACAGTGCTGCTACGAGAGTGTAGTTTGTGAATTACTATACATCAGTGTCAGCATAATAGCATAGTTTGGCTTTCAAAGACGTGCTGGCTGAATGTAGTGGTGGTATGAATTTAAGTATCTGTATGGTAATATATAATATTTAAGAATAATATTTACTGGCATGTATTTATAGTAATCAATCTATGCGAATGGGATTACAGTACTGGTATAGGCTATAGTATATCAGTGTGTTGTGAACCAAAATATATTACTGAACACACGCTTTTGTAAATCACGGCACTGTGGTATGTATTCATTTTTAACAAACGTAAACAATGAACTCTGTTCAAGTAATTTGGAACAGTAAAGAACTGGGTAAACTGGCTTACCAGGGAAAATTGGAAATAAAAAGACTGTGTTTCATTATTATTATTATTATTATTATTATTATTATTATTATTATTACTATTATTATTATATTATATGTTCTTTTGAATTTATATACGTTTTTTTCGATAGTGAAACATTGGAATCATGACATTTTATATTAGGCTAAACGTACGATTTCAAATTCTCTTCGATTTTGGAACACAAAATTGTTAACACATATAATATTTTATCACGAGCCGCCACTGGTTATATTTATAAATAGTATTACTTCTTACAATGAGATGAGTATGAAATTCTTTTTGTAGAGAAGTCACTTCACTTCAGAGGGTTGAGCCTGGTCAATGTACATAGAAGTCTCCGTGGCAACGAAGACCGAAATCAAGATTTCATTAACGCGTACAATTGTGCGTCTCCACTCGCCCAGAGCCAGCCGTAACGGGCTCTCCTTTGTCCGAGCCTTCGGATCAGTATCAGAGGCCAGCACGGCGGTTGCTGTTAATATGGAATGGCGGACTGAAACAATGTGGTTTCTACAAAGAGAGGTTAAACCGCTAACGAAGTTAACACTGCCCGTCTCCCTTATGTACCGACATCTCTTTTTTCTTTGCTCCCCAACCCTTTTCTGGGCCCTTACTCGGATTTCGGCACGCTACTGTCACTGACATTGAACCGCAGAAAAGACCAACAGGCTTGTGGGCGGAGGAGGGAATGGAGCCAGCCACCCCCTGATCCATACGTCACTTTCCTTTCCCTCTCGTGTACGCTTTATCATCCCGTCCCCCTTCCTTTTCTTGCTTGCTGTTCCGACGCCCGAAGTGTGGACGGAAAATAATGGCATTACTACGCCATTATTCGCGAACGGCGCGGAGTTCTACGAAAGGATTGCCATCTGAGGGTCAGGGCAGATTCCCAGTCCTGACACTCCATCACCAGGCAACGAGTTCACTTGTTTGGGAATGCGACCAGATAAGAAAGCGTCACTGCTTGTGCATGCGAGTGGAAGAATGAGCGAATCAAGGGATAAATAATCGTGAATCAAGAGAGCGAAGAAAAGAATGTGTGAGAGAGTGAAGAAGAAACTAAATAAAAATATATATACTGGGTGAAGAGTGAATAAAGAAGATTTGGAGATAAGGGAGTAATGCAGTCTTGCGATGGTGACTAATAATTGCGAGCGAGAGCTCTTTTATGCCCGCTGCGCGCGCGCAGAGCTCTTTTACCTGTAAAAATTGCTAAAGGATGTACAGATCTCAGAACACAGCGCATCATGACGGAACGGAAGCGCTTAAAGCTTTCAAGGAAGAGTGGAAGATACAATATTTATGCTTCGAACATGGTGATGAAGTCCAGCGTTTGTTGTGTAAAAAAAAATATATATATATATATATATCATTTGCAAAAAAAGCAACATAAAACGGCATTATGAAAGGCAACATGAAAAAAATATATAGGCATTATTCAGGAGAAGAGAGAAATAAATTCATTTCGGAATTGACATCGAAGTTAAATTATTTGGGTCAGTAGATTGTATCGAGATTCCTTTTATTTCTTTATTTTAAATGTATTGTTGATGTTTTATTTGTTGCTTGTTTCTGGATATTTACTTTTATTAGACTACGTGTTTCTTTAATTTAGAAATAATATTTTATCTTTGATTGCACTTTAACTTATACTACTACTAAGCTCAAAAAGATAATTCATTTTTATTCCAATAATTGTTTTCAAGATTTTGAGCAAATATGAACTAAACATTTTGAAAACTTTGATGTAAGGAGCTTTTGTAGTAACGTCAATATAAAATATACTTAAAAATATAATTTCAAAACTATTAGACCTAATTGCACCAAATTTTGTACAGATGATATTATTATAGATCTGTTTATATAGTTTCAATTTCACAAATTTTGGCCGAAATTGTGGAAGTTTCAAAAGTCATACGTATCCCCTTCAATGATTGACCCCAAAAATTACGATGGCTCTCAATATCTTAATTTAATCAATTTGTTTTTCCGTGTTACGTGCATCTCACAAGTCACTCTAAGAAAACTCATTACATAATCACGACTGGAGAGTAAGGACAACATTTTCACAATCACAAATCAATATATTCTATTTCAATCAATATTGCCATTATTATTTTTTCAACAAATACTCAAAAGTACTTAGAGATCACACACGTCGAGCAGGTAGACCCTATTAGTTTCTCCTAACCAATGAAGTGGAGTATTTACATAATAAATAAATGCTTTTAACAATAAAATGGTTTACATATAATTAACTTTTCCTATTTCTCTTTTAGTTCCTTAAAAACCCTTCGCTTTGCGATTTGTTTATATATGTAGCCTATATGTATATTAAATAACTTAGTAATTAGCCCTAGGCCTATTATATAGCCAGAAATTTAGTAACGCAAGTTATTGTAATAATTGCTGCCTTTATTCGCTGCATCTGCATGTACTGTACATCCCTGTTCTCTACGTTACGACGCTACGTAGCGAATGCGCTATGCGCTCGTGATCAAGGTCGAGCTCTTCTACCGTGATTGGGAGCTAATATCGTCTCATCCCTGGAGTGATGAGTACTTAGAGAAGGTATTAAATAAAGCTACTAAGTAAAGACACAGTCTACTATATACAGTCACGAAGCTTTGGATGATTTTTTGCCAACGAGTTGCATTTCTCGCGATAGTTGCTAGCCTCTTGGAGCGCTGTGAGCACTAGGAACAATAGACTGTGCCACTGCCATCGTGATCTTATACAGGCCGTAAGGCAGACCATGTGACTCGCTTAACCCGATCACGAAGGGCGGCGTTTCAACCATATAAATTAATTGGAATGCATAAAGAGTAACATATATTTCTCTAAAATGTAGTGTAATTGTATTAATAAAATTTAAAACAATAATTAGGGGACACTTCAGACATAATTCCTTGCGAGTTAAGGTGTAATATTATTTTTGGTGTGAAAATTACGTTGTACGTATGTGCAATACCTGCCTTTATTTTGATTAAATATTGCGAAATTCTTGTACATTCATTTACGCACGATTCAATAATTTTCAGTTGCACTGCACGAATATTTAGATATGTTGAAATTATAGGTTATGTTTACTGTACCAGTTGCCCCTTTGTCTAATTTTAGTGGTCTCCAATGCTTGTCACTACATATGTATGTTATGTCATATGGATATTATAGGTTATGTTTACTATATTTAACTTATATTCCTATATTCGCAATTACACATTATAATTAAACATAATGTCATGTATGACACCCGTTACATTCTATTTGTTATTTTAATACTACAATTGAGTACTGAATTATTGTATTTATCTACTACCTAAGAGACGAAGAAACACAATCGTACGTACACTAATTTCATAGGAGTGGTATGGTAAATTTTCTGTCTACAATTAAGGAAGGTAGATGTGCTAAATTAAAATCACAATATAAATTCGTTTTTATTGAACCTAAAAATAGCTTCCATTCTAAACTTGACATGTTGACGCGAACAGATTATGTTAACATGTACAATTCTCTTCACATTAAAGTAACACAGTTTTGTAATTATTTCTCCAACATATTATGCAACAAGAAGTAAACGGAACATATGGACAAATTACAGTAAATAAAGCCTAGCAATGATAAGCAATAAAGTTATAATATAATATTTCACTGAGCTCCATACACTGAATAGAAAACCCGAACAAACATTACGGCCTGGTCTAGATCGAAAAAGCATTGACTGTGCCGTATTTCGCATTTTTGTGAAAAGCTATGTAAACTGTGAAATGTTCGTTATCGGTTGTAATAACTGTAAATGGCTAAAATACAATAATTTGAATAATAATATGGGACAAGGAGACGTTTGTAGTACTGTAAATTGTAAGAAAAATAGGTTAGAGTTATCCTTCTTCCGAAAGATCCAGGAAGGTGAGTTTATAGAATATAATATATATTTTATGAAAATAATACATAAACCTTATGTATTTCATATTTCAATAGTGGAAGGAAGATGTTATTTTTTTCAAAAGACCACGATATCGAAAGTACAATACATTTTATCGTCTGCTAGGGAAAGAGTCTGTGATGAGGCGATAGTAGCGATCCTGGTGGTGAGCAACTATCTATGGATGCATATTTCAACTGTCTATGTTGGCATATATAGTAAGTATTAAGCTTCGTGACTGTATATAGTAGACTGTGGTAAAGAAGACAGTGACTGGAGAGAGGGAAAGTGAAAGATATATTCGCTCTAGTGAAGAAAGAGATTGAATGAAGAAATATTCTTACTAAAATAGATATTAAGAAGAAAATCGTAAGACAAGGGAGATAGAAAGTGAAGAAAATACTGAATAAAGGATATACTATGTAAGAGGATGATGAGTAAAGGACGTACTAAGTGAGAGAAGATACTTACTGGAGAACTTATTGACTAATTGGCACAAGTGAAAAGAGATACAGAGTGAAATAGTTGCTAAGTGAAGAAGATAATAAGTGAAGACGATGTCAATAAAAATATGTTAACGCTGTGGATCGGTGAAAATAACGAAAAACCATTAAAATGGAAATTTTGTTTTTAACTCTAAAAAAAAATGTTTCAGTTTTCTAAATATGTAACTATTTTGACCCTATGACAATTTCAAGCAGCGGTGACCAAAACTCGAGTTGCAGTGATTACATGCGACAGACAGCCTATGAAGTAAGGAGACGGAGGAGAGGTACTCGGTATGAAAACTACAGAGCGTTCGCCTACGGGTGGGGCCAGGAAAGCGGCCTGCCTGCGGTGTCGCTTGCGGGAATCGTCTATCCGTAAGCTTCCGCTTTCTATACTATACTCTGTAGAGATTTAATTTTAAAAGTTTAGCAGCAGTAAAGACTGATGTTTTTGAAACACTAACTTCCTGTGAAACACGTCTTAGAGATTTATTAGGAGAGCGTGTAAATGATGCACTGATTTCATCAATTTTTCTCCCGTCAGTACTCTTGGTTTTCGCTTAGGAATTGTAGCATTCAGCGACCCTGTTGTCCTTAATTTGTTAACAAAACGTCTAACAGTTTCTCTACCCTGAATAGGAGCACCCGAATATCTCACTTCAAATTGCCTACGCACCTCTCTACATGACTCTGTTTTCACATATGCAGCATACATAAAAACTCTTTGTTCAAGCGTGAATTTTGCGTTTTGCATTGTTAACAAATTTTACACACACTCTGAATATTTAAGCATCTGTGTCAAGAAACTGCACTATACGTGTTAAATACTGCAACATCTGGCTCACAACTGGTAACTTGACGACCTTGATTGTCGAGCGTGTCTCAACAACTGCGCGCACAAAGCGGCGTATTAGTACATGCCGCTTTCCTGGCCTCATCCATAGGCGAACGCTCTGTACAACCAGTGGTGGTTCCTGTACTAACATCTTGGTCAATCCCGCAGATAAAAATCTCAAGCTTTGCTGTATCAGTAATGTCACTGCTGTCATCAAGAGCCAGTGTATAATATACGATTTTTCTTGCTTTTTTTTTTTTTTTTTAACCTTCATCTTGAATGTATTCAGGAATATTCTAAATTCTTCTGTTGATACTTGGTCGAGAAATTAATAGTTTTTCAAAATTAAAAACTTCTGGGAAAGTTATTTAAGCTATTTTAATCATTACTCTTTTGAGAAATTCTGTTCTATTAAAAGGCTTTAGAGCACGAGATATTTCAAACTCCATTAGGTAGCTGACTTCCATACATTTATTTATGTCATCTTTCTCTTCCAGCGATGAAAGAGTAATGGAACGGAGAAAAATTCTCTCCGGCGCCGGGATTTGAACCCGGGTTTTCAGCTCTACGTGCTGACGCTTTATCCACTAAGCCACACCGGATTCCACCCCGGCGTCGGAAGAATCGTCTCAGTTTTAAGTTCCAACTCTCCGTTCCATTTCTCTTTCATCGTATGATGACGCAGAATATCTGCATGGAAATATGATATGTACTTCGGTACATTGAAATAATATAGCCTATATTTCTCTTCCTGGCTATGATTTAAGACATGTCAATTCCTGGCGTTTATCAGTTCGTTGGCACATAATCTATACTAATAATAAATCTGTAGCCGAAATTTTTCTGGTAATTTTCGATTTTACAAAAATAATTTGTCCTAACATATATAATTAACCACCCTGAAACCGAAAATCGCATTTTTGAAATTTTTGTTTGTATATCTGCCTGTATGTTTGTTACCTTTTCACGCGATAATGGCTGAACCGATTTATATGAAAATTGGAATATAAATTAAGTTCGTTGTAACTTAGATTTTAGGCTATATGGCATTCAAAATACTTTATTTAAAAGGGGGGTTATAAGGGGGCCTGATTAAATAAATCGAAATATCTCGCTTATTATTGATTTTTGTGAAAAATGTTACATACAAAAGCTTCTTTAAAAATGATTTCCGATAAGTTTTATTCTTTACAAAATTTTGATATGACTGATATTTAATGAGATAAATGAGTTTTAAAATTAAAATAACGCCATCTGAGACGGTGCAATGAATTAAGAACAAATGACTTCGTCTATAAGGAGCCTTGGACAACAACAATCGAAACAGGGGCCTTGGACATCAACAATCGAAAGCTATTAAACATAGCCTACAGAGAATGTTTCTGTGTTTGTATGAAGTAATATCAGAAGCTAAATTAACCGATTTGTATAATTAATTATGATTTCACCATTGGAAAGTGTAGTTTCTCTAGATGGACATAATGCTATAATGTTATTACAGTAACGTCCGAGTAAATCGAGGACAGGTAAGATTAAAAAAGCTTCTTATGCACAGAAAATTTGATAGGCTATTTTGTACATTCGTTTTCTGTATTTCTTAAAATAATATTTATGTACATTCATTTTAATCTCAGAAAATTAACGAACAACGAGAGTGTATTGATTTAGTATGCAGTAATAGTAGTCTACGTTAGCTTAGCAATCCATTATTTTATAATTCAAATTTTAACTATGCTCAATTGAATCGTGTTAAAATACATAAAATATATATGCAATAAATGCAATGTAAAAAAATTGGGTAATGGGCGAAGCAGATTATCTTGCGCTGTTGTAAAAGTTGTTCCCTGGATCAAACGTCCTATTTTAATTATGTAATTACTTTATATTTATTTCTAACAGGTGCAGCGGAGCGCACAGGTACGGCTAGTATTGAAATAATTTTTTTTACAATATCAGTGAGTCAAGAAAAAAACGGGAGTACTCCGAGATCACCACCGACCCCTAATCCAGTTCATCACAATCGTAGATCCAGTCAACGATACAGATTAAACCGAACATCACAGAAAGATAACCCTGCACTCTGGTAAGAGGGCGATTTATCTTTTTAGTCTGTGAAAATTTTATGGCTGCATGGATTAACTAAAGAGGCTACTTACAGACGATGTAATGATATAACGAAATCGGATAGTAGAATGATAACGGGAGAGGAAACTGGAGACCTGGTAAAAACCGGCAATAATGTCAAATTACTGTCAATTACTTCCGGTAGAGATCTAGTATAGATCCAGCTGCCTCTACGGCCTACACCTTCAATATGCCAACGCGGTTTAAAAATATAAATGTAAACAGATTAAAAAAAAGCACTTGATGTATTGGAACTTCTCTATTTGGCTCTGGGAATTGACAAAGCTTTTGTAGTACACCGCCTACAACATTTTCATCACATTCATGTCAACATCAATCGGGAATTCAATAAAATGTACTCAGGAACTAAAAAAAAAATCCCTTTTCATGTACATGTACGAATTTTACGCAATTTTATGTTATCATTACAACGATATATCCGAACAATATAAAAATAAACAAGAAAAACAGTAATATTTGTCCAATAATAATAATTACATAGAGTATAAAACTAGCATGGAAGAACGAAAGGCATACAATACAGCGCAGGCCAATAATTAATATATTATAATCGCAATTCCAGCTATAGGATCTAGATCAGTATAACAATCATAATGATTCGTATCGTCATATATCAACTATGAAGCCTACTTGGAACATGGTAGAGGCACTGCAGTACTTGAGGGCTTTCTAGGGCCGATTTATGCAACACAAATGCCACAGGATCTGTCGGAAACCTTTCAATGAAAAATCCTCAACAAAGACACCTTCAGCTGAGATAGTCACAGCTGCTCCTACACTTCGCGGTAGTGACTTTACACGTGCCTAGGGAGACTAAGGAACATCACTATCAATAAACGCTTTATATTGCTTATAAATAAACATATTTTAGTTTATTTGTATTTACAAAAATCAAAGAAATGGAATGATTTACTTCTGTTATTTTTATATCCGTTAGATTGTATTACAAAGACGAGGGATTCATTCATTTATACAGAGTGTTTCCGAGTTGGTGTTATACCTTATTTTATTTCAAGGAGTGCAGTTCGGTGGTTCCTTTGAACACCCACTTACAGATTTATGACTTCCTACATAATCACCTCTGACAATTCCACCCTGTCCCCTCGTCCCAAGATTGCACAGTTGCCACAATCCTGCCACAATCCTCGTGACCCTCGGCGGCATTCTTGGAATTCGGAAAAGACGCGGCAACTCTGCCTCCACGTGGATTAGACGGGAGTCTGTCAATTCTTCTGAACGAGGGTTGTGATTGGTTACTTACAGGAGAAGACAAGATTTCCGTCACAGTAAGGAAGACATTTATTTATGACAACCAATTAGTAGGGGGCAGTAGAAGGTCTGTCGGCAAAGTCCTTTCTATGAAACTGCACTCCATGAAAAAAAATACAGTATACGAACTTTCAGGGATGATGGGGAAGGGCACATGTATCAATTTGAGATAAGGAACCCTGGTCCGGAAATGACTGAGTCGAAAGTTATAAGCAAAAATAGTTGTGTGGAAATGGAATTGTAATTTGGCACCACGTCCCCTACTTCCCTTAACTTTTGGAACAGTCGTGGGAAGATGGTATGGGCAGGATGTCTCCTACGTGGGTACTTGTTACGATACAATCTGTGAGCTTGTCTACTGTTCCCATTGGCTCATCCGTATTCGAAAATCAGGTCTGCTTATTCCGCTCTCGTGTACTCCTCCATTTCACTAGGACTGATCGACTGGACACTGCAACTTGTACACATACACTGCTGTCTACAGACGTGCATATCAGGACCGACCATATCCGTTACACAACACGCTATCTGCATTGCTTTAGTGTAGTTTCCTGTCCCCACCCCTCAGACAACGCACTGAATGGAATACTCTAAGTAGACAACGTAAACAACGTCAGGTGAACACAGTGTGTGTAATATGTACAGATAAATACACATAAATAAGGTGTACAGAGCAATACAATTATTTCATTTCGACACAACTATTTTTGCTTGTAACTTTCGACTCGGTCATTTTTCGGACCAGGGTTCCTATCTCTAATTGATATATGTGCCCTTCGCCATCATCACTGAAAGTTTGTAACACCACCTCGGAAACACCCTGTATAGTGTTCTGTCCAAGGGCAGGTCTTTCACTTAAAACTCAGCCTTTTCCAGTCTTCCCCATTTCCTGCCGTGCTCTTTGTCTCCTCATATGATCCAAATATCTTAATGTCGTCTATCATCTGATATCTTCTTTTGCCCCGAACTCTTCTCCCGTTCACCATACCTTCCAGTGCATCCTTCAGTAGGCAGTTTCTTCTCAGCCTGTGACCCAACCAATACCTTTTCCTCTTCCTGATCAGTTTCAGCATCATTCTTTCTTTACCCACTCTTTCCAACACAGCTCCATTTCTTATTTTGTCTGTTCACTTCACACGTTCCATGTTTCTCCATATCCACATTTCAAATGATTCTATTCGCCTCTCTTCATTTCTTCGTACTGTCCATGTTTCTACCCCATACAATGCCACACTCCATACAAAGCACTTCACTAGTCTCTTCCTGAGTTCTTTTTCCAGAGGTCAGCAGAAGATGATCTTTTTTTTATATTAAAAGCTTCCTTGGTCATTGCTATACACCTTTTGACTTCCTGGCAGCAGCTCATGTTACTGCTTACAGAACACTCCAAGTATTTGAAGCTGTCCACTTGCTCTACTGCCTCATTTAGAATTCGCAAATTTATCTTCTGTATTTTTCTTCCTATGACCATGGTCTTCGTCTTGTTGGCATTTATCTTCATCCCATACTGCTCACAGCTGTCATTTAGCTCCACTACCATATCCCTTAGTATGTCCACGCCTATATACCCACCTAATGGTATTTTATAAACCCTGATCGTTCTAATAATATGCATCCGAACAACAGTGTAGATTGGAGAGAATACGGGTAGTTCCCTTACACCGGAGATAGAAATATTTTTTTTCTCCATTTTTCTTACGTAGATGAATGATCGAAATGCTTGATATGTGGTACTTTCTTGGCCAAAACGAAATAAAATGTGGAGCGCCACTATAAAACATACACGTTATAAAATACCTATGACTTGGTCGTAGGAGAGGATCGTTGAAAAATGACTGAGAATCTTAAGAAAGCGTCCGCAAAATTGTTGATTAAGAAAATATTTCCTGAAGGAATAGGACTTTGAAACATTCCAGTAAAAGAATCATGCAGATATTTAATTAATTGTAGGCCTGTGTTTTAATATGTAAATGCTTTACGGTTGTAAATATATAATTATGCAAATCTGATATTATTACAGGTAATTATTAGCTATTTTAATATTCTGAACAGTGTTTTATAAATTAGTGTAATTTAAGTATATTAAACATGAAGTTTTGTTCATATAACTTTTATAATATCTGATATCTGAGGAGAAACGAGCAATCTACGTTCCAACCATCTCGTATTATAAAGATAAATACCAACTTCACGATATCAGTGTTACGGGATTGATGTTTGGAGCAAGAGGAACGATATCTAACTTCTCTTCTCAATTCTGCAACACCCTAGGACTGCACAAATCGTTTCTGAATGAACTGGCCCTCCTCATAATTAGAGAGTCAGTCAAACTTTTACGGAACCACCTATATGACTCTAATTCAGTGTACTGAAAAAACGGACGCACCATTATCATTTCTCTTTTTCTTCTAGCTTTCATTGCTTCTTTACTTGTAACTTGTTTCATTCTGTAAACTGCCATTGTTTGTTTGTTTGTTTGTGTACTTGTTTACTTTTTTCTTACTCTGTTATCTTTCATCATCTCTTTGTTCTTGTATTGTTTTGTATGCCTTTGTCTAATGGCAGCCTCTAATTTGAGGAAGCTCTAGTAAATATATACAAATGAATTTCACTAAATTTCTGCAAGCCAATGGTGTACCTCCCCCCTTAAAAGGTCAAAATATTTTTAAACATGATAGCCTTCGTTGTGTATTGTTTTCTATTTAAATGATGTCTGACAGCAGTTTGAGAAGCAATGACCAACTTGAAGTTTTCCAACAAGATCTTCTCCATAATATGAACATTTCCTACAGCCTCATAACGTGATCGTCAGAGCCTCGTTTGGGAACTCCGCTTACTGTATCATCTCGGCATGCATTATTCATTCCACAAGCATTATGTACACAGCCCTCGGAATACTGCGAATGTCTCAAGATGTCGTCTCAGAATAGTTTTAACATGGCTAGGAGGCAAACCTTCAATCCGAATAGGGAAGTCTTTTCAACAGAAAGAAGTCAATGGTTTCCATGACGACTGTAATGATGGTGAAAATGTATTTCAACTACCCTTTAAACCAAACAGAATATTATACGTCAGGAAGGTAATTATGTGTAGGAATTATGGCAACATAAGGAAACGTGCCACAGAAATTATTATTTAATCAATTGTATATCTAACAGAAAACTTCATAAGGACTTAAGTACAGCCCTATCTGTGGAGCTTGTTTCCAAAAGGTACCAAAATCCATAATTTTCGAGAAATTAGTTACATGTGGTAGCACGTAGCCTACCTACTAACTTTCGAAATCTGAACACGAAAGAATTTTTGTCAAAAAATATCTAATCCCATAGCACTGACAATCGCACCGTGTACTAACTTCTGGAGGAAGATCATATACAAGAGTGCTGCATTGGAGTTAAATCGGTAGCTTGAACTCGGTCGAGTGTCGTACCCTCGAGTGAGATAAGATCGGTCGTGATACGCTCGTAATAAATAGAAGCACAGTACAAGGTCATCTCACCGACAAGTCTTATATTGTATGAAAGGCGACAGATTAGATACACATATGTTTTGCTCACATGGTAAAAATAAGGCTTTATTTTCTGCGTTTATGACAAACGTCTAATGGAACAGTCAATGCAACGTACCAAAACAGGAACATGAAGTTATAAATAAAATAGTATGAAAAACTTCGATATACAGTTATTATTGCTAATTAATAATTATTCAATATTTGATTTACCACATAATATAATGTGATAGGTCCATAATAGTGTTCCGCCTATATACTGCGACAATGTAGAAACGTTTTACAAAATATTATTGATATAGCAGTCGATTAATAACAATATCAGTACAGAGATAACGTCACAGAAAATATAAAACGAATAATCATGCCGCACAACTGTTACAGACGCAAAGATTGATACACTAATTTTATTAGAGATTATTAAGCTTATTATTACTAGAAAAACTTGATAGGTTCTTGCATTATCGTGATTGTGTTCTCCGTTTATAATAATTACATTTACATCCAATAACATCTATCAGATGTGGCAAAAACAAAATTACTCCTGTGTGGAAAAAGAAAAGCATTTACCTACAACATTTATATTACATTTTAAAGCAAGTTTTGTAGTTGTACTATGGAAAGGTTAGTTAAACTCTGCACCGTTTTGAAATGATATACAACAATGATGTTACTACACAGTTCATCACTGTAACAAGAACGAATGGCTAACGCTCGGCTTATACCGTTCGAGGATTTATCGCTCGCGACAATTTTATTATCATGCATGTGCGCTACCTATCGGATTATGACATGAACTACTTGGCGCTCGAGCGAAAACGTCCTCTGCAGACGTCTGTTATATACATTTGAATCGTGTATTTTTTTTATCATTCAACATTCATTTTATATGTCCATGTCATATACGATCTGGTTTTAAATATGTCTGATGTAATCAACGTGTATCTTAGCCATCAGGTTTCCACACGAAATATTCATATTCTTGTATAATTACGTGTTCTGAAGATGACAGTTTATACCGAATACGTTTAGGACTGTAAATGTTGTAATATTTTGCTAATTACAGCACTGTGATTATGATGAGCAATTTGACAGACATACCTATTCAATTATTGTAAAGAATAACATGATTGAAGAATCAGAAATGTTAGGTCACATTATGTTTATATTTTCAGAGATTTTGGATATAAATGTAATTTCTTCTTCTAATATTTTTGGGAATACCAAATCCTAAGAAACTAGTTCGATTAATTAAAATGTGTCTCAGTGAAACATACAGCAGAGTCCGTATAGGTCAGTTTCTGTCAGATGGGTTTCCAATTCACTCTGGGCTAAAGCAAGGAGATGCACTATCACCTTTACTTTTTAACTTTGCTCTAGAGTATGCCAATAGGAAAGTCCAGGATAACAGAGATGGTTTGGAATTGAACGGGTTACATCAGCTGCTTGTCTATGCGGATGACGTGAACATGTTAGGAGAAAATCCACAAAGAATTACGAAAAACACGGGAATTTTACTTGGAGCAAGTAAAGAGATAGGTTTGGAAGTAAATCCCGAAAAGACAAAGTATATGATTATGTCTCGTGACCAGAATATTGTACGAAATGGAAATATAAAAATCGGAAATTTATCCTTTGAAGAGGTGGAAAAAATAAAATACCTGGGAGTAATAGTAACAAATATAAATGATACTCGGGACGAAATTAAACACAGAATAAATATGGGAAATGCCTGTTATTATTCGGTTGAGAAGCTTTTGACATCTAGCCTACTGTCAAAAAATCTGAAAGTTAGAATTTATAAAACAGTTATATTACCGGTTGTTCTTTATGGTTGTGAAACTTGGACTCTCACTTTCAGAGAGGAACAGAGGTTAAAGGTGTTTCAGAATAAGGTGCTCAGAAAAATATTTAGGGCTAAGAGGGATGAAGTTATAGGAGAATGGAGAAAATTACAGAACACAGAACTGCACGCATTGTATTCTTCACCTGACATAATTAGGAACATTAAATTGAGACGTTTGAGATGGGCAGGGTATGTAGCACGTATGGGTGAATCCAGAAATGCATATAGAGTGTTAGTTGGGAGGCCGGAAGGAAGAAGACCTTTGGGGAGGCCGAGACGAAGATGGGAAGATAATAATAAAATGGATTTGAGAGAGGTGGGATATGATGATAGAGACTGGATTAATCTTGCTCAGGATAGGCACCAGTGGCGGGCTTATGTGAGGGCGGCAATGAACCTCCAGGTTCCTTAAAAGCCAGTAAGTAAGTAAGTCAGTTAGTAAGTAAGTCAGTAAGTCAGTTAGTAAGTAAGTCTGTAAGTAAGTCAGTAAGTCAGTAAGTCAGTAAGTAATTAAGTAACTAAGTAAGTCAGTAAGTAAGTAAGAAAGTCAGTAAGTAAGTCAGTATGTAAGTAAGAAATTAAGTAATTCAGTATGTAAGTCAGTAAGCAAGTAGGTAAGTAAGTAACTAAATCAGTAAGTAAATACCTAAGTCGTAAGTAATTAAGTACTCTCGGCTCCACAAGTAAAGAACCCTGGCCTCACACCACTTCTGCACAGATGACAGTGATTGACAGGCCAGTTAGGGGAAGCTGTTGCCACGTTCGCTCTTGGCTGGACTCTTTAAATGTATTTTCTTTTGCAACTGGTTGGATTCTTTCAAAAATGGAAAATTCACAACACAGCATTCTCGGCGGTCTCCTGGCGGTATCTTTGTCCACAGTTTCACTAATTGGGGGAGCGTGTCAGTCAGATTTATGGCTTCCTGAACCCAACCCTGCAACGAAGGTTCTTTACTTGTGAAACCAAGAGTAAGTCAGTAAGTAAGAAAGTCAGTAAGTATGCCAGTAAGTAGGTCAGTAAGTAAGTCAGTAAGTAAGTAGGTAAGTAAGTAACTAAGTCAGTAAATAAGTAAGTCAGTAAGTAAGTAATTAAGTAAGTAATTAGGTAAGTCAGTAAGTAAGTAATTAAGTCAGTAAGTAAGTAAGTCAGCAAGTAATTAAGTAAGTAAGTCAGTAAGTAATTAACTAATTAAGTAAGTAATTAGGTAAGTAAGAAATTAAGTCAGTAAGTAAGTAATTAAGTCAGTCAGTAAGTGAGTAAGTAAGTCAGTAAGTAATTAAGTAAGTAAGTTAGTAAGTAATTAAGTAAGTATGTCTGTAAGTCAGTAAGTAAGTAATTAAGTAATATTTTTCGGTCATAAACATCCGAGCGCTATTGATGACAAACAATATTCTCCTTTGATTGATAATCACATTTTGTAACAATCTCGAACGGCTGGCTTTAATCTTCATGCCGCCAAATAGCAATCCATACACAGACTAGTAGCCTGCCAACTGGCTCTAAAACATTGGGCTATCTTCTTTACCCCACTCTCCTAACCCGCCGCACAGATGCCATATCCCGAACAAGTCGGACTATCTTAGCCCCAAGCGGGAAGTTAAATTATGGCCGTGACACGTCGTAAAACACTCCGCGCGAGCGGCCAGTAAAACTCAAGAGTATTCAGCTGACCACGTGACTTACAGCTGTCGAGAATGATAAATCTGTTCGCTATCATTTTTTACGTGTGATTCATGAATGATCTATGTATTTTATCTCTACAAAGACTCGCTACAGCTGTGGTGTAGGTTATGGATGTGAAAAAAAAAAAAAAAAAAAAAAAGAAAATCTGTCAAGTTTCGTAACTATTCATGGTTTCACCACAGTCTAGTATATGCAGTCACGAAGCTTGAGTTCTGAGGGTGCTACGAACAATTGACTGTGCCGGTACTATTTCGCATTGTCTGTAACGAGGCGATAATAGCGATCGTAGTGGTTAGCAACTATCTATGTATATATATTTACTACGTATTGAGCTTCGTGACTGTATATACTAGACTGTGGTTTCACCTTAAGATTCACGCGGGAAATGCCTCATTTTCCCAGGAAACTGGTCCTATCGTCATAACGCTTAATATCATGCATTGTATTGCTTTCTTGTTTATTTGTAAATCATGTTTGGTGAGCTTACTTCATATTCACTGTGGCAAGTGACGTAAATGATGATATTGAACTATGAAAATCACATTAAGAACATAACATTGTGACAGCGACGTGAGATTCGAACTCACGACCAGCAGAAGGAAGTGCAAGGTCGGCCGGCGCGGAGGTTGCGCGCGCATCTGATTCCTGTGGCGTGTGCTATGGTGGGGAGAAAGGGGAAAGAGCGACTGCGGCAGAGAGGAGAGATATCCGGATGATTCGAGAGTGGAATCTTTCGCGAACTCTCCAGAAACTATAGTTTGGTTATAAAAGACAACGCGCAAGTGCACTAGACAGACGGCTCACATTTTCAGAACATATACTTCAAAAACTCAGACTTGCCAATGCTAGAATGGTGGAGCTTTACCCAATATTAAATAAAAGCAGAAACCTAAATATACACACAGCCCTAACTTTGTATAAAACATTAATTAGGTCAGTAATATTATATGCTTGTCCTGCTTGGGGACATGCACCTATTACAGTCCGTAAAAAATTACAAGTTTTCCAAAACAAAATTTTAAGATTCATCACAGGACTTGCTAGAGTAACTCCTGTTAGATTGATTCATGAAGAACTAGAAATTTCGACAATTCAAGAATATATTTCACATCAAGCCTTCTGCACGTACACCAAGTCGTACAGCAGCACAAACCCACTAATTTCTTCACTGGGAAATTACAATCCTGCGTTAGACAAACATAAAAGACCTAAGAGCGTACTCCACCCTCTAGCTTGGAACGACAACGTACAAGACGAATACCAACTTGAACAATAAATAACCACTTGACTCTACACCCAGACAAGGCTATTAATGCACTAATAATGTTATTTCTCTGTTTCAGGGTCATAACGTTATTGGCAGCTTAGATGCATTGTTCCAATTGTTAACACTTTTATGGACCTTTAATATATGTGTATTTTGAATAATGATTAAATTAAAACCTCCCACCCGAACATATTCCGACCACACTATAGCCAATTGGCTTGTCGTCAGCACGACATCTCATCCTGCTCTAGGTTTTTCCGTGGTTTCCCTTGACCAATAAGACAAATGTCGGGATGAGCCCTAAAAGAAATGGGCCACGGACCACTTCCCTTCCCCCACTCTTTCTCTTCTACTATCACAAAGAACTTGCTAATTTCTTAGATACCAACCCTGAATTATGACAATAGGGGAACATGAATATATTGTAAGTTCACAGGGGTAACGGCTTCGAAGCTGGGTACCTGGTTCTAAATGAAGTGCACTGGTAGCAATTTAACATGGGGGCATGAGATAGTTACTCTGCCTACCATTAAAAATTCACTTCACTAAATCCCCAAGGTAAAAAAAAAAAAAAAAAAAAAAAAAAAAAAAAAAAAAAAAAAAAAAAAACGCGAGTCAGTCAGTCAGTAAGGCAGTGTTGTTAAAGTCAGTGGAGACAGTCTTGTGTAGCAGTGAAGCCAGCTTCGAGACCAGAACGCGAATTGAGTAGTGTCCGTAACTGTGGAGCCTGAAGCCCGGAGTTCGAGTGCAGTGGACCGCAGTTGGGGGACCTGAGTTCGAAGTTCAGCGGATCGTCTCTGAAGGTCTGGGGTTTGAGATTCTGTGAACGCGAGTGACTGAGCTAGAAGAACTAGCCAAGACAAACGAGCTGTGAACTGAGAACTGACAGTTCTGTGTTGTAAATAGTGCTTTGTGAATATTAGATAAGATTAACAGTTCATTGTTGTTCGTAATAGTCCAAGTAAATTGTCATTGTCGTCTGTGGAGTGCACTAACGAATACTGTGTTACTGTGTGGAGAGCAAATCCCATTGTTGACGGGAGTGAAATTGAATTGTAGAAAGTAAAGAGTTATTGTTGAAATAATAAAATTACATTGTTGTTCAGTATAAAAATTTAAAATATGAACTACGTACTATCTACTTAATATTAAAGCTTAGCTAAATTATACAGTGATTTTACTACTGAACAAAAATAAGTGTACACACCCTAATTTGAGTGTGCTGATTACAGCTCTGAAGTCAGTTTTTTTCTATCACGTCACAATTTTAAAATAACAACATTTTTAATTTTTTAATTTTTAATTAATTTAGATCCATTTTATTAAATTACTGTGATTTTACTTCTGAACAAAAAGAAGTGTGCCAACCCTAATTTCAGTGTACTGATTACAGATCTGAAGTCAGTTTTTTTTCTATCACGTCACAATTTCAAAAAAATAAAATTTTTAATTTTTACATTTTTAATACATTTAGACACACTTTATTCATTTTAATGTGATTTTAGTACTGAACAAAAACAAGTGTACCAATCCTAATTTGAGTGTGCTGATTACAAACCTGAAGTCCGTTTTTTCTATCACGTTTTTTTTTTTAATTTTTAGTACATTTAGATACACTTTATTTATTTTAATCTGATTTTACTACTGAACAGAAACAAGTATAGCAACCCTAATTTCAGTGTGCTGATTACAGATCTGAAGTCCATTTTTCTATCACGTCACAATTTTAAAATAACAACATTTTTAATTTTTGAATTTTTAATTCATTTAGATCCATTTATTAAATTACTGTGATTTTACTTCTGAACAAAAAGAAGTGTGTCAACCCTAATTTCAGTGTACTGATTACAGATCTGAAGTCAGTTTTTTTTCTATCGCGTCACAATTTCAAAAAAATAAAATTTTTAATTTTTACATTTTTAATACATTCAGACACACTTTATTTATTTTAATGTGATTTTAGTACTGAACAAAAACAAGTGTACCAATCCTAATTTGAGTGTGCTGATTACAGACCTGAAGTCCGTTTTTTCTATCACGCCACAATTTTAAAATAATAAAATTGTTTAATTTTTTAATTTTTAGTACATTTAGATACACTTTATTTATTTTAATCTGATTTTATTACTGAACAGAAACAAGTAGGCCTATAGCAACCCTAATTTGAATGTGCCGATTACAGATCAGAAGTCCCTTTTTTCTATCACGTCACAATTTTAAAATAACAACATTTTTAATTTTTGAACTTTTAATTCATTTAGATCCATTTTATTAATTTTACTGTGATTTTACTACTGAACAAAACGAAGTGTACCAAACCTAATTTGAGTGTACTGATTACAGATGTGAAGTCTGTTTTATTCTATTACGTCACAATTTTAAAATAACATTTTTAATACATTTAGATCAATTTTATTTATTTTATTGTGATTTTACTAATGAACAAAAACAAGTCTAGCAATCCTAATTTGAGTGTGCTGATTACAGATCTGAAGTCCGTTTTCTTCTATTACGTCACAATTTTAAAATAATAACATTTTTAATTTTTGAAGTTTAAGCTTTCAGATGACAGAAAAATAATAAAAATAAAAATATACAAGAGAAATTAAAAATTAACGAAAGATGAGTTCCTTAATGAGTGAATAAGTTTATATTTTGAATTACAGTACTGATTCCCTACTTATTGTGCCAACGTACTATGGTAGGAACGATCATGATTTTAAAATCAAATGTAGGAAACAGAAAACGGATGTAGGTAAATTCTCATTTTTAAATAGAACTATAAATGATTGGAATGACCTACCTGCAGCGGTCTTTGAGGGCTGTCCTTCCTTAAGGAGATTCAAGAATAATTTAAAGAGTTGTGTATAAAGTGAAAATTAAAATTAAGGTGACATTCAACATTTAATTTTTTAAGGTGGCATGTATTTATCTAGCCTGACGAGTTTACTTCCTTGGTTTGAATTGTAAATTATTTAAAAATAGCGTGTAAGAGGGCCTTAGACTAGAAATGTTTAGTTTAAATGTAGTTCTGTTTATAAGTATGCATAAGAATGCAATTATTTGACTTATTTGAACTATTGTATCAGTGAAGCGAGGTGAGTCAGTGAAGTTATGGTTTTACAGTGCAGTGAACAGTTCCGATCAGTGATAATTTATAGCGTCAATGAAATGTGTTCTATAGTGTCAGTGAAATGTGTTACAGAGTGTCAGTGAAATGTGTGCTAAAGTGTCAGTGAAATGCGTCATAGTGCCACTACATGGAATGAGATGAGAGTAAAGTGAAAGACTATTGAAAATTATGTAGGACCTATGCATAATTATGTAGGTTGTGTTGTAAAATTAGGTGTTTTATTTTATGTTTTATTATTATTGTGTTAAATTGTATTGTGTATTCTTATTGTATTGTGTATAAAATTGTATATGTGTTGTAAATTTTATTATGTATTGTAAATTTTATTGGGTATTGCTTATCATTTTAACTGTGTATTGTTAATATTGTATATACCACTGCCACCGGGTGCTTGCCCACTTGCAGTGTAAATAAATACATACAAGTTCTGTTATTTGTGTCCACGGGCGTCCATTTTTTAATGTCACAGATGCCTGACTTCATATGCAGATATCCAGTGGATGTGAGGTCCCAGAGCTTCAACTGTAGCAGGTATAGGGCAATAACAGTTACAGTGGACGTACAATACTTGCCGTTACATAACCGTTACAGTACTTGTTGCTATGGTTCCCTCGGGGTCAACGGCTAGCATCGACTGGGTCAGACCACTACACGGGATAACGAGCATGGACTACAAAGCTCGTCCAGGTGATCAGAGCCTACTCAATTCTGTACTTAGTCTTAAAGTTTTGTGAGTCAGGAGAGTATTTCGTGGTTCAAATCTCTTCCACACTGTCGAGACATTGGAATATCCATAACATTCGTAACTCATCAATTTATATCATATCAATATACGAATATATTAAGAGGTATTGACAAACAACCCAGCCTCGGACTTTCGTTACAGATAAAAGAGAAAACGGTTAACATGGGCAAGAGTACGCCTATGTTTTATACGTAATTACACCATGTTTACTTACTTACTTACAAATGGCTTTCAAGGAACCCGGAGGTTCATTGCCGTCCTCACATAAGCCCACCATAGATCCCTATTCTGAGCAAGATTAATCCAGTCCCTACCATCATATCCCGCCTCCCTCAAATCTATTTTTATATTATTCTCCCATCTACGTCTCGGTCTCCCCAAATGTCTTTCTCCTTCCTGCCTCCCAGTAAACACATTATAAATGCATTTCTGGATTCGCCCATACGTGCTACATGCCCTGCCCGTCTGAATTTAATATTCCTAATTACGGCAGGTGAAGAATAGAATGCGTGCAGTTCTGTGTTGTGTAACTTTCTCCATTCTCCTGTAACTTCAACCCCCTTAGCCCCAAATATTTTCCTAAGCACCTTATTCTCGACCATACTTAGCCTCTGTTCCTCCCTAGAAGCGAGAGTCCAAGTTTCACAACCATACACAACAACCGGTAATATAACTGTTTTATAAATTCTAACTTTCAGATTTTTTGACAGCAGAGAAGATGACAAAATCTTCTGAACCGAATAATAACAGGCATTTCCAATATCTATTCTGCGTTTAATTTCCTCCCAAACGTAATTTATATTTTGTTACTGTTGCTCAAAGATATTTGAACTTTTCCACCTCTTCGAAGGACAAATTTCCAAGTTTTATATTTCCATTTCGTGCTATGTTTTGGTAACGAGACATAATCATATAGGCCTACTTTGTTTTTTCGGAGTTTACTACAAAGTAATAAAAGGTTAGCCGATTCTGTATTACGAAACGACTGGATTTAATATTCCTATTTATGTCACGTGAAGAATACAATGCGTGCATTTCTGCGTTCTGTAACTTTCTCCATTCTCCTGTAACTTCATCCCTCTTAGCTCCAAATATTTTCCTAAGCACCTTATTCTCGAACACACTTAGCCTCTGTTCCTCTCTCAAAGTGAGAGTCCAAGTTTCACAACCATACAGAACAACCGGTATTATAACTGTTTTATAAATTCTAACTTTCAGATTTTTTTAGAGTAGACTGCATGACAAGAGTTTATAAACCGAATAATAACAAGCATTTCCCATATTTATTCTGTGTTTAATTTTCTCTCGAGTGTCACTGTTGCTCAAAGATATTTGAACTTTTGGACAAAGCAAAGTATTTGAACACTGAAATGTTTTTGAAGTGTTAGTGAAACCAAGATAGAATCAGTGAAATGTGTCGTAGTTCCAGTGCGGTGAGTGAGTTGTCAGCGAAATGAGTGTAGTGTTCAAAGGTACTTGTGCAGGTATGAGCATATCATACTCGTGGGTTTTAGTTCGAACTTAGGGTTAAGATACAAATTAGATTTTACTTTAAAAGTTATTTTAAGTGATGTGCTTCATTTAATTTAGGATGCTTCCTGTTATTATTGTTATTATTAATAATTGTATTTTTTATTAATTGTGTTTATTGTTCATTATCATTATTGAGTGTAATTAGTTACCATTGCCACCGGGAATATACCCATTTGCAGTGTGAATAAATACATACATATATAGTACGCTAATACAATACATCTATACTGTTTTCGCTGTAAGAAAAATCCTAATGTAAACATAAGCACGTGGCTGTCATACCCGTGATTGGCTCACAGTCGAAACACTCACATGACGCAGAAAAATATAGTCCGTATTTGGAAACTATTATCTTGTATTATTTGAAAATAAAAAATTGAATTCTAGTTGTTAGAATGGAACATATAACTTTACTCATATGTCAAACGATTATGTAAAAGAAAAGCTACCTTTATATTTTGTTATGTACTATGAACGCGGATGAATACCAACAGTAATACCGAGGTAGTCTCTTCTTGTAACAAGCTGGCGTCACTTGAGCTCGTAGTTGTTCACGTAAGCACGTGGTACTGAAGTATGGCTTCTGCATCCTCGGTGTGTCTGGTTATTAAACATAAGAGTGGAAACCCTCTCAAAAGCGGAGAAAAGCAAATAGTCTTAAATGTATATAATAAGTTATGTGAGTTTTAATTAGAGTAATTATAAAGTAAATGTTTCCTAAACAAATGAATATATAATAGTGAGGTTAGGCCTACTTGACGAGTAACGGGAAATGTTTAACATGAAACAGAATGTACACAGTAGGCGGGAACATGTACTGAGGCCGTGTCTCAAAGCTACATTTTCAGCTGAAGTGAACTAGATTGTTGACTAAATAGCCGGAAGTGACGTCAGAAGTTATGATGCAAAGCTACATAGTGCATAGCAATCAAGTCCGTAGTAGCTAGTAAACGAAAATGCTTGCTTGATTGCTGACTTGTTCACTAAACAAACATGGATACCTCATCAGCAATTGGGGTTAAGAAATTTTAAAATACTTTGGAAGTGAAATAATGTAAATACAGGGTGTTTAAAAAATACGGGGCATAATTTCAGGTATGTATTTCCCACATGTAGACAATCAAAATAGTTCATTACAACATGTGTCCGGAAATGCTTTATTTCCGAGTTATGGTCTTCACAACATTGAAATTCACCGGAACGTTTTTCTTTCTGCAGGTCGTTGTCATTACAGAAGATGTTCAAAATGTCCACTTCCTGCTTGAATACAGACCTCACATCGATGTCTCATTGACCTGCGAACACGATCCCAAACTCCAGGAGTATTGCGTATGTCCTCAGAACATGCCACAATTCGATTCCGAAGGGATTCCAAATCAGGCACCGGAGACGAATAAACCAATGATTTTAAATGGCCCCACAAGTACAAATCGAGAGGGTTCAGATCAGGTGAGCGTGGAGGCCAAGCAATTGGGCCACCTCTACCTATCCATCGATCAGGAAACCTTCGATCCAAGTACCGGCGAGCCGTACGACTGAAGTGTGCAGGAGCGCCATCATGCAAGAAGTGAATGTGTTGACGATTGATCAGTGGAGTGTCTTCTAAAACATGAGGTATGGTGTTTTCCAGGAAGTTTGTGTACGCCTGCCCCGTAAGTCTGTTTACAAGTACATGGGGTCCAACTAATCGATCACCAATGATACCGGTCCACATGTTGAGGGAGAACCGCACCTGGTGATGATATGGAACAGTTGCACGTGGGTTTTCATACGCCCATACATGCTGACTGTGGAAATTTGTTATGCCATCTCGTGTGAACTGTGCTTCATCTGTAAATAATACTAAGGCAGGAAAGTTCGGATTTACACCACACTGCTGCAAGAACCACTGACAGAACCTAACTCGTGCAGGGTAATCTGCTTGTGACAGGGCCTGTACACGTTGCAAATGATAAGGATACAATTGATACTCTTTCAACAGTCTCCAGACAGTCGTATGAGGAACATTGACTTGCAACGCTACCCTTCGTGTGCTGATAGAAGGAATCATGTTCACAGCCTCCAGAGTCTCCTCCTGTACTTCTGGAGTTGTAGATCTTGGTCGTCCCCGTTCCCAAACCAGGAGAGTTAAATTTTCCATACTCGCACAGACGGTAGACTAATGGAGACGTACAAATGTCTTCCGATATGGACATTGTCGCTGTGGGTACCTCTCCTGGTACAAACGACGAGCCAGCGCAGCATTGCCGTCCGCCTTACCGTACATGAAGTGTATCTCTGTCAGCTCTTGATTTGAATATATGTCGCACAGTCTAACGCCTACACAACACTGAATGTAACCTTCGCCTCGGAATGAACTGTCAGAGTGCCCTCTTAATATCTCCTTTGACGGCAGCGACCTGCGGAAAAAAAAACGTTCCGGTGAATTTCAATGTTGTGAAGGCCATAACTCGGAAATAAAGCATTTCCGGACACATGTTGTGATGAACTATTTTGATTGTCTACATGTGGGAAATACATACCTGAAATTATGCCCCGTATTTTTGAAACACCCTGTATAGTGTAGAATAACGCGTTAACTTTGAACACTGACATTGTTAGTACCTTCTGTACAGTGTTTTAAACATTACTGTAATATATTAAGCCCTTATCTTTCCCACATAACTCGTAACGAAGCTGCATTATGACACTGCCTTCTTAATTCAGTGCTGCATCGTGATGTCATGGTTTTTAGAAAAATAATCTATTAAGAAGACCATGTTTCAAGCATACATGTCCAAAGCTCCCAAGTGTATAGTTTACAAGTCATCTAGTTGCTAGTTACTAGTGTGTAGTATGGACTTGAGCTTTGAGACACGGCCTGAGAATCTATGGCGACAAACAGCGGCCAATGAAGCCTCACTTTAGTCACGTGCTACTGTTTATATTAGGATTTTTCTTACAGCGAAAAGATTATATATGCCTGGGTGCACTCAACCTAAAAGAATGTTTCGGTACGAACTTCCTAAGACTGATCATTACTTTCGTTCCTTTAACAGTTTTAAAACATGTTTCAGACAGAAATACATTTATTTTTGGCAGTCGCAAATACCGCAAAAAATTTCGCTGGGTCACTTTCAGGATTAGCGTCGCTTCAAGTTCCTTTAGCTGAAGCCATAAATTCTTCAGATCAAATGTTGTTTATGGGACAATAAAAAGCTCCAACGAGTATGGATAAACGTATTTGAGCTCTGCTTTCCGACATCAACATATCAATAAGGCCCGTTGCGGACCGCAGAGTAAACAGAATCGATGCTGTTTGTCGAATTGCGCACAAGGAAGCCAGAGTAAACAGGCTGTGTCGCTTGGTTTTTGTTGGGAGGTTTCCTTAAAGACCAATCCATTTCAGTAATCCTACTCCCGCCCCCCGCTTGTGGACAGAACATTATGTGCAGCCTGCAGACCACAGTTGCCTTCGTTCCTTTCGCAGGGCTTACATAAAAACTTAAAAGATGCACGAGGATTATCCCGGATCTAGCAACTCATGCTTTTAATGTTGCAGATTGTTCTTCACAACTCCACGTGCCTCGAGTCAACTCGTGTAAGCTATTTCTACGTCTTCGTCGTAAATATCATTACTGTTGCAGATGCAAAGCAAGGCGGCATTATACCAACGAATTTATCTTACAAGGTAAGGACTCGAGTTGCTAAAAAGATAAATTGCATATTTCTACATCATTAACAAGAACTAATGACGTACAGGGACATCATTTTATTTTTACTTCAATTTTTATTGTACCTGAGTTTTTGAATGTACTTCACCCCCCACCCCTTCTACTAATGAAGTTCAACAGTCCTCCACACAGATCCAAGACCGCATATAGTCATAGTAGCCTTACGGTCATAGTAAACAGTACGTTGCAAAAATATGTTCGAGTTTTCCAGTGACGAAAGAGCTTTCAATATTGAATCATTTTCGCACAGGCACTGTCGTCCATTTGCCTACGTCGCAAACCGGTTTCCCCCACCAGCTTTTATTCGCCTGCTAGTGGCTGGGCTGTTTTAGCTCTTTTCTGAGAACATTAATTTCTGTTAGGAATTGGACGTCTACGTAATGTTATACAACTGTTTATAAAAACTTAAATAAAAGGGCCTCGTTAAGTAATTAAGTGTTACGTGATTTCCCCCCTTTCTACGACCCTACGACATAACCACTTTGACGGACAGTAGATAGCATGTCTGAGTAATTTTATCTTTTCGGATCGGGCAGAAGTGAAGATTGAATTTACAGTACGTAAGGTACTCTTTTGTAGAGTTGTACAGAATTATTTAAACATGAGTTACTAGTACGAAGAACGAAACTGGTAATTGGAATTACGTATAATTGTCTATAGTACGATAATATGCACAAAAGAACTGAAGCCTGTATCGAAATGAACGGCCACCATTTAAAAAAATGTGTTTAAATATCCATATTATGATTATTTTTCAATTTAACTTCATTCTCTATATTGTACGCTAATGTGCTGTAGACAGTATAATATACACTGCATAATGAATACGTCCACATGGACAGCTCAGTTCGTGAGTAAAAACACTCATTGTTAATACTGTACTGTATTTTGATTAAACAAACACCTAATTAAAATGATCAAACTCAAAAGCGCAATATGTACTATTTCCTAGTTTACGTAAATGGATTAACTACTTTTCTTCCCTCCTATACCTAGTAAAGTGATTTGTTTGTATATTACGCCAGTATCATCGAACTCCAGTCGTGGAAGAGGGTAGCAAACGGCGTTGATCTAGAGGTAGAGGCAAGTTAATATTTAAAATGTTAGTAAAAATAAAATGACGTCCCTGTACTTATCGAATATAAAAAGAAACATTTCATTTTTTTTACTGGCTGTAAGCTGAAATCATACTTACTCTTCGGCGCGTTTCGTATACAATTATTATGCTGTCATTGTTACAGTAGTGGGACGTTAGGTCAGGCATGCCAGAAATGGGACACTGAATGTGCAGTGTATGTGTGCGGGATCGCCGTGCCGGTCTGTGCAAGATGCGTCATTCATGCGTTGCTATTACCAGTTCTTGGCCGGAGGAGTGGACATAAATTTTTTCTGCGCTTCTAGTGTTGGATTAAATAGGCATTTGAACATTATAAACACACTTAGCAAAAGAATAAAAGCACAATTATTGTTAGTGTCTATATTTAACAATTGAAGAGTCCACTGCAAGAATGATGGATGTCACTTTCTTGTCGAAAATGAACCAAGACTGTCAATGTATAGCTTAAGACATATAGAATGTACATAGAGAGTTATATGGCATTAACACTGATAGTCATTGTCCAGTAATGATTGGAAAATCACAGTTAAGCTTTGAGCGCTAAGCATTTCAAACTTTCAATCGCTTCTCCTGCAAAATGTATTCCAAATGACATCCATCAGTCTTGCAGTGGACTCTTCAATTGTGACACAAGAAACATTAGGCTTACTCAGTTATATTTCACAAAGCAGTGGTTTGCAAATTATCATGACTTTTATGCAGTATTTGAAGCAAATATAAATAGTTTAGTAATTTCGAAAAAAAAAAGAACACAGTAACTCATTTTATGTAGTAGGTACTAATTATTATTTTAAAGTAACACTCTTTCATTGTTCGTCAGCATTATTAGGACAACTCGCACACAAACGTCGAAGAAAATATTTTACTTTGCAAACGTATTATGTGTCTTTCACGTTTTAAATTTTATGCTACCTAGTTAATATGTTTCGGCCTGCTATTGGCCATCATCAGAACTGGTTTTTGCTGGTCCTGGCGCCTTTTGTTTTGTTTCCTGTGGGGGTGTATTTGTGTAGTGTAATGTGGAGTCAAAGAGTGTGTGTGTTCTGAAATTGAGTTGTGTGTTGAGAATTTCATTTGGAAGTGTTTTTGTGTGTCTGTATATTTCATAATGTTCTAGTGTGTTTAGTTTCTGGGTTTTTGGTTGAATGTGTAGAATTTCCATGTCTGTGTTGATATCTCTGTAGGTGTGGTTAGCATTTGTGATGTGTTCTGCATATGTCGAGGTGTTTTGTAATTTTGTTATGGCTGTGATGTGTTCTTTGCAACATTTTTGAAATGATCTGCCTGTCTGTCGTATTTATTTGTTTGTGTTGTTTGTGTATTGAGATGTTTTTGTAGAGCATTATTATTTCTGTATGCGATGTTGTAATTTAATTTCTTGAATGAGGTTGCAATCTTGTGTGTGTTCTTGTTTTCGTATGTTAGTGTCATGTATTTTTTGTGTTCTCGTGTTTGTGTTGTATTCTGATGTTTTTTTGTGATTATGTTTTGTCTTTCGTATTATGTTGTCTATTATGTTGGGGTTTACTATCCGTTTTCTTGTGCTAATATACGAAATACAATATACGAAACAACACTATTTCCTAAACATAATTATCCCTTCTCAAAGTTCAATTTATTCAGGCAATGAACCTGACCACTTCACCATTTCAGACCAATATACTGTATTTTTGTTAATTCGGACACAGACGACGGCGATATTATATTAGTCATTCAGATAATGAAAATCATGACCGTAAAAAATGAAAGGATCATCATATAAGCAGCAAATTTAATTTGATACATTGAATTACTTCAACGTTACAATTTCTTGTTTGTTAAAATGTGTATACGATAGCGTTATGCAATTTGTGTTGTTTTGTTTTGTGTTTTTTTTGGAAAATATAATTTCAATTAATGCTCCGTCATAAATGTTGTAACTAAAACCTTGTGCACCCCTCGTGTTCATCGTACGTCTCGTCCTCCACCCATACGTTACCTGCACTTCGTTTACGTTTTCACTGTGCCTAAACGAGACGCTCTACTCTACTGTAATCTGGTACAGTAAAACCTCCCTAAAACGAAACGCGAACTTTCCAGAATTTTTTTTTCCGTTTTCACAGGTTTTCGTTTTACAAAGAGTTGAGTTTTGGCAAAACTAAGAACAGACTACTGCAATATGCTCACTGTAGGAAAAACACAATGAAGAAATAATTCGAAATAAAAGTTACTACAGTATATGTAAAGTGAATTTTAATTTCATAATTATTAACTTACATAATTGCAGCCTCTCTCTCTCTCCCCCTCTGTCTGCACCCTAGTTTCTTGACCACAATTCTTTTAAAGTGCATTGCCGCGACATTTTTTTTTTTGGAGGGAACGTTGTAGGAGTTCCTTTGCGTCCTGCATCAACTCAGAGTGTAAATTGCGCCCTGATCCGTCGGTTGTGTAACTGAAGTTTTGTTCGATGGAAAATAGATTAACTTCACGTTAGACAAATCAATATTTGGAAGGCACGTAGTATTGTCTAAAAACAGTACGACCTTACGACCTTGACGTTTCATTGCTCCATTAAAATTATGAAGCGACTCTTCCATGATAGAACTGTTCATCTAGATTTTTTTTTATTAAATCGCACAGTTTTACTTTATTCGCATTGTTATTTAACACTGTACTGGCATATTAACACAAAACTCAGAATAAATAAATGGAAATGTAAAACTAAATTGACACTACACTACAATTATTCACAGTTTTATTCTACTCGCACAGTCCTTTATCACTGCATTGGCTTGTTAGCACAAAAGTGAGAATAAATGACAGAAAATGCTAGAGGGTTGGGAGAAGTAATGATACATTATGTCAGTAACCTACCCAGGTCCTTGACAATAAGCACATACTGGGTGTTCATTTCAAGGTGTCTCATGACGTCACTGTTGTTGGGTCACCGATTTGAAGCGAGTTTCAGCTTATATGATAGGGAAGTTGCCTATTATTTAAGGCGTTCTTCAATCTGAACTTGAGAACGTGTACGATATAACTTGAACGTCGTAGCAACAGATGGCGGTCTGTACGGTCTGTGTGCTACCATAACCTCTTTCGAACTGTGTTTTGCGCCGGCAAGTCGTACGCAGGGTATTTGTTATCATCGGTTGCGTACGGTAACATTCCACAACACAAATCAAATGCTCCGTGTCCATGTTGACCGTCGAAGTTAATGTCAACAAATACGTAAGTAATCGTCTTAACCCTCTCCCCATATCCCGACAGTACGTATTTCCAAACAGTTCACATTCCTGCCACTACCGGCGTTACCGTACGTATCGGTACGTACTCTTCAGAATGAACGCCGTACTTGCTAGGCAACTTTCCTGCCTCTTAGGTTATACACCTCTGCGGAAGTGTAGGAAGATTGAATTCTCTAGGCTCATCGGCTAGCCACATGACGGCATACAGCGAGCCATGACACACTTTGAACTGAACACCCGGTAGAGTAACTTCACCCCCAACGCATGACAAAGAATAACGAAAGTCTTACAGATCATTGCATGTACAGTCACAATAAAAATTATGTCACGTTTCGTACAGTATTATCGTAAAATTAAAAATGGTTTGAAAGAATTTAGCAACAGTTACGCTTAAAATTATACGTTTTAGTAATTTTTTTTTAAATACCTAAAAGGTGCTCAAAAATGATTCCGTTTTCGCGTTAGGCAGTTTTCCGTTTTAAAATATTATTTTACATAGGAAATCATTCCGTTCCCAAATTTATTTTTCGTTTGTACAGGTTTCCTTTTTATAGAGGTACGTTTTTAGTAAGGTTTTACTGTATTTATTTTTTAATTTGGCCCCAATTTTGTTCAACTAATCTCGAATTGAAGTTATTGCAAACCATAATAGACCTATGTCTGCATAAAACATTAAAATTCTGAATAAATCAGGAAAAAATCAAATTTAACCATGCTTCCCCAGATTAAAAAAATATCATAAACTAGCAAATCATAATTATGTATGTTTGTAACAAAGATCTCTGGACGTGGCTAGTCAAGACCTTCGTGAAACCCAAGTGCTGTAGATTTCTAGGCAATACTGTGGCAGAGTTAAATGCGCCGTACCGAAGTTGAACTCTCGCCATGTAAAAACGGTTCAATTTGTTTACTTTTAGACAGACAGACAGGCAGGCAGGCAGGCAGGCTAGGGCAGCCGTTATATAATTATGTTACACTGCATCGGGACGGAATTAGAGCGTCATTTAATTTGTTAGGGTCATAGGTCAATGGAGCAGTTGCGAGGACACAAAAAATATTTACGCTCCAGCTACTGTGATTCGTTGGGAACAAACCTATTGGGCGGTTGACTGAAATATCGCCCACCTTAATAGCACGGGATTAAACGCACGATGTTTAATAAATTAGAGGGCTTAGTGCGCAGCGGGCGTGTATCTTTGCAGGGGCTTCTACGTCACAATATCACAGCCGGGTCAAGAGCGCAATCACACCGGTATTTGTTTCCGCCGTTATAATCAACGCTCTGGAAATTTTCGAGAGATCTGAAGTCATTTCCTGCTAGCTGTGAAGGTGTAGTGCTGTCAATACAGACGTCTGAACAAAGAGGACAGTAGTTCGAGTTCAGGCGCATTCTGTGAACCTATGTAAAGATTAAGGTTTTGGTCATACAGAATTATTTGTCGATGAAGTAGATCGAACACATTAATTATTACAATATGCGTATAGAAATTAAAGAGTATTAATTGAAGACCTGACAATGATAAGTGGATAAAAGACCACGAAAGTAATACTTTTGAGATAGGTAATCGAAAAAAACAATTTTTATCATTTTCTTTCTTATTCAGTGAATGTCTTAAGGGAAGGCATAGGTGAACACAGAATAAATATGGGAAATGCCTGTTATTATTCAGTTGAGAAGCTTTTGTCATCTACTTTGCTGTCAAAAAATCTGAACGTTGGAATTTATAAAACTGTTATATTACCGGTTGTTTTCTATGGTTGTGAAACTTGGACTCTCACTTTGAGAGAGGAACAGAGATTAATGATGTTTGAGAATAAGTTCTTAGAAAAATTTTAGAGGCTAAGGGCGTGAAGTTATAGGAGAATTTCCATTCGTCAACTCGTTCGTACACCACCTCACTCGTTCGTACACTCACCCACTCTCTTCCATTCGCCAACTCGTTCGTACACTCACGCACTCCGTACACTCGCATAATCACTACTTATTCGTCCACTGATTCGTCCGTCCACTCGCTCGCTGACTGGTCCGTCCATTCGCCCACTGACTCGTCCGTCCATTCGCCCGCTGACTCGTCCGTCATTCGGACACTGACTCGTCCGATCATTCGCCCAATGACTCGTCCGTCCATTCGCCCCCTGACTCGTCCGTCCATTCGCCCACTGACTCGTCCGTCCATTCGCCCAATGACTCGTCCGTCCATTCGCCCAATGACTCGTCCGTCATTCGGACACTGACTCGTCCGTCCATTCGCCCAATGACTCGTCCGTCATTCAGACACTGACTCGTCCGTCCATTCGCCCAATGACTCGTCCGTCCATTCGCCCAATGACTCGTCCGTCCATTCGCCCAATGACTCGTCCGTCCATTCGCCCAATGACTCGTCCGTCATTCGGACACTGACTCATCCGTCCATTCGCCCAATGACTCGTCCGTCATTCGGACACTGACTCGTCCGTCCATTCGCCCAATGACTCGTCCGTCCATTCGCCCAATGACTCGTCCGTCCATTCGCCCAATGACTCGTCCGTCAATTCGCCCAATGACTCGTCCGTCATTCGGACACTGACTCGTCCGTCCATTCGCCCAATGACTCGTCCGTCCAATCGCCCAATGACTCGTCCGTCCATTCTCCCAATGACTCATCCGTCCATTCGCCCAATGACTCGTCCGTCCATTCGCCCAATGACTCGTCCGTCATTCGGACACTGACTCGTCCGTCATTCGGACACTGACTCGTCCGTCATTCGGACACTGACTCGTCCGTCCATTCGGCCACTGACTCGTCCGTCCATTCGCCCAATGTCTCGTCCGTCCATTCGCCCAATGACTCGTCCGTCCATTCGCCCAATGACTCGTCCGTCCATTCGCCCAATGACTCGTCCGTCATTCGGACACTGACTCGTCCGTCCATTCGCCCACTGACTCGTCCGTCCATTCGCCCAATGGCTCGTCCGTCCATTCGTCCAATGACTCGTCCGTCCATTCGGCCACTGACTCGTCCGTCCATTCGTCCACTGAATAGTCCGTCCATTCGGCCACTGACTCGTCCGTCCATTCGCCCAATTACTCCTCCGTCCGTTCGCCCAATGACTCGTCCGTTATTCGGACACTGACTCGTCCGTCATTCGGACACTGACTCGTCCGTCATTCGGACACTGACTCGTCCGTCATTCGGACACTGACTCGTCCGTCATTCGGACACTGACTCGTCCGTCCATTCGGCCACTGACTCGTCCGTCCATTCGCCCACTGACTCGTCCGTCCATTCGCCCAATGACTCGTCCGTCCATTCGCCCAATGACTCGTCCGTCCATTCGCCCAATGACTCGTCCGTCCATTCACCCAATGACTCGTCCGTCATTCGGACACTGACTCGTCCGTCCATTCGCCCACTGACTCGTCCGTCCATTCGCCCAATGGCTCGTCCGTCCATTCGTCCACTGAATCGTCCGTCCATTCGGCCACTGACTCGTCCGTCCATTCGTCCACTGACTAGTCCGTCCATTCGGCCACTGACTCGTCCGTCCATACGCCCAATTACTCCTCCGTCCGTTCGCCCAATGACTCGTCCGTTATTCGGACACTGACTCGTCCGTCATTCGGACACTGACTCGTCCGTCATTCGGACACTGACTCGTCCGTCATTCGGACACTGACTCGTCCGTCCATTCGCCCAATGACTCGTCCGTCCATTCGCCCAATGACTCGTCCGTCAATTCGCCCAATGACTCGTCCGTCATTCGGACACTGACTCGTCCGTCCATTCGCCCAATGACTCGTCCGTCCATTCGCCCAATGACTCGTCCGTCCATTCGCCCCCTGACTCGTCCGTCCATTCGCCCAATGACTCGTCCGTCCATTCGCCCAATGACTCGTCCGTCATTCGGACACTGACTCGTCCGTCGTTCGGACACTGACTCGTCCGTCATTCGGACACTGACTCGTCCGTCCATTCGGCCACTGACTCGTCCATCCATTCGCCCACTGACTCGTCCGTCCATTCGCCCAATGACTCGTCCGTCCATTCGCCCAATGACTCGTCCGTCCATTCGCCCAATGACTCGTCCGTCCATTCGCCCAATGACTCGTCCGTCATTCGGACACTGACTCGTCCGTCCATTCGCCCACTGACTCGTCCGTCCATTCGCCCAATGGCTCGTCCGTCCATTCGTCCACTGACTCGTCCGTCCATTCGGCCACTGACTCGTCCGTCCATTCGTCCACTGACTAGTCCGTCCATTCGGCCACTGACTCGTCCGTCCATTCGCCCAATTACTCCTCCGTCCGTTCGCCCAATGACTCGTCCGTTATTCGGACACTGACTCGTCCGTCATTCGGACACTGACTCGTCCGTCATTCGGACACTGACTCGTCCGTCATTCGGACACTGACTCGTCCGTCATTCGGACACTGACTCGTCCGTCCATTCGGCCACTGACTCGTCCGTCCATTCGCCCACTGACTCGTCCGTCCATTCGCCCAATGACTCGTCCGTCCATTCGCCCAATGACTCGTCCGTCCATTCGCCCAATGACTCGTCCGTCATTCGGACACTGACTCGTCCGTCCATTCGCCCACTGACTCGTCCGTCCATTCGCCCAATGGCTCGTCCGTCCATTCGTCCACTGACTCGTCCGTCCATTCGGCCACTGACTCGTCCGTCCATTCGTCCACTGACTAGTCCGTCCATTCGGCCACTGACTCGTCCGTCCATTTGCAAAATTACTCCTGCGTCCGTTCGCCCAATAACTCGTCCGTTATTCGGACACTGACTCGTCCGTCATTCGGACACTGACTCGTCCGTCATTCGGACACTGACTCGTCCGTCATTCGGACACTGACTCGTCCGTCATTCGGACACTGACTCGTCCGTCATTCGGACACTGACTCGTCCATCCATTCGGCCAATGATTCGTCCGTCGATTCGTCCACTGACTCGTCCGCCCATTCGTCCACTGACTCGTCCATCCATTCGGCCATTGACTGGTCCTTCCGTTCGCCCAATGACTCGTCCGTCCGTTCGCCCAATGACTCGTCCGTCCGTTCGCCCAATGACTCGTCCGTCATTCGGACACTGACTCCTCCGTCATTCGGACACTGACTCGTCTGTCATTCGGACACTGACTCGTCCGTCATTCGGACACTGACTCGTCCGTCATTCGGACACTGACTCGTCCGTCATTCGGACACTGACTCGTCCGTCCATTCGCCCAATGACTCGTCCGTCCATTCGTCCACTGACTGGTGCGTCCATTCGGCCACTGACTCGTCCGTCCATTCGCCCAATGACTCGTCCGTCCATTCGCCCAATGACTCGTCCGTCCATTAGCCCAATGACTCGTCCGTCATTCGGATACTGACTCGTCCGTCCATTCGCCCACTGACTCGTCCGTCCATTCGCCCAATGACTCGTCCGTCATTCGGACACTGACTCGTCCGTCCATTCGCCCAATGACTCGTCCGTCCATTCGCCCAATGACTCGTCCGTCATTCGGACATTGACTCGTCCGTCCATTCGCCCAATGACTCGTCCGTCCATTCGCCCACTGACTCGTCCGTCCATTCGCCCAATGACTCGTCCGTCCATTCGCCCAATGACTCGTCCGTCCATTCGCCCAATGACTCATCCGTCCATTCGCGAAATGACTCATCCGTCATTCGGACACTGACTCGTCCGTCCATTCGGCCACTGACTCGTCCGTCCATTTGCCCATTGACTCGTCCGTCCATTCGCCCAATGACTCGTCCGTCCATTCGCCCAATGACTCGTCCGTCCATTCACACTGACTCGTCCGTCATTCGGACACTGACTCGTCCGTCATTCGGACACTGACTCGTCCGTCATTCGGACACTGACTCGTCCGTCATTCGGACACTGACTCGTCCGTCATTCGGACACTGACTCGTCCGTCATTCGGACATTGACTCGTCCGTCATTCGGACACTGACTCGTCCGTCATTCGGACACTGACTCGTCCGTCATTCGGACACTGACTCGTCCGTCCATTCGTCCATTGACTGGTCCGTCCATTCGGCCACTGACTCGTCCGTCCATTCGCCCAATGACTCCTCCGTCCGTTCGCCCAATGACTCGTCCGTCATTCGGACACTGACTCGTCCGTCATTCGGACGCTGACTCGTCCGTTATTCGGACACTGACTCGTCCGTCATTCGGAAACTGACTCGTCCGTCCATTCGCACACTGACTCCTCTGTACATTCAACCATTCGCTTTCTACCTGCCCACTCATTCATCCATTCACTCACTCACCCAACGGATTTCATTCATTATTTAATTAGCCCATTTTAATTTTTTTTACTCCTTCACTCACAACCCACGCGCTCCACAGCATGTCGGTATTTGAAAATTCTCTGCGTAGCACGAATGTAACATTTATTTCTCGCAAACTGGTTGTAAAATCCTTGAATTATATAATATCTGCAACTAAAGCAGGGATACACGTATAATGCTAGAGATCGCGTTTCCTTTATTTCATATTAAGATAAGGTTCGGATTACGCTCCAACTTTATTTCCATGCGCCTTTTTCCCAGCCGAATCTGACTCCCATTTTCAGTGCCGGGGGCACATCAAACGTCATGCAGTTCCCCTCCCCAGCAGCGAGGGAAAAGTAAATCCACCAGCACAAGCACAGACGATTTATTTCCAAGCAAATCTTTACTCTATTAACTTGGAGGGGGGAGCCTGCGTGAGGAAGTAATAAAAAGAAATACTTTGTCCAGGCAAGCGGAATACGCCGCCGAGGTAAAGTGAAATTCATGTCAAAAAACTATGAGTCCAATCATATATTCATGGAAACAATCGACTGAAAGTGGTGGTAAAACATTACATTTCAGATATATCAAACGCCTGCATCAAGGGCGGGTCAAGGGACGCAATATCAGGGTTATTACTGTGGTTTATACGGACGGGACACGCCCCCTCCCCTAAAACAGAGTGATGGCTGCTGGGAGAGCCTGTCTGCGCCCAGTATCCCTTCCTTCGCGCATAAAATGTGGGAAGGCTCAAGCTGGCGTAATAATGCGTATTTTTTCCTGGTACGGAAACAAGACAAAACTACACGGATCACGCCAGCCATTATTTTCACTGATTTCGATATACGCGAGGTTTAAATCCCAGTTTCATGAGTGACGAATAAGGTCGTGAGATTGAATCTTGAATATTAAATTATGTATGATATATTCATTGCAATGGAATATTATTAGTAGGGACCGGATTTTTATGTAATTACATATTACATTCCTTTCAACCTAACCGTATATAAATAACAAATCTTTGCGAATCTTGTAATTACCATTATTATATTAAAATTTGAAACTACATATTTTTACATATTTACCCCACATTACATATTATGCTTGGTATTACATAAATCTACACATTTAGGGGTTTTATTCATTTTTACTTCCCTGAAAGGAAAAAAAAAAAAAAAAACCTGCTGAGGAAGTTTACAATTTGAAATACACAGATTTAAAATGCCTTTTTACCTACCCGAGAAAGGATATATTTCGGGACGAAACATAACGTCCTTAGTTCCAGGAAGTAATAGAGGCACTCACCCCATACTGCCCACTGTAAATATGAGTGAACAAAGGGCAACCTTTCTCATACAAGTACCTTGTCATGGATGAATATATAATAGGATGCGAAACTTACCGAGTTTCCCGTAACACATACTAGAGGCGCTGTTGTAGAAAATGATCTTGCTGCCACCTGTTAGAGGGAGGGGGGTTATTACATCTAGCAGCGCACCAAGTAGCGAAAGGAGTAATTACTCCATGCATTTAGCAGCGCACCTGGTGACGAAAATGTTAAACTGTGCAGAAAGTATTCCCTCCCACCCTCATCGATATTCAAAACTAACCCAATTTAAAATAAAACATTTACATTTTTATTCCTCACAGCAGCTTCTACTGAAAATTCTTACCGGAGCCAACAGGAAGATAAAAGAGACGATCTATTTTACACTACCCAATTAAAATATAACTAGACAGAGGCAAAAAAAAATAAAGCAAAATGTTAGATAATTGGGACTGTATTCTTTGGGTATTTATTGTACAGCGCAATTGAAAACTCTGCAAGAACTACTTAGATAGTTCAATTTATTATATTACTATTACTTTACAATACATTCAACAACACTATTTTTACAACGTCCATAAACATCACTGTTTAACATGCACTGCTTATACACACGTAGTATCACTTTATGTTCATTTATTAGCAAGTTTCTGTCTGCTATCTTGGCTTCTCGTCGAGTTCTCGAGCAATATCTCGAACGGATAAATAGAGAACTCTGGGTAATGTACCCAACATGTAGTTCTAATGTTCACCACCTATGACGTCGAGCGCTGATCATCTTATTTCAGCCCCCACTGCCAGATGGTGCTGACCGTAGTTTCGCATCATATTATATATTTACCTATGCCCTTGTATTGTAAAAATCACTCAAAAAGTAGCGTTGCCTTCATGCGGTGGATGGGACGAGGACATGATTTGTCTCAAACTGTAATTGTTCTGCACACGTCTTAACAAGTCGTTCCCATCTAATTTGCAACCTTACCCACCCTCTTCCTAATTCTTCCAGGGAAAACCCATGTCAGGTCTAATATGAGACTTTCAGGTTATTGCTTGACCTCTTTATTTTAAATTTAGTAGAACTATACGGAAATGGGATTTTCCGAGCAATTAGAAAGTATAGTTCTCGGCTGGAATAATCCTACCCTTCTGAATGAGAGAGGAATGTCACTTTTCAGATAATAGTTAGTGAATGCCTATAGTTTGAGGTTTTAGTAGGTACTTGTTTCTTGCAGGGAGCAGCTAAAATGCATGTGTCCCACATCTCCTCTTATTTTCTTCTAATCCAGTAAAGCGAAACAGTGTTTGCAGTACTGTTGTGTCATTCATTTCACTCAGTTCTCTAGTTTTAGTACTTACAGTATAAAGTGCAAGCGAGTTTATCTACTGCTTTTAACTAACTAAAATGGCACCTGTATCTTCGACCCTAACGACTGCGATGGACGAAGCATTCACTACAGATGAAAAAATAGTAATGTGTCAAGTGTGCGGTAAAAAAGTCGGGTGCTCTATGAAATCACAACTGGAGAGTCTTACGTATCCTATACCTGCTAGATATTTATATTAACTATTTTCATGATTTTACATACTTTGGTACATATTCAGCTCATTTTTCGTACATAAATATGTACATATTTCATACCTTGTTACTACATAAAAATCCGGTCCCTAATTATTAGGTTGAAGTCCAGAGGTGTGTCAAGGGAAATACGTACAGACCGACTAAGAGTTCAGAATTCAATACCAAAACTTGATCAAGGCAGAAGCGAGAGCAAATGATAACAGAAAGAAGAAATGTCTAAATATTAGAAAGGAAGAAAAGGGGAAAAAATAATGACTGAAGGAATTAAAGTATAATAATAATAATAATAATAATAATAATAATAATAATAATAATAATAATAATAATAATTCTTTATTTATACTGGCAGAGTTAAGGGCATAGGGCCTTCTCTTACACTCTACCAGGTCACAAAGTATACAAGCAGTTACAATTTAACAAAAAAGTTAAAGAACAGAATACTAACACATTACAAAAAAATAATAATAGTAATAGCATAATAAAATCGACACTAAACAACATGAAAATATTACCATAACAGAAAAAAAAGAAAGTAAAATACATTGGAATATAGTGAAAGCAATTCATTTAGTACAAATCGTTAATATGGAAAAACGTAAGGAAGAATATATCAAAATGGAATGTAATAAAATAATAATAAAAAAGAAAAGAAATACGAAAATTAAATAAAATTCAGGATAAAAAGGCTATGATAATAAATTCATCAACTGATAAAGAGAACAAAAAGAGGAAAGGAAGGAAAAAGAAATATATAGCCTATATTTTTACAAAACTATCGCAGAGAAAAGGGCTTATAACTGAAAGGAATCTAATTAAAAAAGTGAATTTTAATTTATTTTTGAAACTAGACAATGTCCGACAGTGTCTGACATGTTGTGGTAGAGAGTTCCAGAGATGAGCTGCAGAGACGGTGAAAGATGAAGAGTAGAAGGATAAAGTAGAAGTATAAATGGATGAAAAAAATGAAACACATGAAGGAGGAGAGAAAGAACCAAAGACATAAAGTAAGATGTAGAGAAAAACACAACGAAATATACAGAGGGTCGTACTGAAAATCACGAGCAACACATTGCTATAATTTCAATTTCAACAATGCAACAAAAACCATTACATGATCATAAACTACACACTTTACACTATGTATTGACATACTGTGACGTCATTAATTTCTTCATGTGACCACAAGCAAAGTTTGAAAAATGACCAACAACGTGCTATCATTTCGACAGAGTGCTATCATTAAATTCCTTGTTAAAGAAGATAAATCTGCTGTTGAAATTCACCTCAGACTTCAGCGTGCATACGGAGATGTGTGCATGGACGTCAGCAGTGTTAGGAGATGGGTGAAACATTTCGAAGATGGGAACACGAGCATCCAAGATGAGCCTCGTAGCGGTCGTCCTCGAACTGCCTCCACGGAACGAAACAAGGAAAGAGTTGATGAGTTCTGGGATGCATTTCGGTTGAATTTCTTGAACCTGGACAGACCATAAATGCTGTCCGCTATATTCAGACAGTTTTGAAGTTCCGTCGTGCATTGCGTGAGAAACGCGTGGAAAGAAGATCATCCTGCAACACGATAACGCGTGGCCTCACACTGATCGTGTCACCGTGGAGATAATCGGAATATTTGGATGGAAAGAAAAAATAAAGGTTAAATTAATACAGGAACAAACAATGATTCAACAGAAGAAAGAGAGCATGAGTCAATACGAGGAAGAAGTGATAATTAAATAAACCAGGCCACAAATAGTGTAAGAAATTATGAATATTTAGAAGGAAAAATTAAAAAAAATGAATTAATAAGTGAAGAAACAATGATTAAATAGAAGAAAGAGAAAAAGGATAAATCAATACAAAGAGGTAATAACGAAATAAAACAGGGGACAAATACATGAGAAAATTACGAGCATTCAGAAGAAAAAATAAAAGATGAATTAATACGAAAAGAAACAATGATTAAATAGAAGAAAGAGAAAAAGGATAAATCAATACGAGGAGGAAGTGACGAAATAAAACATAGGACAAATAGATGAGAAAATTACAAGCATTCAGAAGAAAAAATGAAAGATGAATTAATATGAAAAGAAACAATGATTAAATAGAAGAAAGAGAAAAAGGATAAATCAATACGAGGAGGAAGTGACGAAATAAAACATAGGACAAATAGATGAGAAAATTACAAGCATTCAGATGAAAAAATAAAAGATAAATTAATACGAAAAGAAACAATGATTAAATAGAAGGAAGAGAAAAACGATGAATCAATACAAGGAGGAAATGACGAAATAAAACAGAAGGCAAATATATGAGGAAATTACGAACATTCAGAAGAAAAAATAAAAGATGAATTAATACGAAAAGAAACTACGATTAAATGGAGGTAGAAATTATGAATACATACAAGATCGGGACGAAGAATTAATCAATATAAGGAAAAAATTATAATTAAACGGAAGAAAAGAAGGATAAATGAAGAAAGATATTATAAAAAAAATAGAAGACAGAGAGAATGAATCAATACGATCGACAAAAGATTAAACAGACGAAATACAGGATGGATGGAACAAGAAATTATGAATGACTAGAATAAAGAGAAAGTCAGAAAATGAGGAAAAAAGCATGCCAGAAATGAAAAAAGAAAGAAATCTTGAAAAGTGAAAACGAAACACAGAACGATCTATTTTATTCCATTCTGGTTTAATCCTCTTCCAGAGCGAAGTGTCAGATAAGATGCGAAAGCCCTAGTACACACTGGGGACCGCTCACAGTGCTGACTTGCAAGACAGGGTCGGCGGAGATGGGGCAGTGAGTAATTGGCGGAAGGAGGGGTACACACGAAAAAACTGACCTCAACACCGCCTTTATCGGTCTTTAATTACGCAGACATACAAAACATACAAAGTCCATTACATGGAAATATTCTTACATCATTTTAACTTCGATTTTCACTGAATTCACCTCTCGTCGGACTTCAAGCGCTTCCCTTCAAACCGTTTCGGATTGTATACATTCGCGGTCCATAAAAATTGTTGACGACAAGGTAAATGTTTGCAATGTCGACATGAGCGCAAACACAAAACCGCGGTTCACCCGTGGGAAAAATTCCCAAATGTTTATATCATCATTAACATCACAGAATGAACCCACTACCCACTACGCCCCCGTGGAATACATGCTGGTCCTGCCGTCCATTTAACATCACCCAGCATCCTTCCTCGCTTCGAAATGTGTCTCCAAACCCGCCGTTACCTACGAGCAATTAAATATCCAAGGCAGCTATCACTATGGTTGGAAGCATATTCAGTTTCTTGAAGCACTAATTTGTTTAGTATCATGTAAGATTAAGCTAAAATAACAATATATAAAACTATTATTAAACCAATAGTAGTATATGGAAGTGAAACCTGGACTCTATCTGAAAGAGCATAAAGATCTTAAATGCCTGGGAAAGGAAATTATTACGAAAAATCTTTGGGCTTACTCATGAGCAAGGGTTTTGGCGAATCAGAACAAATGCTAAGTTATATCAATTATATAAAGATATTAACATTGTTGTTGACATAAAACTCAGAAGGTTAGAGTGGCTGGGACACGTAGCCAAGATGGAGAACAATCGCACACCCACAGCTCTACTAGATGCATTGCCAGTAGGAAGAAGGAAAGTCGGACGACCTAAATTGAGATGGCTGGATGACGTTCAGGCTGACCTAACAAAAGTTGGAATTAGAAGATGGAGAACACGAGCATTAGACAGGAGTGATTGGTCGGATGTTCTGAGGGAGGCTAAGGGTAAAATACAAGGGCCGTAATGCCAATGATGATGATGATCATGTAAGATTCCTTCAACGTGACGCGGTATTTAACTTCAACTACATTTAGAGTACATCAATAAATTTTATAGTACGTGTAAAACTAGCCTATAGGCAGGGCACTAAAAACTAAAATTCTGAAAACTACACAACTTAAATTTTATATTTATACAGGGTGTTTAAAAAATATGGGGCATAATTTCAGGTGTGTATTTCCCACATGTAGACAATCAAAATAGTTCATTACAACATGTGTCCGGAAATGCTTCATTTCCGAGTTATGGCCTTCACAACATTGAAATTCACCGAAACGTTTTTCTTTCCGCAGGTCGTTGTCATTACAGAAGATGTTCAAAATGTCCACCTCCTGCTTGAATACATGTGGGCCGGTATCATTGGTGATCGATTAGTTGGACCCCATGTACTTGTAAACAGACTTGCGGGGCAGGCGTACACAAACTTCCTGGAAAACATCATACCTCATGTTTTAGAAGACGCTCCACTGATCAATCGTCAACACATTCACTTCTTGCATGATGGCGCTCCTCCACACTTCAGTCGTACGGCTCGCCGGTACTTGGATCGAAGGTTTCCTGATCGATGGATAGGTAGAGGTGGCCCAATTGCTTGGCCTCCACGCTCACCTGATCTGAACCCTCTCGATTTCTACTTGTGGGGCCATTTAAAATCATTGGTTTATTCGTCTCCGGTGCCTGATTTGGAATCCCCTCGGAATCGAATTGTGGCATGTTCTGAGGACATACGCAATACTCCTGGAGTTTGGGATCGTGTTCGCAGGTCAATGAGACATCGATGTGAAGTCTGTATTCAAGCAGGAGGTGGACATTTTGAACATCTTCTGTAATGACAACGACCTGCGGAAAGAAAAACGTTCCGGTGAATTTCAATGTTGTGAAGGCCATAACTCGGAAATAAAGCATTTCCGGATACATGTTGTAATGAACTATTTTGATTGTCTACATGTGGGAAATACATACCTGAAATTATGCCCCGTATTTTTTAAACACCCTGTATATATTTTTTGTAACTACTATCGAAAAACGCGAAAAATGCTTTTTTTTCACTCCCAATGCCATAAACATGCTCTTATATGATGAAGAATGGATAGAACAGAGAAATATTCTCTCCCGGCACCGGGACCTGAACTCGGATTTTCAGGTCTACGTGCTGACGCTTTATCCACTACACCACACCGGATTCCAGTTCCGATGCGGGATCGAATCCCCTCAGTTGAAGTTCTATCTCTCATTTTTCCCTTTGGTGGCATACTCTCATGGACTGTGTCACACAATATATGACAGTGGCACAATGCCCAACGCATTACGTACAGAGGTGCACTCATTAGAGTGACTAAGTGGCCGGGATCCGACGGGATGAGCGACGTCTTGAATTACTATATGATATGCGGAGTAAGTAAAAACTTATAAAACATTAGCAAGACCAGCACTAACTTATGGTTATGAGGCTTGGAGTTTGAGGGAATGAGATAAAACCCGAATAGTAGTCAACGAGATGAAATTCCTGCGAAGAACAGCTGGCTATACTAGATTACACCGCAAGAAGAACGAAGATGTTCTCTTGAAATGTCTTGTATTTTGGTTTACATCTACAGGGTGAGTCATAAGTATGTTTGGAAAATTAGTGAGCGTGCTCCTGGAGCAAAAATAAGAACAACCCTTTATACGAAAACCTGACGGAAAATGCTTATTTATTGGAAAAAATACTAATAGTGACTTTTGTTTTCATAAGTATCTGATCATATTATTGTGTTTTTTTTTGTTTAGGTATTGTACCAATGTTTGTTTACAAACAACAGTGACAAGACAGTAGTACATTGTTTATCTTTTGATTGGACGCGGTGGTCCAGTGCCTTGGCCACCCAGATCACCCGACTTTACTCCATTAGAATTTTATCTTTGGGGTCACTTGAAGGCTGTCGTCTACACAAAACCAGTGAATGATGCAGAGGAGCTATTGCAAAGTGTTGAAAATGCATGCCAATTGATCCGTGATGACAACATAGTGTTTGAGCGAACTCGCCAGTCGTGTGTACGTCGTGCTCAGGCATGTGTAAACAATAGAGGAGGACGTATTGAGCACTTTTTTGTAAACGTTAAATGACAAGTTTCCAAACATGTACTTGTGACAACAAAACGAAATAACAAAAACAAAGCATGACCATTTCTTCAATAAATAGGACTAAGCATTTTCCGTCAAATTTTCATGTAAGGAATTGTTCTTATTTTTGATCCCGGAGCACGCTCACGCTTTTTCCAAACATACTTATGACTCACCCTGTATAGTTACAGAGCTAACTGGCAGCAACATGTACATCGCTTGGAAAGGACTCGCATTCCTTGTCACATTTCTACCTACTGCCCAAGAGAGAAGAGAACACTAGGAAGATCTTTAAAGAGATGGCTTGAGACCGTAACGCTGGACTAGGCCCAATACTTGTTAGGACGATGATGATGATGATGATGATGATGATGATGATGATGATGAAATGAGCGTTTCTGCTGTGTCTGTCATTGTTATTGCACTATCTATTCCAGTCATGTAAACTGATGCCCAGAGGTGCAAGAGCGCGCTTTAGAGCTCAGGAGAGCCTAAGCGCTTTACAGCGGAAAGGTAAGAGATAGACGAAAGAGGTAGTATCACAATCACGAAGCTCAATAAGTAGTAAATATATATCCATAGATACTTGCTAACCACTAGGATCGCTACTATCGCCTCATCACAGAAAATGCAAAATAGTACCTGCACAGTCTATTGTTCCTAGTACCCTCACAACTCATGACTTATATACTAGACTGTGGTAGTGTATACCGCTTGGTCGAGCTATATTCAGGGATGGCCAGCACTGATTCAATAGATAAAGGGAAGAGAACTTATTAAAACTGTATTCATGTTAATTTTTAGATTTGCCTGAGAAGTATAACTGCATTATAAGAATGTAAGTTTTAATTTTAATGCTCATTTTTCACAAGTAGGGTAAACTGTATAGTGATTGACCACTTAAGCTAATGAATAATAAAACAATGAAATAGCTGAAAACAGTGGTAACTTACTGAGAGAATTTTAAAGGCATTGGGTCAAGTGAAGATTCAGAAACAAATCAAAATCAATAAACAAAAGAAAAAATAAAATTTTAATGCAAAGATAAATTAAATAAACACAACAAGTCCACTTTTACAGTTATTGACCGTCTACTGCACAGTTATTGACCACACGCTTATTAGTGATTGACCGTCTACTGCACAGTTATTGAATACTCATTTATTAGTGATTGAACAACACATTTTCACAATTTTCACTTTTTTCTTGTCTGTTTCGTTTCTCTTCTTCTGATCTTTCTCATTAAGAACTATTCGCCACCGGCGTAGCTCTGTCGGCAAAGGTGTTTGCCTGCCGATCCGAAGTTTCGTTCGGGCGCGGGTTTAATTCCAGCTTGGGCTGATTACCTGGTTGGGTTTTTCCGAGGTTTTGCCCAACCGTAAGGCAAATTTCAGGTAATCTATGAGGAATCCTCGGCCTCATCTCGCCAAATACCATCTCGCTACCATCAATCCCATCGAAGCTAAGTAACCTCATAGTTGATACAGTGTCGTTAAATAACCAAGTTAAAAAAATAAGAAAAGAACTCTTCTCGCTGCCTTTTCTTTAATTTCTTATTCGCTTCCTTCTTTCTCTTGCCTCTTCTTCCATTTTTCTCTTTTGTGCCTTATCAGAAGCAAGTGTGTGTCATTTCTCTGATGTTATTACAAATGGCTTCACCCAGCACTGGACGAGGACCAAAGAACACTTTTCCTTCAACGGGATATTTGCTTCTGGACGCTAAGGTTGCTTTTAGGACACCAAACTTCTTGGCAGCTTCATTTAAATCAAATCCACTGTGGACAGGTTCTGTAGCGTTTCGTAAAGCTTCCCCTGTATAATGCACTTTACCTGGCTTAGGCATTATAATATAGTATCAGTCCTGTAAAAATCCCCATCATTTAACCGATAACATATATAGAATTGGAGCAAATTGGTCATTATTCTAACAAATAATTTATGAACGACCAATCACTGTAGTTTGCGGCCATTCACTATATAGTGATTGACCACGGGGCATTTTTATGTCATATAAAAACTTTAACAAAATAATATTCTGTGGACGGAAACCTTTTCTCACACTGTGAGTGTAAAAACGAGCACCAGAATTTATGTATCCTTTGCAGAATAAATAAATTATTGGATGCATTATTCTTAGCAATTTCTCTAGTTACTTACAATTGTTTAGGTTCAGTTGCATTTCCAATCGATTTCAGTTCTCTCAGACAACAGACACTAACTCAGTGGGATGAACAGCGACAACTAACCACAAATAAGGGTTGCTACTAGAGGTATATGCAGCAAAAAGTGAAATCACGATCGTGGTTTATTCACAATATACTTGAAAAAAGGAAGCTGTCAATCACCGTATACTGGTCAATAACTACCTAGTTTACCCTATGTTCTTTTTATTCAAAAGGAATATTTTCTCAAGTTTTTTTTATAGAAAAGGCCTATTTATTTAGTAGTCTTACAAATACTGAAACAATGTTTACGTAAATCTAACATACCGTAAATACGTATTACTGAAGATAGTGTATTACAAATTTTGAAAATATTCGCATGGAAAATGATTGTATGGAAATGAATTAACAAAGCAACTACTGTTACATCATAAGCAAAAGATACGTGCCCATGTCTTGTAAAAATGTCAGCTCTAATGCTTCAGCAGGTTTCGAGAAAATAATTTAATATTCTGATGATAGGAAGTTGCTCACCAATATCACTATAAATGCATAATGCGATAAGAGTTTTGTTATGGAATATTAGTTACATTTATAACATATGCAGTACCTAGGTAACTTTGCTTTGTACTGTAATATTGTTTTGATTAGTTTAATGATTACTTTTATAAGGCTAAAGAACCATCAATATGAATTCCAACTTATCATGTCATACTCAATCTCTTTTTTTGGGATATCACTTTCTTTATGAATGATGTGTTTCATCCACTTAGTACAGTATAGTTGTAGTACTATGGAATTTATATTAATATTCCTTCTTAACTCTCTATTATATTATTAACGTTTAAAACACAACTGCAATATTAAGAAATAGGCGTTAGTACTTTTGTTTTACAGACAATATAGATATCAAACAGAAAAAAGCCATATAAAAATAACGACATAAAATTTCACGTTCCGTTTGAAGTTTGTGCACCACTGTTTTCGTAATCCAACAGGCTGCTTATTCCTTCTTCCATGCCTAGCGCTTGATGCCCGCGCACGACGTCAAGGTAAAAAAATGCGCTTGCTTTGACATCACTGATCTAGTTCCTAAACCCTGAGAGACTTATAAATCATCCGTAATTGATAATATTTTACATCCATAGTTTGTGGTAACGGTAGACTATATCAGAATTACCGATATTGTGAGATATATTACATACACCAAACTCTGTGTGAAACCGGAATCTACGAGCGGCGTGGCCGAGAGCCAAGTTACCACACTGTGTATTTCTCTACAATGTGTTCGCCGAGTATTTTGGTTACCAGAGTACCGGAGCTACATCATTCATTTGGCAACCTTAAATGATTTATGTCGCCCAAAGCAGAATGTCTGTCTGAACAATCCATAGCGCAGAAATAACGAGATAAAATGTGAAAGATAGAACTTGCCACTCAAAACGGAGGGAAGAATAAGGTGGAACATTTCAAGTCACAACACACCAAGTCTCGAGAAGAAATCCAATATGGTTTGCTGTGACGTCACACATTAAGAGAGGAGGCAGAAGACGCGGACTGTCGCCTCCCTGAACGCAAATGACTTATGGGGATAAAAATATCTAAGAAGGGGATGAGGGTTGAGAAGAGATTAAATTTAGCGCAGATGTAGAAGGAAGAGGGGTGACTGTGGGTGTGGGGTGGTAGGAGACGGCACTAACTATTTTATCTAACCTGCGAAATTCATTTCATATTCCATCCACACAAGAATCCCAAAGACATGCGAGGCCCTGGCAGCCATATATAGGTTCTGTACAGAAGTTATTATACTCCCGCGACACCCCTTGCACGTCCGACCCTAAACATCTGTAAAAGAGCTTAAGTCTTGGCTCGGAGGGGGGGGGGGAATCGACCCCATTTTCTTGCAGTGTTCCGATGCGATGTAGCAAAAAATAAAGTTTATTTAATGTTACTATCAGAAGGCACATTTTAACTTTACACAATTTCTAGACTATTTCGTTCATTCAATCAGTAATCAATCTCGTACAAGAATTCCTTCACTTTCAATCAATCACTGTAAACTATCATTTCAATATTATCAATAGTAATCTCACTACAGCAGCGTTTCTCAAACTTTTGTGAAGTGGGGACCACTTTTTTAAGTCAAAACAGTTCCACGGACCACTTTACTCTTGTTCTCTTGGAAAGCAAATTTATAATTTTTGTAGCATATTTTAATACCAGTATACTTATATTTTAAAACAGAATTAATTAATTAATTATAATACTTTTTTAATTATATTTTTGTAGCCAATCACAAGTACCTTATAACAAATTCCGTGCATTGTTGATTCATCGCTTGCCTGTTAGCAGTTAGTTGTTTCAAATCCTTCTTATGTGGTACACGCTAGTAGTTGTCCATGTCTCTGTTAAATAGTGCACATTATAAATAATGGAAAACTGGCTTCGATCCGGATCTTTGAAAAGAAAGGAACATTTAGGCAGTGCTAATAGTTCAGAAGCTGTGTGTGAAGAAATGTATTAATTTTAGTGCCATTAGAGAAATATCTAGTCCTGCTAGTAGTAGTAGTATTAGTATTTATTTATTTAACCTGGTAGAGATAAGGCCGTCAGGCCTTCTCTGCCCCTCTACCAGGGGATTACAACTATAATATCAACAATAAAATTACAATTAACATTAAATTTACAATTACAATTACAATAAAAATTAAAGTACGACAAGATTACCTGATTAATGAAAGCTAGACATTTTATCATAGAAGTTAAGAACAAAGAATGTTTTTGTATTTACTGAATTACAAATTAAACCTACAATAACAAAAGTCTATAGTAATGAAATTATCTGATATTGAAATATTTTGTGATAGATTAAGAGAACTATTTACAAGAAACCATGTCTGAATGAGTCTCAATTACTGACCAAGTGCCTAGTAAGTTTGCGTTTGAATTCAGTTTTATTTCGACAGTCCCTGATGCTAGCAGGTAACGAATTCCAGAGTCTTGGCAGGGCTATTGTGAGAGAGGATGAGTATGAGGAGGTGCGATGGGATGGTATTGTTAGTATTGTTCCAGTTATTACTACCGGTTCAAGAAATAAATTGTTTATGCTATCTTTTCTTTGAACGAGATGTCAGTACGAAAATTTCGCAAAATTTTGCTAGCGTAGCACAGACAACAACTTGTACAGTCGCCATGACAGCCATCGATCCTTCCAGCAGTTTTGTTCCTTATTTCGCTGCAACGTGACGTCACTGATGCCACCGGACCGGTGAGATTCGGAACACGCTGAATGGCTTGAAGCTTTGAGCAGGTCAGCTGGCCTAAATCTCATCGATGAAGAAGAGGCAGAAGAAGAGTATGAAGCCATGGTAAGGGTTTCTATCGCCGTGGGCCAGGTTTGAAACTTGCGAACCACACAGTAACCTTTAGCCAACAAAAAAATATTACCAGAGAGGGAGGCAAAGTTGTTTGTTCCAGCAAAGCCCGCGTTCCAGCAAACCTTGAAAAATTCCTTATCCGTAACACGGTCGAGAACAAATCGACGCATGCGAGGAGGAATGGTGCAAACTGTACAACAGGAATGAGGAGTTCGACATGAAATATGTTCCCCAAACAATGAGGCGCGCGCCACTCCCTAAATTCCAGGGAGCCAATCAAAGCGCGCCCCGGCAGAAGCGCATAATTATACAGAACACAGCAAATTCTACTCAATATTCTACACGCTGCGGCACCTTTCCCAAGAAACGAGACAAGTTGAGGCAGACAAGTCCCGGAGGAATGTGCAAGGGCTCGGAGATCATGCTCTGGGAATGTGACGGAACATGCATTATGCAGGAAAGCGAGACAGCGAGTGCACGGCGGTTATAATAAACGTGTCAGCGGGAAGACCAACGTGACACATTGTCCTCATCTACGACTCCTTCCCATTTTTATTCATACGCAACGGGAGACACTTGCATTACTGCGAAACTCAAAACAAATGGAATTTTATACGGATCGAAAACTCTTACACTGCCATGCAACTGACGTCTTATTTTTCTTTTCGCTTAACCCACAGGACGCAGAAATGTAGTTGAAAGTCTTATTAAACCCCGAAGGATATTCAGAGAAGTTTAGGGAAAATAGTGGAATTACAATGGCGAAGGAAGGAGAAAAACAAAGGTAATAGAGATAGATAAGATGAATAGGAACGCAACAAGAAAAGAGTCAAAGAAAATAATAATAATAATAATAATAATAATAATAATAATAATAATAATAATAATAATAATAATAATAATAATAATAATAACAATAATAGTAATAATACTTACTTACTGGCTTTTAAGGAACCCGGAGGTTCATTGCCGCCCTCACATAAGCCCGCCATTGGTCCCTATCCTGAGCAAAATTAATCCATTCTCTCCAACATGTCAGAGACTGTCGGACATTGTCTAGTTTCAAAAATAAATTAAAATTGCACTTTTTGAATTAGATTCCTTTCAGTTATAAGCCCTTTTCTCTGCTATATATTTCTTTTTCCTTTGCACTTTTTGTTCTCTTTATCAGTCGATGAATTTATTATCACAGCCTTTTTATCGTGGATTTTATTTAATTTTTGTATTTATTTTCTGTTTTATTACTATTTTATTACATTCCATTTTGATATGTTCTTCCTTACGTTTTTCCATATTAACCATTTGTACTAAATGAGTTGCTTTCACTGTATTCCAATGAATTTTACTTTCTTTTTTTTCTATTAAGGTATTACTTTCATGTTGTTTAGTATCGATTTTATTATGCTATTATTATTTTTTTTGTAATATGTTAGTATTCTGTACTATAACTTTTTGTTAAATTTTAACTGCTTGTATACTTTGTGACCTGGTAGAGTGTAAGACAAGGCCCTATGGCCTTAACTCTGCCAGTATAATTAAAGAATTATTGTTATTATTATTATTATTATTATTATTATTATCATAGCCCACCTCCCTCAAATCCATTTTAATATTATCTTCCCATCTACGTCTCGGCCTCCCTAAAGGTCTTTTTCCCTCCGGCCTCCCAACTAACATTCTATATGCATTTCTGGAATAATAATAATAATAATAATAATAATAATAATAATAATAATAATAATTTATTTTAGCTGGCAGAGTTAAGGCCGTAAGGCCTTCTCTTCCACTCAACGAGCACAAAGTATATATACATATGCATGAACTTACAAAGAATTCAACAATTTGATGTAGATGAGAGTTACATGTATACAAGAGTTATTTACGAATTAAACAACAAAATACTATGAACTATTAAACACTGAAATAAACTGTGTAGCAGAATTAAACTAAAATACATACAATGTTAATATATTTCAAATAATATTAGATAATGGAAAGAGATTATTATGAGACAATTTTGAAAATACAGCACTATCAGGATGATGTCTAAAGAAAGAAGTAACAATGTAGTCAGTGATAGTTTAAATCAGTATGATTGGAGTGAAATGCTAATAAGGTTATCTTTTAAGCTGTTCTTAAAGGTGTTTATTGTCTTGCAGCCCCTAATACTTTGTGACAAGGAATTCCATTGACGCGAGGTGGATACTGTAAAAGATGATGAATAACAAGATGTTCTATGAAGAGGTATAGGCTACTTAGCGTGCCACAGATAAGTGATCTGGTATTTACGTCGTGGTTAGAGTATAGATAAGAGAAACGAGACGAAAGGTAATTTGGTGTTGAGGTGTGCAGAATTCGAAAGAGTAAAGACAAAGAGTGTAAAGTTCTGCGTTTTTTAAGTCGGAGCCACGAGAGACTTGCGAAGGACGGTGATATGTGATCATATCGTCGGATATTGCACACGTATCTGACGCACATATTCTGAGCTCGCTGTAACTTTACTGACAGTTCAGAACTTAGGTCACTTAACAAAAGTCACAATAATCGAAGTGCGGCATTACTAGGGTTTGTACTGGGGTAAGTTTTAGTTGCTGGGGCAAGAAGTTTCTCAAGCGACTCAAACAGTGAATGGAGGAACAGATTTTTTTTTATCGTTTCTTTAACTTAAAAATTCCAACTTAGATTATTATCAAAAAAGAAGCAAAGATTTTTTACGACAGATGAATAAGGGATTAGCGTGTTGTTAAGGGTAACAAGTGAAAGATTACTGTTATTAAGGGAGTTAACTAAAGGAAAGAAGGAAAATAAATACACATGTAGGATAAAGTAGAGAGAAAACAATACGTTACAGAGCGAAAAGAGGGCAGAAGAAGAGAACTAGAATGATGAGGGAGAGAAACCGACATGACAAAAGCCTAGAAGAGAAAGAAAATAGTTAGGAAAAAAGAGACAAGACAGGAAGAGGACGAAAAGAAATGAAGCTGAAAGAAGAGGAGCAAAAGAGAACGACAAGAAAGAGAAGTTGGAAAAAGAAAAGTAGAAGAGATCGAGAAAATATAGACGCAGAAACAAGAGGAAGAGAAAAAGAATAGAACGAGAAAAGAAGTAAAGGCCAAGGAAGAAAACGAGAAGAAATGAAGTTAGAGGTAGAGAAGCAGAAGAGAACGAGAAGAAAGTCAAGCTGAAACTTATTAAAATTCTATTTCACTAATGTCAGCTTCACCAAAATGTTTGAACGTAGCCGCCATTTTCAGTTCACTGTCTATGCGGTAAACAAATAACGATCGCAAAGTATGTTTAATAGTACCGTAAAGAATTTTCAGTTTGAAATTTTGGCAAACAAAGAAACAAATGGTAAAGGAGGTGATAAAAAAGAAGAAAGTATATAAAGATTGGAAGAAATAAAATACTCCTCTAATACAATAAAATAGATATTATGCATTGTTATTTATTTATTTTATTTATTTATTTTAGTGCTAGTAAATTTCAAATGAATACAAGTTAATATAATATAATAAAACTAGCCCACTCCTGAATGAGTAAGACTCGTGCTCAGGAGGGGAGTCCAATACAAAAAAAAAATGATAGTGAATAAATAACTTCAAATCGAATACAATTTTTTTGTTAATTTGGAGAGGATTAGTGGTTAAAATAATATTACAATACAATGTGTTTAATAATCTAGGACCTTGACTCATGCTATGATAAAAAGCTGCATTCAGAGAATTCATATTTTTAGTTCTATATATATGTATATACCTTTCAAAGTTATTAAGATTTCTGTGAAAATGTTTTAATAATTTTTTTTAAATATTTAAACAACAGTTCAATTGAGTAATTTTTTCGGCTTTTTTTTTAAGAAATTTTTAATACTTTGTTCTGTAGTAAAATTAACGTATAAAGGCTGGATTTATAAGTTCCATCCCAACCTATAATACTATACATAAATATGTAGATTGAAATAATGCTAAATAAATTGTACGTAAACAGTTAGTTGACAAAATATTTCTTAGAACAACAAACTTATATAATGTTTTACGTAATTTGTAACAAATATAATAAAAATGATTATTTAATTTTAAATGATTATCAAGAATTAGCCCATACCTAAGTATTTAACCTCATTAACTTCATTAATAACTGAAGAACTGCAATTTATATTGAAACAGTGAAAACTGTGCATTTTAATTTTTAGTATAAATAAAATTAGTTTATTACCTTTATTATTTAAAGAAAATGGGATAGCTATTGTTTTATCTTCATTAATTACAAGAGAATATATTATAGTACATTAGGCCCATATATATCGTCGCTACGTCTCCAAAATCTGCTATACGTTTTCAATAAGATTTTGCAGGAGAAAGGAAAAGCGTTGTCGCTCTTAAGCCCCTCGATTTTAAAATCTACTTTCAGTATAATTTTAATCATTACTTCATAAATGATGAAAATATAGGGAAAGTAGCTTTCAATATGCAGAGAATTAAAAGTGACAATGCTTTTTTCCTTCTCCGGCAAAAACTTTAAGAAAACATAACGAATTTTGGACGCGCAGGGACATTATTATTATTATTATTATTATTATTGTTATTATTATTATTATTATTATTATTATTATTATTATTATTATTATTATTATTATTATATTATGATAAAATAATCTTAAACTTTTCGCTATGATTTCAAGTGTGTGACTTGGAACTCGACTTTGAGAAGTTGGAATTAGGCACACATGCGTCTCGCTAAGCAGATATATTCCTACTGCTTCTATCTGACAAGGAATATCAGACAGGCTTCCAATATCGCAGATGAAAACATACCACAATCATAGCCGAGCCCCGGTTTCATCCTTCACTTCCCGGGGATTCTGATTTTTTACCTCCAATCTGGAACTTTCTTCTCATCCCCATGCCCACGAGCCATCAAAACTACCCCTGCCACTAACGCTGCAACAGCAGAAATTGAGGGTTGGCAGGAGGGTGGATAGATATAAAGAGGGGTGGGGTTTGAGAAGGGAAAGCAAATAGGAACATCACTTACTCGTCACCTTGACTTCGGAGCTACCAAACCAACTAACCGTCCAGTACATGGGGCCGGTTCCCCTCCTCCGAGCCTCCGTCCCGCGTATCTCTCAAACTTCTGCTCCCTAATACACAGGGCCATTCATTCTGGAGTCCGATGTACACTCGAGGTCTTATTGCGAAAATTGTGTTAGTCTACGGAGTTGCAGGACCCTGGGGTACGTCCCTCATTAGATTCCAGTCACTGAACACTCGGTCTCTCCTCCCACCAATAAGACACGTTCTCGCGATGAACAAACTTAAAACAGAGACGTTTGCTATTGTTCTCAAGACTGGAAGAGTTGCACTACACTCCCAGTGGAGTTGTATACAGCATTACACACACAAAATATAAAGAAAGTTGGGGAAAGTTGGGGGTGTTCGTGTAAACATCTTAAATAACTGTCGTGGTGAATTGTAATGTTTGGTTACTTTACAAATTTCCACAAAGTTAAGTCGTGCATGGTATAAGAATCATCTCTAGCAATCAACTATATTTAGTGGACAAGAAAATGAAATACATCATATTTATTGGGTAATCCCTTACTTTCAATTCTATAAAATGATCTGCCAGTTAACATCTTGTCCAGGGTTCGCTTATTCGCGGATATTGTATCGTATGTAGGGAAATAAAAAGTCATGAAGATACTCTTCTTCAGAATGACCTCAATAGAATAAACGATTGGGCAGTAGCCAACAAAATGAAAATAAATTCTCTAAAGAGCAAAGACATCAGCGTTACAAGAAAAATAAATAAAAAAATCGCATCGTATACGTTAGGGGGTGAAACCATTCCGGAAGTTAACAAATGTAAATACCTAGGAATAACATTTAGTAGCGATCTCGGTTGGGGGGAACACGTTACTGACACAGAGGGAAAGGCATGGAGGGCGTTACACTTTGTGATGAGGGTACTAAGGAAAGGCTCTGATAAATCCAAAGAGTTTGCATATAAATCACTAGTACGTCCAGTAATGGAATATGGTGCTGCATGTTGGGATCCTTACAGATTAGAACATATTAAGACACTGGAAAAGATTAAAAAACGGGCTCTCAAGTGTTGTCGTAATAGCTCACCATTAAAATGGGACACACTCACGGACCAGAGAACGCGAATTCGATTACGCGCAATGTTCAAAACATACAGAGGTGAGCCTGCCTGGAGAGAAATAAAAAATAGGTTGCAGCCGCCAAATTTCTCTTCAAGGAACGACCACTCATATAAATTGAGGGAAAGAAGACAGAGGACGGACACTGGAAAGTTTTCTTTTCTCAATCGTACTATCAGGGACTGGAATGCTTTCGAAATAGTTTGGTGTGCACTGGGTTGAACGAGATGAACCTCAGTCATGGCCTTCACGGCCACCAGACTTCACACTCCTTGATTTCTTTCTATGGGGATTTGTGAAACAGCACTTTTTCAGACCGAGCCTACATCTGTAGTAGATGACTTGAAACATAGTACCACCCATGTTATCCAGCACATCCTACCTGCAACATTTTTAAGCATGACAGAAGAATGTCAGGATCGAATGATACACTGTTTTTAAGTAAATGGAGGATATTTTAAACATGTGCGGTAGTGAACACACTTTACACAAATTTCCAATTAGAATAATGTGTCCACACCTGTGGAGTAACGGTCAGCGCGTCTGGCTGCGAAACCAGGTGGCCCGGGTTCGATTCCTGGTCGGGGCAAGTTATCTGGTTGAGGTTTTTTTCCAGGGTTTTCCCTCAACCCAATACGAGCAAATGCTGGGTAACTTTAGGTGCTGGACCCCGGGAATCATTTCACCGGCATTATCACCTTCATATCATTCAGACGCTAAATAACCTAGATGTTGATACAGCATCGTAAAATAACCCAACAAAATAAAAATAAAAAGAATAATGTTTCCTATTTGTCAACTGCCTTCTGTGTCACACTATATTATTTACATAAATATTTAGTGATACTAATCTGTTCGTTGGCATGTAATTTATGGCTGTTCATTTTACTTGTTTTATCATGTTGTCACTCATTTACTCGTTAACGTGCAAATTAGGTTTAGATTTAATTTACCCAAACACTGGTCTTCTCATTTACTCATGCAATTCCTAATTCATCTGTTTATAACTTTTGTCCTTCGTGTATAACATCATTTATATTTCATTTGTTCATTAATTTCAGCTCATCATTTCTGGTATAATTTCACCAATAATGTATAAATATATTACACAACTAATTTCCTTAATAATTTCACAAACAATTTTCTGATTCCTTACATCAACATATTCTTAATTTCACAAACAATAGTCACTCTTTTTTAACCAAAATTCCCTCATTCATTGCACACATACTTTTCTCTTTTTATAAATAATTCCCTGATTCATTACACAAATTTAATATATTCCTAATTTCATAAAATATTTCCAAATGTATTACATGAATATAGTTCTTATTCCATCAATTATTAATTCATTTCATACAAATTTTCCGCGTTAACTTCGTCAATGACGACATAATTCATTACAAATAGCCTATAATTTCCTAGTTCGAGTCACGAACTATTTCTTCTTCTCTAGATTATCCTTCAGAGCTGCTGTGTTCAGAATTTAAAGTATTTGACTTCCATCAAATTTAAAACAATCTATTACTGAATTTCGTACATAAAAACCGAAATATATTTAATTTATATTCGCATAAATATAAAACCAAAAGATCAGACAACATATGCTTAACAGTGCCTAAATCTACTACAACTGTAGCATATAATCACAGTAGCAACTTCGGTCCAAGGCTTTATAACATGATAATACAGGGACATCATTTTATTTTTACTAACATTTTCAATATTAACCTGGCTATATCTTTGGATTAAAGATCTAGAGCCGGAAACACCGCTTGCTCCCCCTTCCAAGACTGGAGTTCGATGACACAGGCGTAAAATACAAATCACTTTAATAGGTATAGCAGGTGGGAAGAAAAGTAGTTCATCCATTTATGTATACTAGCAAATATCGCAATTTTGAGTTTGATAATTTTCATTAGGTTTTTGTTTAATCACAGTACAGTAATGTATTAACACTTAGTGTTTTTACTCACGAATTGAGCTATCCATTCGGACGTATTAATTATGCAGTGTATATTCTACTGTTACAGCACATTAGCGTACAATATAGAGAATGAAGTTAAATTAAAAAATAATCATAATATGGATATTTAAACACGTTTTTGAAAATGGTGGCCGTTCATTTCGATACAGGCTTCAGTTCTTTTGTGTATATTATCGCAGTATAGACTACTGTACCTAATTCCAATTACCAGTTTCGTCCTTCGTACGAGTAACTCATGTTGAAATAATTCTGTACCTACCTACTCTATAAAAGAATACCTTACGTACTGTAAATTCAATCTTCACTTCTGCCTGACCCGAAAAGATAAAATTACTCAGACATGCTATCCACTGTCCGTCCAAGTGGTTTTGTCGCAGGGTCGCTTAAAGGGGGGGGGGGAATCACGTGACAGTTAATTACTTAACGATACCTTTTATTTAAGTTATTTTAAACAGTTGTATAATATTACGTAGACGTCAAATTCCTAACAGAAATTAATGTTTTCAGAAAAGAGCTAAAACAGCCCAGCTACTAGACTTTACAGAGGTGCGAGCAGAAGCAGGTGGGGGAAACCGGGATGCGACGTATGCAAACAGACGACAGTACCTGTGCGAAAATATGATTCAATATTGAAAGCTTTTTCGTCACTGGAAAACGCGTACATATTTCTAGAACGTACTATACTCACTAACTCAGTACTGCATACGCGGCCTTGGTTCTGTGTGGAGGACGCTTGGGAGTTTACTAGTAGAGGGGGTGGGAGTGAAGTACATTCAAAAGCTCAGGTACAATAAAAATTGAAATAAAAATAAAATGATGTCCCTGTAGATAAATTCCCAAACATACAATTTGCTAATGCTCCTTATTAAAAAAAAATCAATTAAAATTGCTGTTAACAGAGAAAATTTAAAGTTCAATTATTGAGGTATGTGGTTTTTCTTCTTCTTTTTTTCTTTTATTACTTTTTAATCTGTTATTCAATAAAATGTCTTAACATTAACGTATGTGGAATGTCCCCTGAGCACGAGTATGTAACTTACTCTTTTTGGGGGCGATAGAGTGTTCTTATATAAAAAAAAATCAATATGTATCTTTGTCCTGGCAATAAATTACTTACTTACTGGCTTTTAAGGAACCCGTAGGTTCATTGCCGCCCTCACATAAGCCCGCCATTGGTCCCTATCCTGAGCAAGATTAATCCAGTCTCTACCATCATATCCTACCTCCCTCAAATCCATTTTAATATTATCTTCCCATCTACGTCTCGGCCTCCCCAAAGGTCTTTTTCCCTCCGGCATCCCAACTAACACTCTATATGCATTTCTGGATTCGCCCATACGTGCTACATGTCCTGCCCATCTCAAACGTCTGGATTTTATGTTCCTAATTATGTCAGGTGAAGTATACACTGCGTGCAGCTCTGCGTTGTGTAACTTTCTCCATTCTTCTGTAACTTCATCCCTCTTAGCCCCAAATATTTTCCTAAGAACCTTATTCTCAAGCACCCTTAATCTCTGTTCCTCTCTCAAAGTGAGAGTCCAAGTTTCACAACCATACAGAACAACCGGTAATATAACTGTTTTATAAATTCTAACTTTCAGACTTTTTGACAGAAGACTAGATAACAAAAGCTTCTCAACCGAATAATAACAGGCATTTCCCATATTTATTCTGCGTTTAATTTCCTCCCGGGTGTCATTTAGATTTGTTACTGTTGCTCCACGATATTTGAATTTTTCCACCTCTTCGAAGGATAAATCTCCAATTTTTATAGTTCCATTTCGTACAATATTCTGGTCACGAGACATAATCATATACTTAGTCTTTTCGGGATTTACTTCCATAAATTATAATAATTTACTTCCATAAATAATAAATTATTATTATTATTATTACTATTATTATTATAATATTTATTATTATTATTATTATTATTATTATTATTATTATTATTATTATTATTATTATTATTTCGTAAATGATTTTCAAACACATTTCAAGAAGAATATTCTAATTCAGAACATAATGTCCTAATTCAATTTCTGAGCAATTCCCTAATTAATTTTCCTACAGTAATTTCCTACTGCATTACAAATTCTCTGATATATTACATAGATGTATCTTCATTTATATAAAATTTCCTCATTGATTTTCAGAACAATTTCTCAACTCATTGCATGAATAATTTGAAAAAACTTCATAAATATTTTCCTTATTGATTTTATAATTTGTGGTGTTTAGCTAGAACATGGTAAGTACAAAATGGCCATTTCCTGCTATCTATATTTGAGCCGTTCAGAGCAGAAGTGGTGTAAGTCAAAAATAGGTAATGAGGGTTAAAGTAAACATTCTGTAAAATACAGCGCAAAGTAGCAATCAATAATGAATCTATTTTAAACTATTAGTAGTCAGTGGATAGCAAGGAGGTCATATTAATTGCTACTTTGCGCCGTATTTTACAGAATTTTTATTTTAAACCTCATTACCCAATTTTGACTTACACCACTTTTGCTCTGAACGGCTCATTTACAGCTAGACAACTTAGAAGCTATAGAAAAGCACGAGCCTGTGCATATAATTAAACGGTGCCCTAATCTATTTGTAGGTCTGTAAATTAGAATTCTGATTTTTAAGGGAAAAATGAAAATCTTGTATCTCAAAATAGCTTTTTTGGAGTTATCATGTTCTGACAAAACACCACAGAAATAATTTCCTAATTTATTTCGTGAATATGTGTGTCGTTTCATAAAAAATCCCCAAATACGAGTACATTATAAAACATTTTAATTGGTTCTTTTATGACGCTTTATCAATTGCTATGATTATCTGGCGTATGAATGAAATGAAGGTGATAATGTCAGCGAAATGAGTCCGAGGTCCAATGCAGAAAGTTACCAAGCATTTTACTCTTAATGGGGTGAGGAAAAAAACTTCAACCAGGTAGCTTGTCACAACCAGGATTTGAACACGGGCCCGCTCGTTGTACGGTCAGGCATGTTAACCGTTATTCCACAGAGGTGGACATAAAACGATATTCATTTCATAAATATTTTCTAATGCATTACATAAATAATTTCCTACCTCATTTCACAACCAATTTCGCCAATGTTTCGAGAATAATTACCTACTACATTTCAAAAGTAAATTTCTAATTCATTTCAAAAGTATATTCCCAATTAAATTCGTAAGTAATTCTGTTATTCATTTCATAAGTAACTTTATCCTCGACCATGCCGAAATGTAGTAATTATACACTTGCTAGCAGTTCCTTAAAGCATGTCATTAAAGTACACCTACTCATTAAAGTACAGGTGTTCAGCCAATGACAAGTCAGCTTTGTACCGTTATAAAACCGCAAGTATCGATTATTCTCGGATATGCAATCGAAAGAGAATTAGCGAAAAGTCACGGAGGCTAGAAATCCAATACTGTCGCAGAAGGTTATGTTCTGTTACTATAATAATTAGTGTTAATTGTAAATAATATTCAAATAAATTCAATTTGTCATCTCGTTTTTCAATGTCGAATTCAATAATCAAGGTTATATCAAGTTTAACGGGATTACATCAAGGTCAATGACATTATTGTTCCTCGGAAAAAATCAATACTTCCGCGTATGCGCATAGCTCACAATTCACGACCTAGAACAAGGTCACTTCCGATCTTGTCAGATACTAATAAAATGTATACATCTGAATAATTTCAAGTTAGAAATATGGTATAGCATAAAAATTAGTATGAAACTTGCCTATAATGGTAATTAAGACCATCGTATGAATATTATGAAACTCGCTTGAGCTCGTTTCATAAATATCCATACTTGCGTCTTAATTACTATCATTATAGGTTCGTTGCATAATATACTATTATGGACATTTCATAAATACACCCCACTTTCCATTAAGGGATTAGGTACAGCTTAAAGGAGTAAACTTTGGAAATATTCAACATTTTTTATCCTTTATTACTGTATCTTGTACAATAATGAAAATTAGTATGTGTAAAACACTGTCCTTCTGCTATATTTTTACGATTTAAAAATTTATATATATAGATATATATATATACTTTTTTTTTTTTTCAAAATTTAGTTCACTATGCAGTGATGAAGCGTTTCCCTCACAACTCAAAAAGTATTCAACATTCCGTTATGAAATTTTTGTGTGTATTTACGAATGCCATATCTACAATATGATGCAAAATCACTTCTCTACCTTTGATAGATTGTCTGATAAAAAATAAATTCATTTTAAGAAATGGTCAAATGTCTAACACGAAATTTAAAAAAAAAAAATGTTTATTAAGGAGTGTAGTGGAAAGAGCATGATATTGTAAACATGAGTTCCAGCAATGAAATAAAAGAGAGAGAACATGAAAAAGTTTAAAAGTTTATGAGTTATGAGGGAAACGCTCCATCACTGTACAGTGAACTTTGAATTTAAAAAAAAATATATATATATATATATATATTTAATCGTAAAAATATTTTTTCATATAGCAGAAGGATAGTGTTGCACACATACCGATTTTCAATATTGTACAAGATACAGTAATGGAGGAAAAAATGTTGAATATTTCCAAAAACTTTACTGCTATAAGCTATACCTAACCCCTTAAACATTTCCTAATTAACTTCGTAAGTAAAAACCTAATTTATTTTGTAAGTAATAAATGACTGAAAAGCTTAGTTTTCTCCTTTAAATGTGCAGAAGATATAGATCCGAACAAATGTATCAGTAATTTAAAATTCATTTTCAAAACAGTTACATTTTTTTCACATCAAAATCCTGCACATTTCTAAGACATAACTCTTACACCCTTAAACCACTTCGGCCTAGAGCCGGTTCCTCGTGTTAGAAATATGGCCGAAGTTTCAGTCTTACACAGTGCATACACATAGTGTAGGAATCCGCCAATCACAGATCTAATCGCATATCGCTCTATACCAGGCCTGCACAAGGTTTGCGCTCTCCGAGCCGGCTCACAGCTCATGAGCGGAATGCAGACATTAGCTGCGCTTTGTATAAGGGTGGACTGGAAGAAGGGGTGATCTCGTACAAAATATATACAAAAGGAAGTACTATTACGAGCGTTTATGAAATGAATTCTAGTTCAGTGTTTGCAAAACTATCTTGGACTACTATTAATTAATAAAGAAATATTTATTTTACAGAACTTCTATAGCTACTTAAATGTACAATATCATTTTGTTATATTTTTATTTATCAGTACATCAAAACGAGGTTTTATGCTGTTGGCAGCTGAAAGGAACAGTACCCTATTGATCGTAATGAAACATCAGTTACAGATGTTCGATGCCTGCCTTTATTAAGTTGATTATAGAAAAGAGTTGTTCACAAATATAAATGTTGAGCCAAACATAGCAATCATTTTCACAGCCAGCCTGTGTAGTCGTGGATATTATTGCTAATATTAAGTCTTGTAAAACTCAACCAGACTAGTAATATTATTCAAACGATCTTTAGCCCTTAGGTCACATTGAAGATCAATAAGTTCGAGCTGTAAATCGTTAAATGTTATGTTCCGTCTTTTAGATTCCTCCATTCTGTGCTGTAGCAGTAGGTAAGCAACGTGAAACAGTTACTGAGAATAGGCCTACACACTGCTCTTCCACTAGATAACTGAGTGATCGTTTCCCTCTCCTCTACCTAGAGCAAGTCTATGTCATTCTGACGTATCTTCCTCTCCGCTTCGGCGAGCGGTAAACACAGCTCTCCCGCTCCCAAGGAGCGCGCGCGCTCGTGCAGGTATGCTCTATACCAGTGGCCGGCAGATGCTGCAGTTATGACGTAAGAGCCAGTCAGGCCTCAAGAGCTTGGAAGAGCGAGCAGTTGAGTCGTATTACTGTTAACACGCACCAGCGCGGTGGCGTCAGTGTAGCTTGGAGATAACTTGATGGAATCACATTCCTGTATTTTGCTAGGGAATAACTACTCTGCGGTCATGATGGCAACATTCTTGGCAAATTCCCCGTCATTAAAAGAACGCATGTTCTTTGCAATGGCTAGTGAAATCCTATATCTTAAGCCTTAAGCTTACCATTGATTCACTGACAGTGTGTTCCCTAGCTTCACTTAACAATTTATCTTTCAATTGCTGCACTAGTACTTGTCGATAATCATTTGTGTGGCATAGAGAATAATGGCATTGTATATTGAATTTCTTTACATGCTGAAACAGCTTGCCACAAATCAAACACTTCGCCATTCCTCCATACTCCATAACACAGTTTGATCTCGACAAAGCATTTAGCTTGGACATGGTAGTAACACAAAGTGATGGTGTGTTTCAAAAGTTGAAATATACTTTGCATACTACTCACCAAGTTAGGGCCTATATAGTTCAATCTGTATATTGTGTAGGAAAATGTCTGTTAAAAACATTTGAACTGTTTTCAAGTTTCCGAGTAGACAAAGTGTTGTAGTACTGCTTAAATTATTTATTTCTATATTTGTATATTTATAGCAGTTTCGGAGCCTCATTTACATAATGCGAACGCTTCTGCAGCTGCCTGTATTATGAATTTCATATTATTATAAGTATATTAAATTTGATTACAAACCAAAATATTTTGTTACATTGATTTATCACGGATGTACAGTTTTGTTTTCGTACAAATGTACTGTAATTGTGCTGTTCCCATACTACCTCAGACGAATTGATCGCGCTCTGTCAGTGCATAGGCGCCGTACCACCACTGTTCAGTTGAACCTTCTCTCCTCGCTGTGCTCAGTATGCAGAGATTGCCGAGCAAAGAGCGTGGCGGCTCCGTGGTATGACGTCACAGAGCACGGAACATGCCGGTCACTGCTCTATACAGTCACTTGGTACTCAGATTGAAATAATTCTATTCACTTCACACTGCGCCTAGGACGAATCAACGATTATTGATAACGGCAGGGAACTGAGTCACGAACTGACCTCTTTCTGGCAGCCTTAAACAGAAGCCTCATCTATCACAGCTTTCTGCAAAGAGGCATAATGCCATTTTCTTGCTTCCAGTCGGTCAGATTGGGATGCGAACTGTTCGGATCAGCTCGCTGGTGAGCCGTAATAATGGATGCCGATATCGTAGCGCAGGCATCCTGGAAGAGGATGGAATGTATTTATTTCTTCGATGATAACTTACAGACATTGACGTCTGATTTTATCTTCTATGCGTGCAACCAGTAAAAGAGTGAAAGTATCATTGCTGTGTCCAGCAGAAGACCGATTCAGAAGTATAACCTAATGTAATCTTTCCTACTAAATACACAGGAATTCAACCGCTTTAAAATAAATATAGTGAGGATCACGTAAGAATAGTTCCTAAAAGACTAACTTGACCGTATCTTCAGTGTTGCCAACAAATACCAGATATCACCAAAGAGGATAAAGTCAAAATGCCATGTACTGAAATAATAATAATAATAATAATAATAATAATAATAATAATAATAATAATAATAATAATAATAATAATACTTACTTACTGGCTTTTAAGGAACCTGGAGGTTCATTGCCGCCCTCACATAAGCCCCCCATTGGCCCCTATCCTAAGCAAGATTAATCCATTCTCTATCATCATATCCCACCTCCCTCAAATCCATTTTAATATTAACTCCCACCTACGTCTCGGTCTCCCTAAAGGACTTTTTCCCTCCGGTCTTCCAACTAACACTCTATATGCATTTCTGGATTCGCCCATACGTGCTACATGCCCTGCCAATCTCAAACGTCTGGATTTAATGTTCCTAATTATGTCAGGTGAAGAATATAATGCGTGCAGTTCTGCGTTGTGTAACTTTCTCCATTCTCCTGTAACTTCATCCCTCTTAGCCCCAGATATTTTCCTAAGCACCTTATTCTCAAACACCCTTAACCTATGTTCCTCTCTCAAAGTGAGAGTCCAAGTTTCACAACCATAAAGAACAACCGGCAATATAACTGTTTTATAAATTCTAACTTTCAGATTTTTTGACAGCAGACTGGATGATAAAAGCTTCTCAACCGAATAATAACAGGCATTTCCCATATTTACTCTGTGTTTAATTTCCTCCCGAGTATCATTTATATTTGTTACTGTTGCTCCAAGATATTTGAACTTCTCCACCTCTTCAAAATATAAATTTCCAATTTTTATATTTCCATTGCGTACAATAATAATAATAATAATAATAATAATAATAATAATAATAATATATATAAAACATTATTATTATAACAAGCACATCCTTATTTACTTATTTACCACTACTTTTATATTTACTTATTTAACAAATCTGATATTAATGTTGGGAGGTGCTTTCTAAATGGTTCAATGAAAGAGTAGGCCTATATTTTTTTTTTCTGGATCTCTCGCATACTTTGTTGGTAATTAGTAGATTAGTATGCTTAGTTCGGGATAAACGACCGATTTTGCACTGCCTTACAAAAAATATAAAATAATGTTTAATAAATGGTAAAAATTAAATATTACAGTACTTTCCCGGTGTACAAGGACTGTGAAATGTGCCCGTGAAATAAACTTTCAAGTGAAATCATTAGCTACTGGAATGTAACCATTTAAATTCTGGTGATTTTTTGGCCCACTGTGTATACAGGGTTTAAAAAAAAAGTACCTATTATTTTAGGAAATGCTAGTATGCATGACAACAAGAAAAAAAAGTCCAATAAACATGGGTCCTACAACACATCAAGATCTGAACACTTGTTCACAGGAGGTGCTCAATGTGACGTCCATTCATGGCAATACATTCCTCTGCCCTTCGGCGTAAAGAATCACGAGCAGGCCAAGGTGTGGGGCCTCCCCAATCAATCCAGCGGTCCTGAAATGTCAGCGTCAGGTGTTCACGCTCATTGCTGAGAAATGTGCTGGTGTGCCATCATGCATGAACCACATCTGTAGTCTTTGCTGACATGGCACATACTCCAGCAAGGTAGGCAATACGTTAATAAGAAAGTCCTGATAACGAGCCCCAGTTAATCTCTGTGGTAGCACGTATGGCCCTTAATCTATCGCCAAAAGGTCTGACCATACGTAGAATGAGAATCGGTGCCGATGCCTTGTTTCTTCAACTGCATGGAGATTTTCATCAGCCCACACATGCTGATTACGAAAATTCACAACACCAGCTCTGCTGAACTTCGCTCATATCCGCAACAAAACTTTTGTTTTCAGTATTCCTTGCGACGTATCAGTATTCCATGCCAGGGGTGTCAACTACGGTATGGTTATGTGGTAGCCTCATGTATTTTAGGGCAGAAAAATGCAATGCCATAAATGACGTCACATTGAGCACCTCCTATGAACAAGCGTTCAGATCTCAGAAAGTATGTGTTGTAGGACCCATGTTTATTAGACATTTTTTTTGATGCGTAGTATCACCTCCTAAAATATTTAATAATTTTTAACACCCTGTATTTTTAACACCCTGTATACAGGATGTTTCGGGCTAGTGTTACTAACTTTCAGGGATGATGGTGAAGGGCACATATGTCAATTTGAGATAAGGAACCCTGGTCCGGAAATGACCGAGTCGAAAGTTGTAAGCAAAATAGTTGTGTGGAAATGAAATAATTTTATTCCTCTGTACACCTTATTTTTGTATTTATATGTACATCTTACACATACTGTATTCATCTGACGTTGTTTACGTTGTCTACTTACAGTATTCCATTCAGTGCGCTGTCTGAGGGGTGGGGACAGGAAACTACACTAAAGCAATGCAGATAGCGTAATATGTAATGGACATGGTCGGTCCTGATATGCACGTCTGTAGACAGCAGTGTATGTGTACAAGTTGCAGTGTCCAGTCGACCAGTCCTAGTGAAATGGAGGAGTACACGAGAGCGGATTAAGCAGACCTGATTTTCGAATGCAGATGAGCCAATGGGAACAGTAGAAAAGCTCACAGATTGTATCGGGCCTAGTACCCACGTAGGAGACATGCGGCCCATAACATCTTTACAGTACTGTTTCAAAAGTTAAGGGAAGGAGGGCACGTGGTGCCAAATTACAATTCCATTTCCATACAACTACATTTGCTTATAACTTTCGACTCGGTCATTTCCGGACCAGGGTTTTTTTTTTATCTCAAATTGATACATGTGCCCTTCCCCATCATCCCTGAAAGTTAGTAACACCAGCCCGGAAACACTCTGTATATATATATATATATATATATATATATATATATATATATATATATATATATATATATATATAGGATATTTAATATAGTTTACTTTATTGTGAATGGAAGAATAAAACGTGAAGATTACAAGATTACATTTTGTTATGTACGAGTGTTTGAATAGCAGTGAGTGGAAAAACTGTGATCGCCCATGAAGTGCTGGAACGTGACCAATGTTTTCAACAAAACTATACCGGTAACGTACGTCAGCATGCATGCAGTTCTCCTTGAATGCTGAGAAACTGACTCACTCCACATCACCTCTACTTAAATGTTGGTGCATAACACCGGCCAAGCTACCTAAACACAACAATCACTTCACGTAGAAACGGCAGCTAAAGGAAGCAGCTACTGTACACGACACAGCACAGATCTCTAAAGCTTTCTTCGATCCGATCTCTGACTGTACAGACGGATGATCCCCGGTCTGCCAGTAGCACAGCTACAGGAAAGGGTTCGCTCCACTGCCTGACGTGACGTATGGCTACGTCACACGGCGATATACGCGCAGTTAATTTGATGGCGCCTACCTTACACCAGGGCGGACCGCGGAGACAAATCTTACTCGAGGACGAGAAATCCGGCTACTTGGTACGTGGCGCACAAAAGAGTTCGATTAGGGGATTATTATGCTCCAGTGTTACCAACTGATGGGGATACTTTGTCGTGTCCGAAAAGAAGAAAAGGATAAAGTAAGAGAAAGTTCTTTATATTCACGGCTAAATTACCTTTGAAGGTTTAGATGGGATCTTATCAGTTTCAGCTAGTTCAAAGACGTGACTGAGAACTCGCTATAGCCTGCAGAAGTGGTACATACACACTCAACTACAAGTGTTGTAGTCCCTGCGGTTACAATGTTGGCCGTGGGATCCAAAATTCACAGGTTCAAAGATGCTAGAGAATCAGGGATCTTAAAGGCGATAAAACCTCTATCATTGAGGCTCAGAGTCTGTTTCTATTGATTTACAAAACGCAATATAACTTAATCTACAAAGGTAGTAATAGTAGTAATAGATTTATTTCTAACTAGCCGTACCCGTGCGCTCCGCTCCACCCGTTAGAAATAAATATAAAGTAATTACATAATTAAAATAGGACATTTGATCCAGGGAACATTCGTGTTTGATAGAAGGATAAATCGTTTAATATGTTACTGAATTTAAATTGTATTTAAAATATTAAAATGCGATAATTCTGATCCAGAGACCACTCATTTGGCGCAATGACAATTCCTTTAACATGTTTCTTAATTGTTATTACCAATTATTTTTGGAAAAGCGAAAATTAACAGAAACATTTTGGCTACAAATTTATTATTATGTTTATATTATATTATATTATATTATATTATATTATATTATATTATATTATATTATATTATATTATATTATATTATGAAAAAGTGTGTTGATAACGGATGTACTCGAATTAGAAAGTTTTTAATTTGTTGTGGGAGCTCTTGAATCTCAGGAGGAACAACTTTTACAACAGCGCAACATAATCTACTTGGCTCATTACCCAATTTTTTTGCATTGCATTTATTGCATATGTATTTTATGTATTTAAACACGATTCAATTGAGCATAGGTAAAATTTGAATTATAAAATAATGGATTGCTAAGCTAACGTACTATTACTGCATACTAAATCAATACACTCTCGTTGTTCGTTAATTCTCTGGGATGAAAATGAATATGTTCATAAACATTATTATAGGAAATACAGGAAATGAATATACAGAATAACCTATCAAGTTTTCTGTGCATAAGAAGCTATTTTATTCTTACCTGTCCTCAATTCACTCACAAGTTACTGTAATAACATTATAGCATTATGTCCATCCAGAGAAACTACACTTTCCAATGATGAAATAATAATTAATTATACAAATCGGTTAATTTAGCTTCCGATATTACTTCATACAAACACAGAAACATTGCCTGTAGGCTATGTTTCATAGCTTTCGATTGTTGTGTCCAAGGCCCCTTATAGACGAAGTCATTTGTTTTTTATTTCAATACACCGCCTTAGATGGCAGTTATTTTAATTTTAAAACTCATTTATCTCATTAAATATCAGTCCTATCAAAATTTTTCAGAGAATAAAACTTATCAGAAATCATTTTTAAAGAAACTTTTGTTATGTAACATATTTCATACAAATCAATAGTAAGCGAGATATTTCGATTTATTTAATTCAGGCCCCCTTATAACCCCCTTTTTAAATAACGTATTTTTAATGCCATATAGCCTATAACCTAAGTTACAACGAACTTAATTTATATTCCAATTTTCATCGAAATCGGTTCAGCCATTATCGCGTGAAAAGGTAACAAACATACAGACAGACAGACAGACATACAAACAAAAATTTCAAAAAAGCGATTTTCGGTTTCAGGGTGGTTAATTATATATGTTAGGACCAATTATTTTTGGAAAATCGAAAATTGCCAGAAAAATTTCGGCTACAGATTTATTATTAGTATAGATGGCTTTTAAGGAACCCGCAGGTTCATTTCTGCCCTCACATAAGCTCGCCATCGGTCCCAATTCTGTGCAAGATTAATTCACTCTCTACCATCATATCCTATCTCCGTCAAATCCATTTTAATATTATCCTCCCATCTACGTCTCGGCCTCCCCAAAGGTCTTTTTCCCTCCGGTCTCCCAACTAACACTCTACATGCATTTCTGGATTCGCCCATACGTGCTACATGTCCTGCCCTTCTCAAACGTCTGGATTTGATGTTCCTAATTATGTCAGGAGAAGAATAGAATGCGTGCAGTTCTGTGTTGTGTAACTTTCTCCATTCTCCTGTAACTTCATCCCTCTTAGCCCCAAATGTTTTCCTAAGAACCTTATTCTAAAACACCCTTAATCTCTGTTCCTCTCTCAAAATGAGAGTCCATGTTTCACAACCATACAGGACAACCGGTAATAAAACTGTTTTATAAATTCTTTCAGATTTTTTGACAGCAGACTAGATGACAAAAGCTTCTCAACCGAATAATAACACGCATTTCTCATATTTATTCTGCGATTAATGTCCTCCCGAGTGTCATTTATATTTGTTACTGTTGCTATAAGATATTTAAATTTTTTCACCTCTTCGGAAGATAAATCTCCAATTTTTATATTTCCATTTCGTAGAATATTCTGGTCACGAGAGATAACCATATACCTCGTCTTTTCGGGGTTTACTTCCAAACCTATCGCTTTACTTGCTTCAAGTAAAATTTCCGTGTTTTTCCTAGTAATAATAATAATAATAATAATAATAATAATAATAATAATAATAATAACAAAATAAAAAGAAGCTTAGTTACATGTAATTCTAAGAATCAAACAATTATAGTAATGTGAATCGAATTGTTAAAATAATAAAGAAAATTTATACATCAAAAATAAAAATCATATATTAGAAAAAAATATATTTTAGGAAAGCTTGCAGTCTAAGCAATCTATATGACAACCGGGTTTTGAAATTATTAAATGTCTGACAGCCCCTTACGTATGAGGTTGGGAGTTCCAATGACGAGGTATTGAAACGGTGAATAATGAAGAGTATCGGGAAGTGTTATGATGAGATATACTCAATGTACCAGTGACCTGAGATCGAGTATTTAGGTTATGGTTGGAACATTTCGTCCCTTTAACCTATGATATATGACGATATAGGAACTTAGTACCTCTCCTGAGATAACTGTAGTTACTATTTTTCACATCTGTGACAACCCTCTCTAAATCCTCTACAGTGTAGTTGGGTGGGGGTCTCTTTGATTACTGAAAAGTACGAAATGTAACCATAGTAAATCATGTTTACAATTACCCCAAACAATTAAAACTATGGGGCAAATGTAAACACGTCATAATTTAATGAACGGAGGTATGGGAGATCTCAAAACCATTGTAATAAATATTAACCACTATATATTAGTCAGAAAAACAACATATTCTTAAAAAAAACACGGTACGTTTACTTACAATCCCAAAAATGAAGGTGAAGCAAAATTCTTTCTCAACTTTTTTTGTATACTCTTACAAAACATTCGTTCACAACTAAACACTTACTCCCATTTTGGCACCAAACTGCTTTGTAGGTTAGCCAACATGTTAATTTAAATATTCCCCGAATTAAAATTTTTACATTGACAGTTTTGTACTTCTCACAGTATTTGTTTACAATTACCCCCTGTTTACAATTACCCTCGTCTACCCTAACAGGATAATAATCAGACCAACAATCGCCCTCTCCATACAAATTCTCGCATGATCTGCGAAGGGGTAGAGCCCCAGTTCCCTTAGGTAGGAAGTTTTCAGGTAACTGCCTATGATATGGCTGGATTCACGTGTTATGCAGTACACGTCTTAACTTCAGATGAGTTTCTCCGAAATCAAATATCCCCATCTGGAAGGTTTGTTAAAACTAATTCACAATTGAGCTCCGAGCTCGGGGCAATTTATTTCGACGTTGAAAATTTTGAATTGGAAAGTTCTGGTGTGAGGACGGGAAGGGTAGAGGGAGGTGTGAGCGTTTGGAGGTGATAAAATAGTATCAAGTTTCCCAAGTTTTCGTAGCGTCTGACAGATTCCCGCATCTGCCAATTTATCACCAGTGGAGGATAACAAGCGACGCAGATTCTCATTTGGAAGGGATATGCTTTCATCACCCGTCTTGCTTCGGAAGAGTTATTAGGTGCACCTAGTGATGGAGTATGAAACCTGAGATCTCTGCTAATCCTTCTGTACGGCCCGAGTTTGAATCCTTGCGCGGGATAGAGAGATTATTCCCTTCGCAACCATTTAACCAGAACTCTTCTCAAAATCGACACGTAATATTCTATTCAGTACCTTAGAAGATCCCAGGAAGGTACAAACACTCCACATACAGAGTGTTCGTAACTTATGTAGGGCCTATACATATGTGGGTTGTAATAGAAAATTAGGTTCACTTTTAATTAAATTATTTTATGTATTATTATTAACTAGCCGTACCCGTGCGCTCCGCTGCACGCGTTAGAAATAAATATGGAGTAATTGCATAATTAAAATAGGACATTTGATCCAGGGAACATTCGTGTTTGATAGAAGGATACATCGTTTATTATGTTACTTAATTTAAATTGTATTAAAAAAATTAAAATGCTATCATTTTGATCCAGAGACCACTCATTTGGTCATAAAAATTAGTTTAGGAAATACAGGAAACGAATGTACAGAATAGCCTATCAAGTTTTCTATGCATAAGAACCTATTTTAATCTTACCTGTCCTCGATTCACTCAGAAGTTACTGTAATAACATTATAGCATTATGTCCATCTGGAGAAACAACACTTTCCAATGGTGAAATAATAATTAATTATAAAATTTAGCTTCCGATATTACTCCATACAAACACAGAAACATTATCTGTAGGCTATGTTTCATAGCTTTCGATTGTTGTTGTCCAAGGCCCTTTATAGACGAAGTCATTTGTTTTCATTTCATTACACCGCCTTAGATGGCATTGTATTTTAATTTTAAAACTCAATTATCTCATGAAATATCAGTTCTATCAAAATTTTGTAAAGAATAAAACTTATCGGAAATCATTTTCAAAGAAACTTTTGTTATATAACACATTTCACAAAAATCAATAATATGCGAGATATTTCGAGTTATTTAATTCAGGCCCCCTTATAACCCCTCTTTTAAATAACGTATTTTGAATATCATATAGCCTGAAATCTAAGTTACAACGAATTTAATTTATATTCCAATTTTCATCGAAATCCGTTCAGCCATTATTGTGTGAAAAGGTAACAAATATCCAGACCGACAGACAGACATACAAACAAAAATTTCAAAAAAGCGATTTTTGGTTTCAGGATGATTAATTATACATGTTAACACCGATTATTTTTGGAAAATCGAAAATTACCAGAAAAATTTTGGCTACAGATTTATTATTAGCATAGATTATTAATTTAATTATTGTGTATTATTTGTATTGTGTATTTTAATTGTACTGTGTGTGTAATTAACTTACCATGGCAACGGGGTGTTTGGCCACTTGCAGTGTACATACATACATACATACATGCATACACACATACATACATACATACATACATACATACATACATACATACATACATACATACTGTACATACATACATAACCTACCTACATACATACATACAGTACATACATACATAACCTACATACATACATACTGTACATACATACATAACCTACATACATACATACATACATAACCTACATACATACATAACCTACATATATACATACAGTACATACATACATAACCTACCTACATACATACTGTACATACATACATAACCTACATACATACATACATAACCTACATACACATACATACATACATACATACATACATACATACATACATACATACATACATACGTCTACAAATTATTAGACTAAACATTTTTCTTGGAAACATAATGTAATTCGTCATATCAACTATCAGTATAATTCACAGAGTCTCTGTTGTTGTAAATATGATTGTTTACATCTTCTGGTATATTTTTCCAATGGTTAAGTATATTTTTTCTGGCTATATTAGTACTACTGGTGTTTTAATTATATACTGCAGAAGATATTCTCCCATGGCCTGCAAGAAGACCGGACATGAACGAAATTGAAAATCTGTGATCTATACTGAAGAAGAAAGTGAACAAAAAGAGGCTTACAACAAAACATGGACTCATTTAAGCACTGTCTGGTATCTGGCTAAATGATGCTGATATTCAAAGAAAGTGTCAAACTTTGGTTTCCAGCATCCCTGACAAAATCAACGTGTTAATAAAGAATAAGGGAATGTTCACAAAATATTAGTAACCTCAATTTTCTGTTCATTATATCTGCAAAATACATTTTTGTTCATTATTTCTACCGATAAATAGAGCTTCGTTGCACATATAATTAATTTAGTCTAATAATTTGTCCACGTACATACATACATACATACATACATACATACATACATACATACATACATACATACATACATACATACATACATTTTTAAGGACATATTTCTTGTTCATCGATTTAACCTAACATAAATCTCAACTTAATCAACGTTCCTTTACAATTAGACCTATACAGATAATAAAATAAGAAGATACACCCATTTATTCGCAGAGTACCTATTCTAACTTGCTGTTTCTTTCTGCTAGAGGTACCAACATTTTAAATGAGATATCAATAATCCCTAGCGAGAGTCTTCCCCCGTGTGGCAAAGTCACAGGTACAGCATTTTGAGATAAATATAATTCCAGGTTACTATACTATACTTTTTTGCACAGCGTACACCAGTTCTGGATCAACAGAATGCAAGAATATCTCGAGCTTGCAAAACAAATTCTTCAAAATTTTGACAGCCCTTGCAAACACGTATTTATGCAAAATAAGGTTCTATTCTATGATTGGCATCAAAACAAAAGGAAGATATCTCTTTGAAATTGAAAACTGGCCAATGTGTGTGTATCGGAAATAGAGTTCAGATTTGAGAAGCTACTTTCTCAAAGCAGACACATTTATGACATTTATTAATTAGTTTTTTACTTTATAACTACTGATATGTTTTGTTATTCTTATGTTCTTCTTGTTTATGTTTCTAGAAGTAACCTGTTATTTTGATTAATTTGTAAATCATCTCACGATCGCCTTAGCTCTTTACATGATCCCCCAGGGGTTGCGACCCAGACTTTAGCAAACAATGAAGTAGAGCAAGCATGTCAATTGATGCCCACAGGATCAAGCGCGCGCTTTAGAGCCCAGGAGAGCCTGAGCGCTTTACAGACGAAAGAGGTGGTATATGCCGCTTGGTCGAGCTATATTCAGGGATGGCCAGCACTGATTCAATAGACAAAGGGAAGAGAACTTATTAAAACTGTATCCATGTTAATTTTTAGATTTGTCTGAGAAGTATAAGTGCATTATAAGAATGTAAGTTTTAATTTTGATGCTAATTTTTCATAAGTTTGATTTATTTTATTCAAAAGAAATATTTTCTCAACTTTTCGTAAAGAAAAGTGAAATTTTCAGTATAGGCCTATTTATTTAGTAGCCTTACAGAATGTTTTCGTAAATCTAATATACCGTATATACATATTACTGAAGATAGTGTACTGAAAATTTTGAAAATATTCGCATGGAATTTGTTTGTAAGGAAATGAATATTAACAAAGCAACTACTGTTACATCATAAGCAAAAGATACGTGCCCATGTGTTGTAAAAATGTCAGCTCTATAGATTCAGCACATTTAGAGAAAATAATTCAATATTCTGATGATAGGAAGTTGCTCACAAATATCACCTTAAAAGCATAATGCGATAAGAGTTTTGTTATGTAATATTAGTTACACTTAAAACAGATACAGTACCTAGGTAACTTTTCTCTGTACTGTAATATTGTTTTGATTAGTTTATTGATTACTTTTGTAAGGCTATTGATACCATCAATATAAATTCCAACTTATCATGTCATACTCAATCTCTTTCTTTGGAATATCACTTTCTTTATGAATGACGTGTTTCATCCACTTAATACAGTATAATATTATACTACTATGGAATTTAAGTGAATATTCCTTCTTAACTTTCTATTATGTTATTAAGATTTAAAACACAAGTGCAATATTAAGAAATCAGTGTTAGTACTTTTGTTTTACAGACAACATAGATAATATTAAACAGAAAGAAGCCATATAAAAGTAAACGACATAAAATTTCACGTTCCGTTTGAAGTTTGTGCACCACTGTTTTCTTAATCCAACAGGTTGCTTATTCATATACGCAACCCTTCCTCTTTCGATACTTAGCGCTTGCTGTCCGCGCACGACGTCGAGGTCAGAAAAAATGCGCTTGCTTTGACATCACTGAAGTAGAGTTTATTAAAGTTTCATCAAATTTAGGTAGCATATTATTTTAAAATCTACGTGACGTAACATAGCAAAATTAGTAACTGGACAGACGCATGGGTGGTATAATGCTCACCCCTGTCCTAGCAAGCAAGAGGAAGACTGGGATTGATTTAAACCTCAGAGTATAACATCGTATCTGTAGGCTGTGCGTCTCAGCACAACGCCATTCGCTTGCAAACATACGAAAACCGCTTTCAACAGAAATTAATACCGCAGACCTGACGCAGGGGAGAGATCTCCAACTCCCCTTCGAATTTCCCTTTATCGGAAAGTCTTCGCATGAGTTCTTAACTCGGATGATTTGCCAAATACCCCCAGCTATCCGCAAGTACCATTTCTTTATTCTTCCCAACCCTTCTTTTTACCATACGGAGAAGGAAAAAAAAAAACCTTTCCCTATCAACTTAACTTGGGTTGGGCTGTACGTGTATGTAGGGACTTATCTAACTTTGACATATTGAGGTGTCAGCTGTACCGCAAGGGAGAGGAGAAGAAGAAAGATTGGGGAAAAAAGAGAACGAGAAAGGAAAGCTATTGGAAGCAAAGACGTTCGGATGAATCAAGAGGCGTTGGACGTCGGTAGAGACTTAACTTCGTATAGAAACGAACGTCTTTCAGTACCACGCCAGACAATTTAACTCCTTAGTTAAAGAAGGAGGCAAGTGCCCATACTGTAACAGCAGCTTTTCTAACAAAAAGGGTCGTCTGCGAGATTAGTTAAGACATTATAATCCGTTAAAAAGCAGCTTTAGTATAGCTTAAATGAAAGTGAGTCACGTTCATTTTCCTAATGCAATATTGATGTTTTTCCGATGTAATTGCAATACCTTACCTTATAGTCCGGATCACTTTACTTCATACCCTAAGGGTGAAACCTATCCATTTTTTTCCCCATTACTCCATATGCTAGTGGATTATGGTGATTTTCTAGTTTGAAGGTTGAATTTTCTGTTTCGAATTTCGATACTGAAAAATAGGCCTACTGTAAATTGAATGGTAGTCTATATAGCTCAATTGATGAATTGTATATGCTGTAAATTGTATAGTAGAGTTTATAGCTCAACTGATGAATTGTTTATGATTATAAATTGAATTAATCTTACTTACTTACAAATGGCTTTTAAGGAACCCGGAGGTTCATTGCCCCCCTCACATAAGCCCGCCAGCGGTCCCTATCCTGTGCAAGATTAATCCAGTCTCTATCATTATACCCCACCTCCCTCATATCCATTTTAATATTATCCTCCCATCTACGTCTCGGCCTCCCCAAAGGTCTTTTTCCCTCCGATCTCCCAACTAACACTCTATATGCATTTCTGGATTCGCCCATACGTGCTACATGCCCTGCCCATCTCAAACGTCTGGATTTAATGTTCCTAATTATGTCAGGTGAAGAATACAATGCGTGCAGTTCTGTGTTGTGTAACTTTCTCCATTCTTCTGTAACTTCATCCCGCTTAGCCCCAAATATTATCCTAAGCACCTTATTCTCAAACACCCTTAATCTCTGTTCCTCTCTCAAAGTGAGAGCCCAAGTTTCACAACCATACAGAACAACCGGTAATATAACTGTTTTATAAATTCTAACTTTCAGATTTTTGGACAGCAGACTGGATGATAAGAGCTTCTCAACCGAATAATAACAGGCATTTTCCATATTTATTCTGCGTTTCATTTCCTCCCAAGTGTCATTTATATTTGTTACTGTTGCTCCAAGATATTTGAATTTTTTCACCCCTTCGAAGGATAAATCTCCAATTTTTATATTTCCATTTCTTACAATATTCTGGTCACGAGACATAATCATATACTTTGTCTTTTCGGGATTTACTTCCAAACCGATCGCTTTACTTGCTTCAAGTAAAATTTCCGTATTTTCCCTAATCGTTTGTGTATTTTCTCCTAACATATTCACGTCATCCGCATAGACAAGAAGCTGATGTAACCCGTTCAATTCCAAACCCTGCCTGTTATCCTGAACTTTCCTAATGGCATATTCTAGAGTGAAGTTAAAAAGTAAAGGTGATAGTGCATCTCCCTGCTTTAGCCCGCAGTGAATTGGAAAAGCATCAGATAGAAACTGACCTATACGGACTCTGCTGTATGTTTCACTTCTACTTGATATTAATTGCACAAATTTGTATAGCTTAATGAAAGTATGTTACTTTATATTGTATATATTTGTATAGTTTTGGCCGATGAATTGTATATGCTTTAAATTGAATAGTAATCTGTATAGCTCTATTGATAAATTGTTTGTGTTTGTAATTTGAAGTAGTTTGCATGATATGTATTATCAATTCCTGTATATCACAACTCGTTGAATTGTTTATGCCTTAAATTTAATTAACTTACTTGTTTTGTCTTATACATATAGCTCAACTGATGAATGATCGTTTTCGTTTGTAAATTTAATAATCTGATTGGCTATGTATTGTATACTTTTAGTAGAGCCATCGATGTAGCTCAGTCGGCAGACTCGCTGGGCTGCTGATCCGGAGCTGCGTTCGGGCTTGGGTTGGATCCCCCTTTCGTCTTTGGTTTCTTCCGAAGTTTTCCACAGCCGTGGGACTGAAGCCGGATGGTCTATGGCGAGTCCTCGGCATCAACCCCTTTGATTTGATTACCCCCCTTTGATTTGATTACCTGGTTGGGTTTTTCCGAGGTTTTTCCCAAACCAAAAGGCAAATGCCGGGTAATATTTTGGCGAATCCTCGGACCTCACCTCATATCACTACATCTCACCAAAATATTGTAAAAAAAATTGCACAAAATTGTAAAAATTGTAGAAAATTACTAAATTGTAAAACTATAAAAAAAATTTGTAAAAATTTGTAATTGTAATATTGTAAAATTTTGACTTGTTCCACATCTTAAAGCTTCATTGCTCATGTAAGGTATACGGAACAGAATGAATGAATGAATGAATGAATGAATGAATGAATGAATGAATGAATGAATGAATGAATGAATGAATGAATGAATGAACTACAGCTGGTAGTGATTTTTTAACTGTTATATTGGCAGCAGGAACAGCAGTTGTCGGCAGTGCAAAGTCTGAAAATTCAAATTGTTCTAGATTTCTGAGCCGATTACTGGAAGCTAGTGAAATTCGAACATACTAATAATTAATTAGTATCAGTAGTATATTAATACGTAATAGTTATTTTATGTGTTGTGTTGTGGTTACAATTCAAGACTATATACTAAGATAATTGTAAATAAATGTAACATAATAAGGTGTGATACATGCATTTGGGTGATCGATAGAAAATGCTCACGGTGACAGCAATTATAACTAGGATAGCAAAAATATTAGAAGTAAGTGTTCTTAAGCATACATTTCAAAGTGCCATTCGGTTTTCGGAGTTTGTGCTAATCATTTCACGTGATCAAATAAAATATATACTAATAATTAATTAATGCCTCGGCATGGGGAACTATTAATAATGGAATTCCTCAAGGATCAATATTAGGTCCCCTACTTCTCCTAGTGTTCATAAATGATTTTGCCCCCTAATAAAAGATGTATGTCATCTCATATTATCTGACTGGTTCTCAGTCAATAAATTAGTATTAAATTGTAACAAAACTAACATCATTCAATTTAAATCCTGTCAAAATTCAACTTCGCAAATTTCTAGCGCAATAATTAACAATAGATCCCTATTAGAAACAACAACAAAAAATTTCTTGGTTTAAAAATCGATAATGTATTAAATTGAAAAAATCATATTAAAGAAATTACCCCCAAACTAAATTCAGAATGTTTTGCTATTAGATCTATGCAAAAGATAGTAAATATCAATACCTTAAAAACAATATACTTTGCATACTTCCACTCGGTAATGAGTTTTGGAATAATATTCTGTGGAAATTCCAGGGATAGGAACAGTATATTCCTATTGCAAAAAAAAAGTAAAAAGTAATTAGGACAATAGTAGGTGCCCAATCTAGGGAATCTTGTAGGACTATTTAAAAAAAAACTACAAATAATGCCCATGGCTTGTCAGTATAATCCTTCATTAGTAAACTTCCTCTTATGTAATCGTGAAAACTTTGTAACTAATTCAACAGTTCATAGCATAAATACACGTCAAAACATGACTTTCATACTCCATCGGCAAGTCTATCATGCTATCAAAAAGGAGTGCGTTATATGGCAGTAAACATTTTTAGTAGCCTCCCTATCGACTTAAAGAATGAAACTCAAAACATAAGATTAGTTAGGGCCAAATTAAATAAGTACCTAATTTCTCACGCCTTCTGTTCTGTGGGTGAATTCATGACATTCAATAATGCTTCATGAAATTGATACTAAAACTTTGCGTTGTACTAGTAGACTATATTGTAAATCTCTTCTGTATATATTTCATCTAGACTGACTCTATAAATTAAGACTTCATAATAGTACAAAGTTTTTTGACTTGTTCCATATTCTAGCTGTGAAGCAATGTATGAATACCATGGAATGTTAATAAATACAATACAATACAATACAATATTCATTTTTAGGTTAGGTATCGTGAATTATAAACTGTTTAGTTAAAGCAATGAATTTTATGTTGCCAGACAAAATACATTTTAATATTAGATCGTATTAATCTACTAATATCCAACATAATGTGTGAGAGCTCAGGAGGAAAATATATGCCTACTCTTTCACAAATTATTGAACCATTTGGAAAATACCTCCCCACATAAAGGTGAGATGTACTAAATAATAAATAAGCAAGATCGTTATTGTTAATAGTATATTGTAACGTTTTATTACTAACAACAATTTAACTTTATTATCTCAACAATAGGATTTGCTCTCCACATAGTAACACAGTATTCGTTAGTGCACTCCACCGACGACAATGACAATTTACTTGGACTATTACGAACAACAATGAACTGTTAATCTTAACTAATATTTACGAAGCACTATTTACAAATCAGAACTGCCAGTTCTCAGTTCACAGTTCTTCTAGCTCAGTCACTCAAGTTCACAGTATCTCGAACCACAGACCTTCAGAGACAGTCCACTGTACTCGAACTCAGGTCCCTCCAACTGCGGTCCACTGCACTCGAACTCCGGGCTTCAGGCTCCACAGTTGCGGACGCACACTCAAGTCGAACTCCGGTACACAAGACTGGCTGGCTTGCTCTGTTCACTGGCTTACTCACTGAATGACTGAATAAACTGAAAACTGCTCAAGTTTGCTCGCGTTTCTTCTTTTATAGCTAAACCATAGTTGCGAGAAATTTCTACGGGTGTGCAGAGATAGCTCTCTCGAATTATCTGGATATCTCCACTTCGACGGACTTCTGGAAGAGTCGGGAGGGTCCGTCCCCCCTTCACTCCGCACGTAGCACTTGCGCGCGCAACCTCCCCTCGTCGCGTTGACGTAATGCACCCCCTCTGCCCTTCAGCATGCAGATGCTCACCGTACCAGCGTTTCGTCTGCCTCGCACCATGTCGGACGCGTGTTCGAACCCCGTTGCAGCTGTCACAATATTATTATTATCATTATTATCATTATCATTATTATCATTATTATTATTATTATTATTATTATTATTATTGTACATGACATTGTGACTTAACCGTCTTTGGTGATAACCGGTATTAGTTGGCAACACTGAAGAGACGGCCAAATTAGCCTTTTAGGAACTGCTCTTACGTGATCCTCACTATAGCTACAGGAGATGCAAGCGAATGACTTGGCGAATGGCAGGACAGCTAGACATGTGCGTGCTATTGGTAGGCGTATTCAACTCAATTCATATGGGTGTACAATACGCAGATTTTTGGCTTGCACTGTTAAAAAGCATGACCCTGCATCGCCATGCAATCCCATGACATAAATATTCTCTATGTGTAATCTATACGTTGCTGATTAATTAATTAATAATTAATAATTTATTTATTTAATCTGACAGGATTAAGGCCATAAGGCCTTCTGTTCCTCTAGGAAGCACATATAAATACAAAAAAGAAATACAAACACTGATGAAAATAATACAAAATTAAGTTCAAGCCCTATAGAGGGTCAACAGAGTCAAAAGAACACTATAGAGCTCTCATCGAGCTAATACAAGAAAAAAGAAAGAAAACAGAGATAGCAATGATGATAGTGATAACTGATAATAATAATAATAATAATAATAATAATAATAATAAATGCATGACATATTAATTGTCAATATTACAACAGCATAATTACAATATTTACTATATGTCATGGGTTAAGCCAAAGTTGCGCAACCTGACAGGTGTTCAACAAGCAATTCCATCAACTAGAATGTGATTTTTTAATTTAAATTTGAATTTTGATATTGTCCGACAGTCTCTGACACGGTTATGGAGAGAATTCCAGAGGCGTGGAATCGATATGCTGAAAGATGATGAGTAGAAGGATGTTCTGTACAGAGGAATACTGGGTGTTCAGTTCAAAGTATGTCATGGCTCGCTGTATGACGTCATGTGGCTAGCCGATGAGCCTAGAGAATTCAATCTTCCTACACTTCTGCAGAGGTGTATAACCTAAGAGGCAGAGAAGTTGCCTAGCAAGTACGGCGTTCATTCTGAAGAGTACGTACCGATACGTACGGTAACGCCGGTAGTGGCAGGAATGTGAACTGTTTGGAAATACGTACTGTCGGGATATGGGGAGAGGGTTAAGACGATTACTTACGTATTTGTTGACATTAACTTCGACGGTCAACATGGACACGGAGCATTTGATTTGTGTTGTGGAATGTTACCGTACGCAACCGATGATAACAAATACCCTGCGTACGACTTGCCGGCGCAAAACACAGTTCGAAAGAGGTTATGGTAGCACACAGACCGTACAGACCGCCATCTGTTGCTACGACGTTCAAGTTATACCGTACACGTTCTCTAATTCAGATTGAAGAACGCCTTAAATAATAGGCAACTTCTCTAACGTATAAGCTGAAACTCGCTTCAAATCGGTGACCCAACAACAGTGACGTCATGACACACTTTGAAATGAACACCCAGTAGGGAGAAGGTACATGTTCCGGGTTCGAGGTAGTGAAAGGTAAACAAAACGAGATGCTAGCTAAGAGGGTGTGGAGGTGTGGATGATTTTAAATTGTAATAAGAGAGAGTTGAAGAATCGTCTTCTTTAAGTGGATTCCAAGACAACAATTCTAGTGTCGGTGTTACATGATCGAATTTTCTAATATTACAAACGAAACGAACGCAGATATTGTGAACACGCTGTAATCTATGGGCAAGATCAGTATTTAGATTCGTGAATAGAGAATCGCAATAATCGAAGTGGGGCATCACTAAAGTTTGGATCAGGTTCTTTTTAAGGCTGAGAGGTAAAACGTTGGTTAAGTGGTTGGTTAAGATTAGAATTCTGTGAACATGTAATTTACATAAGGGATGAACTATATCATTTTTAATTAAAGAATGAGAACAATATGTGAAAATATAGTAATTCAGAATTTAAATTAATAAAACCGGATGTTTTCAGATAGAATCCTTTGTCGCTAATGTCCAGGTCTGCTTCATTATTACGTAATAAATACTGTGGATAAATGTTAGCAATGCTTTCATTCACAGAGCCAGCAGGGATGTTATAAAATAATTTAGAACAAGTGCAATTGTGTAAATGGTTGAGTGAAAACTAACGGTTCATTAGCTGGTATGCAGATAAACAGCTGGCCAAGCACGCATACCGCCACACATAAAACACTTTAAACATCCATTGTATAAACATATGCGCGGCATCGAATAGACGAGGACTGTTCCGATGAACGTGTGGAGCCATCACCCGTACAAAAATCATCACAGCTGTGGCGGCAAACACGATGAGCATGTAACGAAATTTTAGCTTTAAAACGTACTTAATATCATTTATTCCGAATTTACTGTGAATAAACTTTCTTTTGTTAGTTAATTTACTGTTGCTATGGTGGTATAAACATAACCGATCTCCATGGAAACTATTAAACTTTGACCTGTGAGTCACCAGCAATTTAATTGCAATCCACACATTCCGACTGGAGAATTCCATTTTGAATTCAATAATTTTCTCACTTCGTACAGGACTGAAAATTTCTATCAACATTCTTCTTCCATTAAGTGCTTTGGCGCTATTGTGTACTGCGATCATAAAAGTTCTGCCAATCGTTACTGGATCTAAACTGTTGAATTCTAATTAGTTTTTCAAACTATAGCAATAACTAGACTTCGAAGTTCAGGCCCCAGTCGGAGAGAAACTGGTTAATTGACAGAGGAATATTGGGCGGAAGTTGAGGTTATTTACATTTTCCAGCTACCAGATCTATCATTTCCGTTGTCCGCCTACCTTTAGTTCGAGGTTTCGTAAAATAACCTACTAAACTTACTTACTGGCTTTTAAGGAACCCGGAAGTTCATTGCTGCCCTCACATAAGCCCGCCACTGGTCCCTATCTTGAGCAAGATCAATCCAGTCTCTACCATCATATCTCACCTCCCTCAAATCCATTTTAATATTATCCTCCCATCTACGTCTCGGCCTCCCCAAAGGTCTTTTTCCCTCCGGCCTCCCATCTAACACTCTATATGCATTTCTGGATTCGCCCATACGTTCTACATGCCCTGCCCATCTCAAACGTTTGGATTTAATGTTCCCAATTATGTCAGGTGAAGAATACAATGCGTGCAGTTCTGTGTGGTGTAACTTTCTCCATTCTCCTGTAACTTCATCCCCCTTAGCCCCAAATATTTTCCTAAGCACCTTATTCTCAAACACACTTACCCTATGTTCTTCTCTCAAAGTTTCACAACCATAAAGAACAACCGGTAATATAACTGTTTTTTTTTTAATTGAAACTGTCATATTTATTGGCAGCAGACTGGATGATATAAAAGCTTCTCAACCGAATAATCACAGACATTTCCCATATTTATTCTGTGTTTAATTTTCTCCCGAGTATCATTTATATTTGCTACTGTTGCTCCCAGGTATTTGAAGTTTTGCACCTCTTCAAAAGATAAATTTCCAATTTTTATATTTCCATTTCGTACAATATTCTCGTCACGAAACATAATCATATACTTTGTCTTTTCGGGGTTTAATTCCAAACCTATCTCTTTACTTGCTTCAAGTAAAATTCCCATGTTTTCCCTAATCGTTTGTGGATTTTCTCCTAATATATTCACGTCATCCGCATAGACAAGCAGCTGATGTAACCCGTTCAATTCCAAACCCTCTCTGTTATCCTGGACTTTCCTAATGGCATACTCTTGAACAAAGTTAAAAAGTAAAGGTGATAGTGCATCTCCTTGCTTTAGCCCACAGTGAATTGGAAACGCATCTGACAGAAACTGACCTACACGGACTCTCCTGTACGTTTCACTGAGACACATTTTAATTAATCGGACTAATTTGTTCGGAATACGAAATTCAATAAGAATATTATATAAAACTTCTCTCGTAACCGAGTCATATGCCTTTTTCAAATCTATGAATAACTGAGGCACTGTACCCTTATACTCCCATTCTTTCGCCATTATTTGTCGAATACAAAATATCTGATCAATAGTTGATCGATCTATTACGCCTAAATCCACACTGATGATCCCCAATAATTTCATCTAAATATGGGGTTAATCTTCTCAACAGAATACTGGACAAAATTTTGTACGACGTCAACAAAAGTGATATTCCTCGAAAGTTACTACAGTTAGTCTTGTCCCCTTTCTTAAAGATAGGTACGATTATGGACTCCTTCCATTGTTCTGGTACAATTTCCTGTTCCCAAATAGCAAGTACAATAACCTACTAAAATAAAAAATAAATATATTAATAAAAAAATATGATAGTATTCTACATACAGTATTTCGATTATTGAAAAACACTGTAATACTGCAGCAAGAAGACAGGCCACCAAAGAACGATTTTATGGTCAAATTATTGCATGTTATGAATCCCTCGTCATTCTTCTTATTAAACGTAATTTATGTATGTAAGTGTGCATTCCAATAAAAATTTCTTCCAATTATCTTGTTACATGCTGAGTAATCACTGAAGACTAATCAGACCTACTTCTGTACTCCTTAGTTGGCCGGCATCTTCTCTGACACCATTGTGCAGCAGATAACATACACAAATTTACCAGGGGTTTCACATCGTCTCGTACGATTCATTCCTTAGTTAGGGAGAAAATACTTTTCTTTCAAGGTTACAGACAAAATACAGCGAAACCTATTCAAGACGGAAGTGACATGGTCCTAATTTATTTTCCGTTGTGGACAGGTTTCCGTATTATTCAGGTGTGACATTAAAATGGAATATTGTGTCATTCATATACATGAAAAACAAAATGGGATGTCCCAAACTGCAAGAAGTACAAAATATTCCATTTAACACTCATCACATTAAATCAGCTTCTGTCCCTTACTATGTTGGTGAATCATCTTGACTAAAATCTCATTTTCTGTATAAATATTATCGTAACTCACTCATTAGTCATTAAACATTACTAAAGTTTACTAATCTCATTCTATTTAATATCTAACACTATACTCTAATACTGTACTGCATATCACTGCACATTATTAATTAATTAGACTAGGAGCCATCCATTAGAAGCCTTGAATTCTGGTTTATTTCATTTCTTTCCCAGTTCAATAGCTTGCTTTGCAGAGTAGATCCAGAAATTGGCATGTTCTTTGAAAGGTCATGAAGAACCCACTCTCGCAACAGTTCATTTATTTCCACATAAACAGTTGCTTTCTGGTTCCTTTTGTGTCACCAATATTGGCCGCACGCCACTCACTCATTATGATCTTTATTTTTTAAAGTGTCACACCTGAGTTTTCCACAACTGTACTTCAATATTATTTCACATAGACTTTGTTTCTAATTTTCCTTCACCTCGATAACTTTTACTTCATCACTTAATGTTAATGCCACATTTTATGCAACTTTTTTTTTTTACCTGGAAATCACTACACTTGCGCTCTGTTTAGCTACGACAGTATACGGGTGTGAAGCATTGAAAATCTTTGACGGGACTCGTCTGCCTAGTCAACAGGTTAATAAAATTTATGACCGATAGGCCAACACACTCTCGGACCCTCTAGAATTTTGCAAAAAAAACTTGCTTTTATCTTAGTGACCTACATATTTCGTATATTCCTTGAAATTACACGCTGTTTCAAAATATAGTTACAAAATATAGTGTGTCCAAAATATTGTTTCCGTTTTGAACAGTAGCAGACAGTTTCCGTTTCCGCATTGGACAGTTTCCGTTTTATTCAGGAAAAATTACACATAATACATACAAATTTTGCCGGGACCAATAAATTGTTCCGAAATAGACAGGATTCTGGATTATTCAGCTTCCGATATGAACAGGTTTCACTGTAGTAAGTTAACATAATGAAATTATCTTAGGAAATACGATGAAACCTCACTCAATATCCGACTGTTCTAGAAATGTTCTAGTTCTTAGAAAATCGACGCTCTAACGCTTGTCTAACCGCACAGACAAGAATTAGTGCCTGCCAAGGTTCTTAATGGCTGACAGAGGGGGAAAGGAAGTAGACGCAATGTCCTTGTTCCTCTGTCAGACAGATCACGCAATGAGTATGTACCCCCTGCATGTAACGTCACTGCAAGACATCTGAAATACTGTTTCTTCTCCTGTACAGGTACTTCTGATGTTCGTCCAATTATGGAATATGAAACAGTAGGTTGGGATCCGTACAGACAAAACCAAATCGATTCAATAGAAAAGGTCCAACGCAAGGCAGCAAAATATGTCAAAATAGGAAAGAGACATGGTGAAGAGATAGTAAAAGACTTAAGGTGGGAATCTCTCAAATCAAGGCGACGAAAAACCAGACTCACCGCACTGTTTAAGGCACATACGGGACACAAAGAATGGACCAACATCATTGCTAGATTAGCAACACCATCATACTTAGGAAGGGCTGATCATATTAGGAAGTTTAAATGTAGAAAACAAAGAACGGACGTGGCAAAATTTTCCTTTGTTAACCGCACTATAATAATAATAATAATAATAATAATAATAATAATAATAATAATAATAATAATAATAATAATAATAATAATTACTTACAAACGGCTTTTAAGGAACCCGAAGGTTCATTGCCGCCCTCACATAAGCCCGCCATCGGTCCCTATCCTGTGCAAGATTAATCCAGTCTCTATCATCATATCCCACCTCCCTCAAATCCATTTTAATATTATCCTCCCATCTACGTCTCGGCCTCCCTAAAGGTCTTTTTCCCTCCGGTCTCCCAACTAACGCTCTATATGCATTTCTGGATTCACCCATACGTGCTACATGCCCTGCCCATCTCAACCGTCTGGATTTAATGTTCCTAATTAAGTCAGATGAAGAATACTATGCGTGAATAATAATAATAATAATAATAATAATAATAATAATAATAATAATAATAATAATATTACTAATAATAATGATTTATTTTAGCTGGCAGAGTCTCTTCCACTCAACCAGGAAAAAGACTATATACATATGCATGAACTTGCAAAGAATTCAACAATTTGATTTAGATGAGAGTTACATGTATACAAGAGTTATTTACGAATTAAACAACAAAATACTATGAACTATTAAACACTGAAATAAACTGTGTAGCAGAATTAAGCTAAAATACATAGAATGTTAATATATTTCAAATAGTATTAGATAAAAGAAAGAGATTATTATGAGACAATTTTGAAAATTCAGCACTATCAGGATGATGTCTAAAGTAAGAAGTAACAATGTAGTCAGTGATAGTTTAAATCAGTATGATTGGAGTGAAATGCTAATAAGTTTATCTTTTAAGCTGTTCTTAAAGGTGTTTATTGTCTTGCAGCCCCTAATACTTTGTGACAAGGAATTCCATTGACGCGAGGTGGATACTGTAAAAGATGATGAATAACAAGATGTTCTATGAAGAGGTATACTTAGCGTGCCACAGATAAGTGATCTGGTATTTACGTCGTGGTTAGAGTATAGATAAGAGAAACGAGATGAAAGGTAATTTGGTGTTGAGGTGTGCAGAATTCGAAAGAGTAAAGGCAATGAGTGTAAAGTTCTGCGTTCTTTAAGTCGGAGCCACGAAAGACTTGCGAAGGACGGTGATATGTGATCATATCGTCGGATGTTGCACACGTATCTGACGCACATATTCTGAACTCGCTGTAACTTGACTGACAGTTCAGAACTTAGGTCACTTAACAAAACGTCACAATAATCGAAGTGCGGCATTACTAGGGTACAATAGTACAATAGTAGACTGGAACAGCTTACCTGCGGCAATCTTTCAGGGTGGTCCTCTCAAAATCAATACATTTAAGGAAGGGTTGAGAAGACTAGACTGAAAATGTAATTGTAGGTCTAGTGTAAATATCTAAGTTGTGTCATGTAATTAATTAAGTTGATATGTAATTAATTAAGATGATATTTAATTAAGTTGATTTGTAATTAACTAAGGTAATATGTAGGCCTAATTACTTGAGTTGGTAATACTTACTTACTTACAAATGGCTTTTAAGGAACCCGAAGGTTCATTGCCGCCCTCACATAAGCCCGCCATCGGTCCCTATCCTGTGCAAGATTAATCCAGTCTCTATCATATCCCACCTTCCTCAAATCCATTTTAATATTATCCTCCCATATACGTCTCGGCCTCCCCAAAGGTATTTTTCCCTCCGGTCTCCCAACTAACACTCTATATGGATTTCTGGATTCGCCCATACGTGCTACATGCCCTGCCCATCTCAAACGTCTGGATTTAATGTTCCTAATTATGTCAGGTGAAGAATACAATGCGTGCAGTTCTGCGTTGTGTAACTTTCTCCATTTGCTAGTGCAAGACAAAACAAATATGTAAATAGGTAAAACGTAGAAATTGTATTTAAATAATAAGATATCTTTGTGTAAAATTGTTGTATGTAATGTGTCTGTGATCTATTATATATAATAAACCAAACCAAACTTTCTCCATTCTCCTGTAACTTCATCCCGCTTAGCCCCAAATATTTTCCTAAGAACGTTATTCTCAAACACCCCTTAACCTATGTTCCTCTCTCAGAGTGAGAGTCCAAGTTTCACAACCATACAGAACAACCGGTAATATAACTGTTTTATAAATTCTAACTTTCAGATTTTTTGACAGCAGACTAGATGATAAAAGCTTCTCAACCGAATAATAACACGCATTTCCCATATTTATTCTGCGTTTAATTTCGTCCCGAGCGTCATTTATATTTGTTACTGTTGCTCCAAGATATTTGAATTTTTCCACCACTTCGAAGGATAAATCTCCAATTTTTATATTTCCATTTCGTACAATATTCTGGTCACGAGACATAATCATATACTTTGTCTTTTAGGGATTTACTTCCAAACCTATCGCTCTACTTGCTTTAAGTAAAATTTCCGTGTTTTCCCTAATCGTTTGTGGATTTTCTCTTAACATATTCACGTCATCCGCATTGACAAGAAGCTGATGTAACCCGTTCAATTCCAATCCCTGCGTGTTATCCTGAACTTTCCTAATGGCATATTCTAGAGCGAAGTTAAAAAGTAAAGGTGATAGTGCATCTCCCTGCTTTAGCCCGCAGTGAATTGGAAAAGCATCAGATAGAAACTGGCCTATACGAACTGTAATAGTTGGATGAAATAGAACTGCTTATAAGTTAGGTTTACTTTTGCTTAGTGTAGGCGTTATTATAGAATAGTTTTTATTTAATAGTCCTAGGTTTATTGCATCTATTTATTTATAGTTAGAAACAAATTTAGGTTTATTTTATTTTATTTTTTATTTTTCTTTTATTGCTGTCATTATTGTATAATTGCAATGCTATTATTGTATATTATATAACACTGCCACCGGGTGTATACCCAATTGTAGTGATAATAAATACATACATACATATTGCCTGTTGTAAAGCATTTCCACTCTCGCTAATGACCACTTGATCATCAGCAAATAAAATTGTAGTACAATTTATGTTATTTATTTAATACAGCAAAAATCTGAAAATCGATAAATATGTCACATACGAGTTATTAACACGCTAGAAATACCACTGCACAATCATCTCTTTATTCTTCATCTTTCACTGTTGCTACTTCTCGTCACTGGAATTCTCTGCCGCCTTAAGTCAAGGGCTGCCGAACTTTAATTTCCTTTAAATGTAAATTAGAAAAATATCTTATGATGAGTTGCCAGACCCAACGCGTTGCAAATATTTAATGGAATGTGTTCCACTGTATTTATTTTTATTTTTTTTTTCTTATTTTTATTATCTAAATCGTGTTTATTTATCACTTAACGCCAATATGTATCCCACTGTGTTGTTTTATTATTAATCTATTTATTTGAATTTATAAATTGGTTAACTAATATATTTTAATTTCAATAAGAATGCAATTATAATAAATTTATTAGATCATAATAGAAATCATAATAGAAATGAATCGATAATGAGTACATGCGACATAATGATGAAACTAAATTGAGGTTGATTATGTAAGCAATTTGTCAAGCTTGTTTTTAAGCAGGCATGCGGTAGTCTTCGTAGAAGTTACGCAAACGTTTCTGCTGACATGAAAATATTGTAAGAAAGAAAGATTAACCTACATATGGAATGTACCGATTCAGCTATTTCAGGTTCATGACTTACAGTATGTCGACATCTGATCATCTAATTGGAATAATAAATTATTATGTAAAATAAGACCTAAATATTACAATTAGATTTTTGAAAAGGAGCAAATAATTAAGGTTTAAAGTCTTAAGGATTATCACGATTGGTTTAAACATGCACTAAAACAAGACGTAAGTGCAAGTTTGAACCAATAAATTATTGAGATTTGCGATAGATTAATTAGTTTAGGAAATTGTATATTTATTATGTAGAACTACATTTGTATATAGATCTTTTGTTAAATTATTAAGTTTTGTATTTTTGTGAACAATATCAATAAAGCTATCACTATCACTATTATTAATCTATTTTTGTGTGCATTTTATTCAATTTTCGGTTTCTGATTTAATTATGTAAATCCTACTTAACTGTAATCTAATATTAATATGTATACTAATGTGTTTATTTTTATTTTCACTGTGTACATTTTTATTGAATTATCGGCTTCTGTTTTTATGTGATTCGTATTTCATTCTAACAACATTAATATGAATTTCACTATGTTTATTTTTATTTTATGAGGTAAATTTTATGTAACTACCTCTTTTGATCTCATTATGTACCTAAATTGTATCAGTATGTAATTACTTAATTCCGATACAGTTTTATGTTCAACTGTGTAAGCACGTTTTAATCCTGGTTGAGTGTAAGAGAAGGCCTTACGGCCTTAAGTCTGCCAGGTTAAATAAAGCCATTATTATTATTATTATTATTATTATTATTATTATTATTATTATTATTATTATTATTATTATTATTATTATTATTATTATTATTATTATTGCAGGACCAACGACGATATAGAACAAGGAAGTAAAATTTATTGGCTAAAGTTTCTACAACCACCTATAAATTATAGCATTAACACCACTGCATCCATCCTTCCATACTACCAAAACTAGTAGTCTGTATTGGAACTCTGCTACATAAATAGAATTATCTGACTCAAAGCAGTGAGGATTACAACAGCTACTACAACTTCAGACGGTGTTAAAAATCTTATGACTCAATGTTGATTTCAGCGCGGACTTATGTATCATAAATAAACTGTAAATATTTCATAGATGTACTTAACTAGTACAAGTAAACTACAAGCTGCATTAATTTAGAACTCTATCCTACTTATAGAGGAATATATCTGCCGAGTGTGAGTGGCTATAAATTTCGGACATGGCGGGATTATACACCGCTTTCTAGAACAATGTATGAGCCACTTGTTAGTCCCTCCCACTCGAGAACTCGAGCACATCCACGTCAGAACAGCTGGTCAAGGACACCCTACCTATAAATATAAAGCATGAACAAGATTCTTTAAGACGAAAGGATGTAACACAGAACTACAGAGTGATTTATATAGAACTGACACATTTCTTTCATTAATTGTTTCAAAACGAATTGTGCTAGCGACAACTTATTGTACCTAAAATGTAGAGGAATTTTGGGAATTAAGTAACCCCATAGAAAGAAGTCCGGCGCGTTGTCAAATCCGGAGATCTCGGTGGCCACAGGTTCGTGGAAATTATTCGGTCGTCAAAGAAACTTGCAATTACTATAGTTCCATGGATTCATTTGATGTATGGCATGTAGCGCCATTGTGCTGAAAATATCTTTGACTCAGCTCTACATCGTCCGGTTGCTCAACAAACTCAAAGACAAACGTCTTAATGATTTTTTGGGTGACTGCTCCAGTCGTGCTCTTGCGTCAACAACAACCGTGGGAAGCCTAGATGAACGATGCTTGCCCTTTTCACTCGCCAGAGATCCAGTTGTTTCCAATTTGTTTACCAGTCCCATATTGTGTTTCTTTTGGGAGGATTGCGAACACCAAATTCTCTCTGGTATGCCCTTTGAGTAGCTGTAATTGAATTCGTAATCCAGTATTGCTTCACAAGGAAGAGTCGTTGATTTAGTGTGTACTGCATTTTCACGTTGACACAAAATGTCGAAAACAGCTGCCAACAATAGGAATAAAACATAAACATCTGCGCATCTAGTGACAAGGAATCGAAACTCCAGAACATTCTGCTTAATTTGGTGCTAAAATTGGGTCAGTGCTGCCAACAATAGGAATAAAACATAAACATCTGCGCATCTAGTGACAAGGAATCGAAACTCCAGAATATTCTGCTTAATTTGGTGCTAAAATTGGGCCACTGAACGAATTTCCAACGGAATAATTAAAGAAAGAAATGTGTCAGTTCTATATACATCGCTCTGTACCACCTCTCACCGCTAGCTACAACGTCTCTTTAATCCAGTGATCGCCAAAAGCTGTGTCGCGACAAATGCCCCTGCCTCCACTCAAGCGTAACCATGGCATCATACCTCCACCCTCTGTTTACAATCTTCACTTCGATATAAGACAAGACATTTATCAGCAGCGGACACACACATGTAATGTTACAAGTGTGTAGAATACTATGTTTCGATGTATTTTCCAAAACAGAAAACAGATAATATGTAAAAACTTAATTTTAAGGAGCATGGGAGTAAAAGTATTTCTTTTGTGCAGGTGGAAAAAATATGAGATAGTTAATTTGTTGTAAAATTTTAAATGAAGCATAAAAGAACAATGTACGTTGTCATTATTCTTCTTGATATAAAGACTACCGCACCGTTACCTGTAAGTTGAATATTTCATTAATAAATAAACAATAAAAAGTATCGGCTTCTATGTCATAATCGGAGTAAAATACTTCGACTTTTTTTTTTAATATGTAGCGTAATTTACAATTTCGTGACAAACCTGGTACGTCTTTCTAATTTCAAATACCTGCTGATGTAGAATACACGTTCTTTTTATGGTAAATAAGAAAATATATTTTATTTTATTAATAATACAAAACTAATGAATAGGAGGATAAAAGTTAACACGGCAAAAGATTTGTATAGTTAATAAGTAGGAGAATATTATATTGTTTTTGATTTCTGGTCACAGTCCGTCTCTGCACTGTTATTCGCTGCATTACCTGAGGAGATACCCACTCCACCCCTCTTCCTGCGATAGCGGTGTGCGGGTTGCATTTCTAGTACGTCACAATTTCGTGGTGTTAGGCAACCACTGCGTTAATCAATACATAAATTAATTCCAGTTTTAATCGTTAATTACATAAAAAGCAAAGAAATATAGAATTGAGTTTATAGCAGAGGATCCATCAATTCAAACGTTTTTCTCATATGGAATAATCTACAGCAGAGATCTTCAAAAAGCGTATTATCTTTCGTGCTCAGGATGCTGCCCGCCGAACACAGGGTGCTGTAAGGCTAAAGAAGGGGGAGAGACTCTTACCTCAACAGATGAGAGCGGTCAGTGGGGGATTGCGGCTACGGTCTGCTTATGTTTACAAATAATAACATGAATAGAATAAGAAATACCATGCGTTCGTACATTATTTTGACATACTATGAAGAATCCTTTGTAAATAAACAAAATTTAAGTTACCAAGCTCTCAAGATTAGGATTGGTTTCATAGCAGCCAATATTACCTACGCAAGAAGACTTTCACCTGTCATATGAGATCTTTTACACGATTTTATGTTGGTTACTTTCTAAAAAAACTGTTCACAAATATATGTGGAACCAAACATAGCTGAGATTCTCAAAGCAAAAGACCCTAAACACGGATATTTACATGCATCATTATTTCTAAATATGTCAACACCAACAAAATCTTTACACTTGGCTTTGAACAATATATCACTTTGAATTGTTGCAACTTCAAATTTTAGTTCAGGTCTCACGTCTGCAATGTTCATTGTAAACGGATTCGCGAACAAGGAAAAATCTTTTTCGATGTTTCTGAAAACTCCAAACCGTCTTTCTTTGAAATCTGTTTTGAGTTTCCATGATCTGGCAATATGCATCTACTTTTGACTGGAGAATATTCGTGAGCGAATGCAAACTTGGAAGATGGAATAATTCATTCTCTCCCGCTAACACAAAAGAATCATCTTCCCATTCATCCTTGAATGTACTACGTCCATGATTAGAAAACATTGTGAAACGGTGGAACACGCCGACCAACACAATGATAATGGCAGTCCGCCAATGGTATTCGTTTGCGCATAAACATTGAGTACAGTACAGGTGGGGATGGGTGAGGCGGAGCGCGCTCATTACGTACTGGCTTCGGTTCCGTTCAAGGGCTTGCTCGCGAGTACGCTTTTGGAGACGTCTGATCTACAGTCTGATCCTTTTGGGTATGGATGATATTAATTTACTGTTATAAAGCTATTACGATAGTAGGAACAATTCCTTGATGGTTACATTATGATTAAAAGATGGGAGTTTCCATATATCACAATCAACAATGCACAATCTGAAAGGACAAATGAAAATCGTAATGATTAAAATGGCTACTACAAATCAACAGCGGGCAAAATGTGTTCTTTGGTATGCTAAATTTGAGAGTGTTAAAAGAGTTCAAAGGGAATTTCAGCGTGAGTATGGTGTACGTAATGTACCTAAATACGATTCCATAATGTTCTGGCATCGAACATTTGTAGAAAGTTGTCCAAGGACTCCAAGGCCGCCTTAAATAAATGCAGAGTCATTTGTTTTATCTTTATTACTCGTATTTTAATTGGACCTGGCAATGATATAAAAAAGAATTGTTATTTTAAAACAGATATCTCGCCATATGGTAATGTAGAATTCCTGCACGAAAATATTATGTACTTCGGTACATCATAGTAATATCAGTCCTATCAAAATTCTGCGTAGAATAAAACTTATCGGAAATTGTTTTTAAAGAAATTGTTGTTATGTAATATTTTTCATAAAAAATCAATAATAAGCGAGATTTTTCGATTTATTTCATTCAGGCCCCCTTATAGCTCCCCTTTTAAATAGACTATTTTGAATGAATATAGCCTATATTCTATGTTATAACGAACTTAATTTATATTCCAATTTTCATAATTATAAATCGGTTCAGCCATTATCAAGTGAAAAGGTAACAAACATCCAGACAGACAGACAGACATACAAACAAAAATTTCAAAAAAGCGATTTTCGGTTTCAGAATGGTTAATTATACATTTTAACACCAATTATTTTTGGAAAATCGAAAATACCCAGAAAAATTTTGGCTACAGATTTATTATTAGTGTAGATTAGTGCAATAATTGATACATCTTGATATGTTTGGTAGCCTATAATTAAAGGGAAGAAGCGAAGGTAGTTTTATTATCTACTGGCTGTACCCGTGCACTCCGCTGCAGTTGTTAGAAATTAATATAAAGTAATTACATAATTAAAATAGGACATCTGGTCCAGGGAACATTCCTGTTTCATAGAAGGAAAAATCGTTTAATATGTTACTTAATTTAAATTGTATTTAAATAATTAAAATTCGATCATTTTGGTCCAGATATAATGTAATGATAATATTGATAAACGTCAAGGCCGCCTTAAATAGACGGAGTCATTTGTTTTGATTTCATTGTAGCCATCGTCGTCGTTCCTGCAATAACTCCTATGTAACATCGATTTTCAGATTTTTTCTCTATTAAATAACTTAAATGGTGATGCAGCAAATAATAGAATCTACTACATATAACTTAATTATATTTCTTTCTTTCGAAAATGTAAGAATTCACGATCTCCTATGCACTACTGCCATGAATGAATAAATTTGTTTTTCTTCCTACTAAAAAATTTAATATTTTACACACAAAAGTTACGGAACAACGACACTGTAATCTGACGCGGCGGTGGAAATGTATTGTATTGTTATTTTAAAACTTTTGTATACCCTTAAATATCAGTCCTTTCAAAATTTTGTACAGAATAAAACTTATCGGAAATTATTTTTAAAGAAACTTTTGTTATGTAATATTTTTCATGAAAATCAATAATAAGCGAGATATTTCGATTTATTTAATTCAGGCCCCCTTATAACCCCCTTTTAAATAAAGTATTTTGAATGCCATATAGCCTAAAATCTAAGTTACAACAAACTTAATTTATATTCCAATTTTCATATAAATCGGTTCAGTCATTATCACGTGAAAAGGTAACAAACATCCAGACAGAGAGACAGACATACATACAAACAAAAATTTCAGAAAAGGGATTTTCGGTCTCAGGATGATTAATTATACATGTTCACACCAATTATTTTTGGGAAATAGAAAATTACCAGAAAAATTTTGGTTACAGATTTATTATTAGTAGGTAGGGCAAGAATTTATACACAATGATATGTTTGTTAGCCTATAATAAAAGGGAAGAAGCAAAGGTAGTTTTATTATCCATCAGCAGAATCCGGAACAGCTCATACACCCGGTATTTACTTCTTGTCGGTATAATAATAACGAAAAAGTAGAGGAGATAATTTACACAATTAAAGCACAGGAATAACATTTCACATATATCTGCTTTATCGATTTTAAAGGCAGTAAGGTAAAGGGAGACATCTTATTAGTTGAGGAAGAACTGATACAGAGCATCCATTTCGTGGTTTGTAATAATAATAGCGAAGAAGTGGGTGAGGTTGTACGAGGCGCATCCAGAAAGTAAGTTTCCCGATTTTTCCCCTTGAAAGTAAACGTAATTAGCCGTGTCAATTGCGCATGCGTAACAGATCTATGACGTATCAATCATATGCCAGCCGGACAGGTCCCGCCTGGTGCCAGTAGCGTGGTAGCAGTGGTCCGAAATGGAAGCTCTTATTCCTTCTCCCGCCGCCTGCGAGGTTCGGTCGGTGATAAAGTTCTTTAATGCACAAAGCATTGCGCCAATTGAAATTCATCGGCAGCTCTGTCAGGTCTATGGGCCGAACATCATGAGTAAGCAGATGGTGCGTCGCTGGTGTAGGCAGTTTTCCGAAGGTCGTCAAAGTGTCCATGATGAAGACCGCAGTGGGCGATCGTCCCTCGTCAATGATGATCATGTTGAGCTGTTGCGGCAGTGCATCATGGAGAACCGTCGCTTCTCGATTACGAAGCTGAGCAGCCATTTTCCGCAGATATCGCGATCCTTGTTGCGTGAGATTGTCACTAAGCACCTGCTGTTCAAAAAAGTGTGTGCAAGGTGGGTGCCGAAAAACCTGACACCCGAACACAAAATGCAACGTTTAGGAGCAGCACTGACATTTCTGCAACGGTATCACGATGACGGCGAAGAGTTCCTAGACAGGATCGTCACGGGCGAAGAGACTTGGATTTCGCACTTCACCCCGGAAACCAAGCAGCAGTCAATGCATTGGCGGCATAGTAGATCTCCGGTCAGGACGAAATTCAAACAGACGCTGTCGATACGGAAAGTGATGTGCACAGTGTTCTGGGACAGGAAGGGCATTCTGCTCATTGACTTCCTTCCAAGAGGTGAAACAGTGAACGCTGACCGTTACTGTGAAACACTGCGAAAATTGCGACGTGCCATTCAAAACAAGAGGCGTGGAATAGGTGTTGTGCTCCTCCATGACAATGCTCGTCCACATACGGCTTGGCGCACAGCAGCTGTTTTGAAGGAATTTGGCTGGGAGTTGTTTCATCATTTACCCTACAGTCCTGATCTTTCTCCCAGCGATTTTCACGTTTTCTTGCACCTCAAGAAATTCCTGTCCTCCGGTGAGCGTTTTGGCAACGACGAAGAGCTGAAGACGTCTGTCACACGCTGGTTCCATTCACAGGCTGCAGAGTTCTACGACAGAGAGATACAAACGTTGATCCCACGATACGACAAGTGTCTCAATTCTGACGGTGGCTATGTTGAAAAATAGCTGAAACATTGCTGTACCTGTTGCCAATAAATGTTTTCCTGAAAGTGTGTTCTTTTTTTTTTAAATAGGGAAACTTACTTTCTGGATGCGCCTCGTATTATTCATATTTAGAGTCCAGGACAACTGATACACTCGGTATTTTCTTGATTTTAATTTTAAGAATGAAGCCGCAGGAAACGTTTTAATTTTGCTTCAGAGTCCAGGAACACCTGAACACCCGGTATGAGCTTGGTCGATTTTGCGAACAGAGAGGGAGAGGTAGACGTCGTATTAGTCAGCAGCAGAGTCCGAGATAAGAATGGACGTAGCAGCAACTGGAATGATAAAGGAAAAGGGGAACGTCCCGCAAGACGAACTGCTTGCTGCGATGTAAAATACTACCAAGAAGAAAGGGAAGGAAAGAAAAGACATATTCTTAAATGTCACAAGTGTGAATACATTAGCAAAGTAAATTCTAATAATAGAGAACCTCCCTCGCCCTATATAAGCCGTAATCTCAAGAAAAAGTAATGAAAAAAAAAGGAAAGATATTTCTCTAGCGCCCCTGTTAAATAGAACGGCTGTCCTTATCCCCTGCATAATTCGGATTTTTTCACTTGCACATACCAAAGTGTTAATTTCATAATTTAGAAGTCCAGCATTAGAGAGCTTGGCATGGAAGTAAATCGTCATGGAACCTGGACGTTATCAGATTTCGAGACGAACTTTATACTCTTATCTCTTACATTTTCATGAGGCAGTAAAGTAAGAAAGGATTATTTTCTATTTTCTGGGTCCTTGAGCGGAATATCGGTCTGGTCTACGAAAGGTATTTCTACTATATTCAAATTAAATAAAAATTGAAATACTAGTCTATGTTTTGTATTCGACAGATATTGGAGAAAAATAGGAGTATAAGGGTATAGTACATCAGTTATTCATAGATTTCAAAAAGCCATATGAATCGATTAAGAGAGAAGGTTTATATAACATTCTTATTTAATTTGGTATTCCCAAGAAACTAGTTCGATTAAAATGTGTCTCAATGAAACTTATAGCGGAGTCCGTATAGGCCAGCTACTGTCTGATACTTTTTCCAATTCACTGCGGGCTAAAGCAAGCAGATGGACTATCACCTTCACTTTTTAACTTCGCTCTATAATATGCCACTAAGAAAGTTCAGGATAACAGAGAGGGTTTGGAATTGAATGGGTTACATCAACTTCTTGTCTATGCGCATGACGTGAATATTTTAGGAGAAAATCCACAAACGATTAGGGAAAACACGGAAATTTTACTTGAAGCAAGGAAATCCCGAAAACAAGAATGTATATGATTATGTCTCGTGGCCAGAATTTTGTACGAAATGTAAATATAAAAATTGGAGATCTATCCCTCGAAGAGGTGGAAAAAATCAAGTATCTTGGAGCAACAGTATCAAATATAAATGACACTCTGGGGGAAATTAAACGGAGAATAAATATGGGAAATGCATGTTATTATTGGGTTGAGAAGCTTTTGTTATCTAGTTTGGTGTCAAAAACCTGAAAGTTAGAATTCATCAAACAGTTATATTACCGGTTGTTCTGTATGGTTGTGAAACTTGGACTCTCACTTTGACAGAGGAACAGAAATTAAGGGTGTTTGAATATAAGGTTCTTAGGGAAAGATTTGGGCCGAAGAGGCATGAAGTTGCAGGACAATGGAGAAAGTTACACAACACAACTGTACGCATTGTATTCTTCACCTGACATAATTAGGAACATTAAATCCAGACGTTTCAGATGGGCAGGGCATGTAGCACTTATGGGCGAATCCAGAAATGGATATAGAGTGTTAGTTGGGAGGCCGGAGGGAAAAAGATCTTTGGGGAGACCGAGACGTAGATGGGAGGATAATATTAAAATGGATTTCACGGAGGTGGGATATGATGATAGAGACTGTATTAATCTTGCACAGGTTAGGGGCCAATGGCGGGCTTATGTGAGGGCGGCAATGAACCTGCGGGTTCTTTAAAAGCCATTTGTAAGTAAGTAATAATTTAGAGGAAATTTCTGTACAAACACAGACATGCTACCGCCATGTTTGAAACCTTATTTTCTTTGTAGAGAATGCTGATAAAATATATATTCCCAAAAATGCCAAAATTCATTTTTCTACATTATCACAATAAATAATTGATTAAATGGCGATCTTACTCGTGTTAATTATGTAAGCATGTGTGGCTTACAGCTGTTTCGGTGCTACTTGACACTATCCTTAGAGCCTACTGGATCTCGGCGCTATCTCAACTTCGCTGCCTGTTGTGTGGGTGCGTTCGCGTGATGAAGAGTTGTGTCAAATAGTGTGTGTGTTCTGAAATTGATCTGTGTGTTGAGAATTTGATTAGGGTGTGTTTTAGTGTGTCTGTATATTTCGTATTGTTCTAGTGTGTTGAGTTTTTGGTTTTTGGGTTTGGATTTCCATATCTGTATTTATGTTATTGTATGTGTGGTTGGCATTAGTTATGTGTTCGGCATATGTAGATGTATTGTGTCCTCTGGTTATTGCTTTACTGTGTTCTTTGTATCGAGTTTGGAATGATCTGCCTGTCTGTCCAATGTAGAAACTGTCGCAACTATTGCATTTGAGTTTGTATACGCCTGTGTGGTTTTATTTGTTTGTGTTGTTTGTGTGTTGAGATGTCTTTGTAGTGTGTTTTCTGTTCTGTATGCTACGTTGTATTTCTGTTTTCTGAATGAGGATGCGATCTTGTGTGTGCTTTTGTTTTCGTATGTTAGTGTGATGTATTTCTTGTTTTTGTGTTGTGTTTTGTGTGTTTTTGTGTTTGTTGAGTTTTTGTTTTGTCTTCCTTATGATGTTGTCTATTATGTTTGGGTTGTAACCATTTTCTTGTGCTATGTATTTGATTGTGTTCACTTCTTCATTGTAGTGTTGTTGGCTCATGGGTATGTTGAGTTATCTGTGTGCCATTGTCCTGAATGCAGCATGTTAAGATCGCCATTTAATCAATTATTTATATTCAAGTGTTAAAAGTAGTATACGAAAGATTCAACATGGAATATCACAATACTTCATCTTATAAAGAGTGCGTCAGAAAGAACGGATGGATTTCAAACTATCGATACGCAACGAGGAGAGAGATATAGTGAGGGGGACCACGACTGTTGGGTCAGCCAGAGAATGCAGTTTCAGTTGAGAACATGGTGTTGGTCTGGTGTACAACGTGCTTTCATCGTAGAGACATTTTTGAAAAATGAAGAGTCTGTGATCGCCACTCAGGACTCATTTCGACATCGGATGTCACGCTAGGATTCCAACTCGGAATACAATTTTGCGGTGGGTGGCTTCATTTCGTATCACAGGTTCAACATTAAAGAAGAAATCACGTGGACGAAATTCTATTGCACTGAGATTGTCCGAGGCTACGGTAAGATCTCGCGCCCTGCGACTTCTTTCTTTGGGACCATTTGAAGGCGTAAGATTTTAAACGTCGATCACATACACTGGACGAACTGAAGACAGCGATTCGTGAAGAAATCGTGGCAATTGCACCAGCTATGACTGTGAAAGTGATGGCGAACTTCAGAAAACGCCTCGATGCCTGTATTGAAAGCCAAGGACATCATATGGATAATGTTTTCCATAAATAAACTGCATGTATTGGTGAATATGTTGATAACAATAAATTTTTGATTTGATGAATCTTTACAATTTTCTTGCCATGTGAAATCCATCCGTTCTTTCTGACGCACCCTGTACCTTCTGTAAAGAAAAAATAAAATAATAAAGATAATTTTCAAAAACCTTTCCGGAAAAATATGACTGGACAACATGCGAATTAAGATATTCAACGATGTTATTTGCTGGTTGCTAACACTGCTAGATACAGTCGATGAAGACCTTCCTCGAATCAGCTGGTCTGACGCCGTGAAGAATTCGGTATCTCAAATCGGGGCAAACAACTTTATCGGCAGCCGTTGTGCTCCCAGCCTCAATTTAAAATTCATCTTCTTCGTCGTCTCTCAAGATAAAATTAAGAGTATTTCATTGCTGAATTCCAGCCAAGTTATATTATCATATTTTTGTATCTCAGTAGCATCGGCAGATGAAGAAACACGTTAAATAAAGAACTGCAAATTGGGCTGTGGTTGGCATTAAATCTCATTTACTCCTACCTCCAGGCTATAAGAGAAAAGACTACTCCACGAAATTGACTTGTCGAAAACAGGAGAGTTAAAAGTCCTATGATTTAATGCAATTACAGTATTATGTATAATTTACAATAAGTGTATCCTTTTACATATCATAATGACCCCACTTATTACTTGCAGTTATCCTGGCAGGTGTGCCAACGGCTGGCGGAGGGGGGAAGAAAAGTTCCGCTCGAATTATTGGAATGCCTGGTAGGTATGAAGGGCCGTAACACACTGCTGTATAACAAATATTTCTAACCTGGGGGGGGGGCGTAAAAAGGACATTGAGGGCAGGCAAGAAGTAGTGCCAGTAATAGGAATTTATTTAACGATGTTTTCAACTACACAGGCTACTCCGCCAGGGCAGTAGAATTGTGGCTAGCAATAAGGAAATAAAACAGTTGTGTACCATTAACTTAATTTACTGCAACAACGAAAAGTGTGACATACGCAATTTTATTGGTAGTCTAAACCAGTGATGTCAAAGCAAGCGCATTTTTCTGACCTTGACGTCGTGCGCGGGCATCAAGCGCTAAGTATGGAAAGAGGAAGAGTTGTGTATATGAATAAGCAGCCTGTTGGGTTAAGAAAACAGTGGTGCACAAACTTCAGACAGAACGTGAAATTTTATGTCGTTATTTTTATATGGCTTCTTTCTATTTAATATTATCTATATTGTCTGTAAAACAAAAGTACTAACACTGATTTCTTAATATTGCAGTCGTATTTTAAACGTTAATAACATAATGAACAGTTAAGAAGGAATATTCACATAAATTCCATAGTAGTACAACTATATTGTACTAAATGGATGAAACGCATCATTCATAAAGAAAGTGATATTCCAAAGAAAGAGATTGAGTATGACATGATAAGTTGGAATTTATATTGATGGTATCTTTAGCCTTACAAAAGTAATCAATAAACTAATCAAAACAATATTACAGTACAAAGCGAAGTTACCTAGGTACTGTAGCCTATATGTTTTAAGTGTAACTGATATTCCATAACAAAACTCTTATCGCATTATGCTTTTAAGGTGATACTGGTGAGCAACTTCCTATCATAAGAATATTAAATTATTGTCTCGAAATGTGCTGCAGCTATAGAGCTGACATTTTTACAACACATGGGCACGTGAAATATTATGTCGTTATTTTTATATAGCTTCTTTATGTTTGATAATATCTATATCGTCTGTAATAGTAATATACGTTACAAGAGCGGTATGTTGACGTTTTCATGGCCGAGGAAAAGATTGAAAAAGCGAAACGTAGTTGAGCTTTTTTAATTTCCGACAACATGAAAACAAACATACCGCTCGTGTATCGTACATTATTTTGTGCGAAGATCGTTTGTTACATACCTGAAAGACGAATTTCTAATTAGTTGCAATGAAATCTCCATCTTGGTTTCTGTTCAATGACGGCAACTTTTAAAAACAAAAATATCTATCTTCAAATTGCTGCTATAAAATGTTTTCTGTGTTTACTATATTCCAGCAGGCCGTGATATACGTCTGTCTTTTTTTTCCCCCAGTCTATAAATGCGAACTTAAAACAAACGGTAAGGTTATGTAGTGATTTATTTTTAATTTTAATATTTTAACAATATTATTTATATAACATATTGCAGTAATAACATCGGCATCTGGAATTTTGTTGATTTTTTCACGGCTTCCTTAATCTTACTTGTATCAGGAATGCAATAAGTTTCGTGGAGTAGTAGACTTTACTTAATTTTTGCAAATATTTAAAAGCAATAATTAACATTGTAATTTAGGTAAAATTGCAGTGGTAAGTTTCCAATTTATAATTATTACTATGTTAAGCGTCTCTAAAAATAATATGTTAAAAGCCTAAAGCAGTAAAATGAATGTCGCGCTTAAGCGGTAAGAAGAGGGAAATTGTTATGTGTGTTACGTTGGGAATACTGAATGTGGTATTTCACACTTACCGCGTATTGGTTCTGTGCGGAAAACAAGCAAATACGCACGATCTCGCACAAAACAAAAGTACTAACACCAATTTCTTAATATTGCAGTTCTGTTTTAAATGTTAATAACATAATAAAGAATTGAGAAGGAATATTCACATAAATTCCATAGTAGTACAACTATACTGTACTAAGTAAATGAAACACATCATTCATAAAGAAAGTGATATCCCCAAAAAAGAGACTGAGTCTGACATAAGTTGGAATTGATATTGATGGTACCTTTAGCCTTATCAATAATCTAATCAAAACAATATTACAGTACAAAGAAAAGTTACCTAGGTGCAGTATATGTTTTAAGTGTAACTAATATTCCATAACAAAACTCGTATCGCATTATGCTTTTAAGGTGATATTAGTGAGCAACTTCCTATCATCAGAATATTAAATTAATTTCTCGAAATATGCTGAAGCTATAGAGCTGACATTTTTACAACACATAGGCACGTATCTTTTGCTTATGATGTAACAGTAGCTGCTTTGTTAATTCATTTCCTTACAAACAATTTCCATGCGAATATTTTCAAAATTTTCAATACACTGTCTTCAGTAATACGTATTTACGGTTTATTAGATTTACGAAAACATTCTGTAAGGCTAATAAATAAATAGGCCTATATCTGAAAATTTCACTTTTCTATTAAAAATGTGAGAAAATGTTTCTTTTGAATAAAAAAAAAACATCAAACCTGTGAAAAATGAGCATTAAAATTAAAACTTTCATTCTTATAATGCACTTAAACTTCTCAGACAAATCTAAAAATTACGTGGATACAGTTTTAATAAAGTTCTCTTCCCTTTATCTACTGAATCAGTGCTGGCCATTCCTGAATATAGCTCCATCAAGCGGCGTATACTGGGCTACCGCCTTCGTCTATCTCTTTCCTTTCCGCTGTAAAGCGCTCAGGCTCTCCTGAGCTCTAAAGCGCGTGCTTGCTCCTATGGGCATCAATTGACATGGCTGGTCTAAACGATTTATACATCAGTATGACGTCAATTAGTTGTTTGAAAATGTAGTGATTAATATTGTCACTACAGAGAATTGGATTCATTTGAAAATTAATATCGCAATTAAGTACTTTAGAATCAGACTATGTTAAATTATTTATTTCTATCCTTATATTCCCCGCATTTACTAATCCCACATTTGTGCACGAATAATATTATTATGGTGCTACATTAATATTTTCTCCTGAATATTTTAGGCCTATCATGGCTGGCTGGACAGGAAAGTACTTGTTATAAACACATCAGAATTTCATTCATCCAAGGCAAACTGTAGTGGTCGGCAAGGATGACTTCATATGAAATACAGCCTGTAAAAATCACCAAAGAGGAAGGTTGAAGGCCAGAACTATAACACTGTAAAATTTCTTTGCAGAACGAAAAGTAACATGTTCCGATAAATTTATGCACATTTAAAGAACAAAACTAAAATTCTTTCAATAATTTAGTATCATAATACAAAGCTCTATTAAATTGACTCCTGGGAATATTGGAAATAAAATTAATGGTTTTCCAAAACACGTTATGGAATGTTTCATATAAAACAATTTTTATCTCGAAAAGCAAAAACGAGCAAAATTGTACTGAACTTTTTTATTTGAAATATTTCAAAGAATAGCCCCTAAAACTAATTACATTACTTACAGTTCAACCTGTATATATTTCGTTTATATGACGTCATTTCATTTTCGGCCAATAAAGTGTAATGAAATTTTGAATTCCAATCAATAACAGTCATACTTCGTGATAATTTCTGCAGCTCTATTTATCACTGTCAATTTATGGCAAGTTCGTTATTTTGTTTAATCAGTGTCGCCAACTGTTTCCACGTAAATCGATGAGCATGACTCCATTGTATTAAAAAAAGTACGAAATCCTACTTCCACTTCTACATCTTCATCCTCTAATTCCATATCCATTGTATCCAAAGAAAATGACACTTCTTCATAACAATTGTTCATTTAATTAATGTATTAATCAAATTATTTGTAATCATACTATACTTATTTACTTACTGGCTTTTAAGGAACCCGGAGGTTCATTGCCGCCCTCACATAAGCCCGCCATCGGTCCCTATCCTGAGCAAGATTAATCCAGTTTCTATCATCATATCCCACCTCCCTCAAATCCATTTTATATTATCTTCCCATCTACGTCTCGGCTTCCCCAAAGGTATTTTTCCCTCCCGCCTCCCAACTAACACTCTACATGCATTTCTGGATTCGCCCATACGTGCTACATGCCCTGCCCATCTCAAACGTCTGGATTTAATGTTCCTAATTATGTCTGTGTTGTGTAACTTTCACCATTCTCCTGTAACTTGATCCCTCTTAGCCCCAAATATTTTCCTAAGCACCTTATTCTCAAACACCCTTAACCTATGTTCCTCTCTCAAAGTGAGAGTCCAAGTTTCACAACCATAAAGAACAACCGGTAATATAACTGTTTTATAAATTCTAACTTTCAGATTTTTTCACAGCAGACTGGATAATAAAAGCTTCTCAACCGAATAATAACAGGCATTTCCCACAATCATACTAGAAAATGTTTAAATTAAATTATGATTTCAGCAGATAATTAAAACGTATTTCTGTTATAATAACAAGAGAAAAGCGCAGTACATCAATTAACATTTTAAAACCTGTATTTCGCTTTTCTCAATTGTCATTACTGAATAACATTCAATTTATTTATTGCAGTAATCGTTATTCATCTATTTCGACTTCACAATGTCTGAATAGGTTAAGTATTCATAAATATACAATTATTAATATTTTATGAACGAATTTTAGGATATATTATTTACATTTTTACTTTATTCACGAAATAGTCCTAATAAATATCACTCGAAATCTGAGATTTGCCAAATAAATCGCTTCTCTAGTGGATTTATAGGCAAATCTCAGATCTTTTGTGACATTACTATAGATAATTCTGGTTTTCCTTAACAATTTTTCCTTTCGGTGTAATGCCGTAGTAGTGGGGGAAATCCATAACAATTAAAGACAATTCGTAACAGTAGGCACTTCTACGAATGGAAAATGCATAAACATTTACGTTAAAATAGCAGCAAGAGCAGTAGCAGCAGTATTAGTAGTAGTATATCGAAATGATAGCCGTCCAAGTCTTGAATTTAAAAGATCGGCATCCTAATCAATTCAAATGAACAAAAAAGAAAATGTAAATTTAATGTTAGAAAAATACATAATGAAATTAAAAAAAAAATAATGTTCTGCGACAAGATGTGGTAGCTATTAAACGATAAAAATTTATTGAAAATAAATTATATACACTGAATATTATAAAGATGAATAGAGATGGTGATTGATGATGTTCAATGAAGATTTTAAAATGGTTGATGCAATTGTCTGAAGAGTCTTATCAGGAACCTTTAATTTTCTGAGGATCTCCAGTGTAAATTTGGTAATTGTTCCTCGCGCACCAAACATAAGTCCAATGACATTCCAATCTTGAATATTATATTTATGACTGAGATCATCACAGCATGGAAGGTAAATAGCGTGCTTCTCTTCATGTACTTGTTTGGTTGATCTTCACAGAACACGTTACAGAGGGGGAACACATTACAGACACAGCGGGAAAAGCATGGAGAGCGTTACACTTTGTGATGAGGGTACTAAGAAAAGGGTTCTGATAAATCCAAAGAGATTGCATATAAATCACTAGTACGTCCAGTAATGGAATATGGTGCTGCATGTTGGGATCCTTACAGATTAGAACATATTAAGACAATGGAAAAGATTAAACAACGGGCTCTTAAGTGTTGTCGGAAAAATTCACCATTAAAATGGGACACACTCACGGACAGGAGAACGCGAATTCGATTATGGGCACTGTTCAAAACATACAGAGGCGAGCCTGCCTGGAGAGAAATAAAAAATAGGTTGCAGCCGCCAAATTACTCTTCAAGGAACGACCACTCATATAAATTGAGGGAAAGAAGGCAGAGGACGGACACTGGAAAGTTTTCTTTTCTCAATCGTACTATCAGGGACTGGAATGCTTTACCTGCAGACTTACTAAAGGCTTTACCAACAACCAAAAATGTATTTAAAAATAGGCTTAAGGACCTTACTAATAGACGGTAATTATACAAAGTATTTAAAGGGTGTAAATGATATGTTGTTATTGAAGTGTTGTATCAGTGAAGAATTATGTTGTGTCAGTGAAGTGTGTTGTATCAGTGAAGAAGTATGTCGTGTCAGTGAAGTGTGCTGTGTAAGTGAAACGTGTTCCTGTCAGTGAAGCTTTATAGTTTATAGTGGCAGTGCATAGTATTTGAACAGTTAAATCTTTTTGAAGTGTTAGTGAAATCAGGATAGAATCAGTGAAATATGTCGTAGTTCCAGTGCAGTGAGTGAGTTGACAGCGAAATGAGTGTAATTTGAAAGGTACTTGTGCAGATATGAACATATCATACTCGTGGGTTTTAGTTCGATCTTACTTTTAAGATACAAATTATATTTATTTCAAATGTTATTTTAAGTGATCGTTTCATTTAATTTAGTATATTCCCTGCTGTTGTTATTATTATTATTTTTTTTAATTATTGTTAGTATTAATTAGTAGTATTATTATTAATTGTATTTTTAATTAATAAGTTTATTATTGTCATTATTGAGTGTAATTCTTTACCACTGCCACCGGGTATATTCCACTGCAGTGTGAATAAATAAATAAATAAATAAATAAATAAATACATACATACATACATACATATATACATACCTCACTGTTCGGTCAAGAATGAGACCAGTTCTTTTATTTCGATCAATTAATAATAATAATAATAATAATAATAATAATAATAATAATAATAATAATAATAATAATAATATTTACCCATTTTTGGCCTTACGCTTTTTCTTTTTGTGAAAACCAAATTCCTCTTAAATTAATTATATTTTCTGGTGTGGTTACTTTATACCCCATCTTCCCCCAGCACTTCTTAAACTTTGTAATCAACAGCAGAGACGTTATGTTTAACTCAAATTTAAGTTCGGTTACGTCACAAGTTTTCAGTCAAGTTTGTATCACTGCACTCTGTGCTTAACGAACAAACTTGTATAATTTTAATTTCATTTCAAGCGTTCGCATCTCATACGTATTCGAAATTATAGCGGCATCATATTTAGAAGTATGGGAGGGGGACCCTTGAATATACTTTCGTCAGCAACTAGAGACGGAATTATATGTGGAACTCACAATTATGCCAAGTTTAAGTAGAAAATATATAGACTATATTAATCCTGTCGCAAAGCTTTGGGTGCTATCTGAGACTAATTACGAACATTCAAAGTTTTGTTTATAAAGTTATTGATGCTTCCTTTCAACAATCCCAAGTAATTAAGTGAGGCAGATCTCTCTTAAAGGTTATTAATCTTGAATGAACTGTTTCTTCCTCGTCTTTGTGTAATTGACCCCGCGAACCATGTGCCATTCGCTTTATTGCCAACTTGTATGGATATATTTAAAGGCGGAAATTTATTTCCATTAAAAGGAAGGTTATTAAAACTTATTATTGTGACGATGTCTAGGATCCCGACGAGAAAGTTGTTGAGGGAGAAGATTTCAGAGGAGGGGGTTGAAAGGGGGGGGATGATAAGACTTCATTGCTTCAACCCTCTGCAGCTTTTAACTGTGCAATCATAATTGCAATGAGAATTAACTGAAACTTTCCCTAAAATTCCATCCCCCTCTTCTCTTCTTCCCCTTCCTCCTCGTCGTATATTTTCCTCTGTATTCCTAGCTGTCTCTTTAACAAGGAGTCTCCTTTATGATGCTGTATTTCTCGGAAGGCTCAGATGTTCTTAATCCAAATGTCTGTAGTTTAAATACATCTTAATTGATCGTTAGTTGCAAGATGGAGTGTGGTGAGTGTGTACTTAAGAAACGTGGATTAATTGTAACGAAGAGTTAGTTGGAAGGGTGCTTGCTCTGCAAGTTTTAGATCAAAACTTTATGATTATGGTGAAAGAGGGAGGTTTCTCTTTTATGTCCATGCGTATTTTCCCCCATGCATCAGAGCCCACTTGGGTGTCTTTTAATTACTGTCTGTCTTCTCAAATGTGGATCTCGCTGCTTTTATCTATAACATTCCACGATATTTACAGTGTCTAGATTATAAAATGGAAGACAATGAAACGTATAATAGGCTAGATAACGTAAAAAGTGCAATTTTATTACGCAACTTGATCTCGACTTTAGAACGTTTGAAAACATTAATTTAAGGAACGGATATTGTTCAGTTATTAATGAAGTTAATGAGGTTAAATACTTAGGTATAATCATTGTTCATCATATATCAGACAAATTCCTTAGAAAGAATCCAGTATAGGGCAGCTAAATTTGTTAAAGGTAAAAGAGAAGATGGAAACGATACGATAAAAGAAATTAAATGGGAAACTTTGGAAAACAGACGTAGGAAAACTAGAATAACATCACTGTATAGACCACATCTAGGTCAGAAAGCATGGGTAGACATAACGGCTCGGTTAGAAAAGCCAACGTACTATGGTAGGAACGATCATGATTTTAAAATCAAATGTAGGAAACAAAACGGATGTAGGTAAATTCTCATTTTTAAATAGAACTATAAATGATTGGAATGACCTACCTGGAGCGGTCTTTGAGGGCTGTCCTTCCTTAAGGAGTTTCAAGAATAATTTAAAAAGTTGTGTATTAAGTGCAAATTAAAATTAAGGTGACATTTAACCTTTAATTTTTTAAGGTGACATGTATTTATTTAGCCTGACGAGTTACTTCCTTGATTTGAATTGTAAATTATTTAAAAATAGCGTGTAAGAGGGCCTTAGACTAGAAATGTTTAGTTTAAATGTAGTTCTGTTTACAAGTATGCATAAGGGTGTAATTATTTGACTTATTTGAACTGTTGTATCAGTGAAGCGAGTTGAGTCAGTGAAGTTATGGTTTTACAGTGCAGTGAATAGTTCCGATCAGTGATAATTTATAGCGTCAATGAAATGTGTTCTATAGTGTCAGTGAAATGTGTTCCAAAGTGTCAGTGAAATGCGTCATAGTGCCACTACAGTGAGTGAGATGAGAGTAAAGTGAAAGACTATTGAAACTTATGTAGGGCCTATACATAATTATGTAGGTTGTAATGTAAAATTAGGTATTTTATTTATGTTTTATTATTATTGTGTTAAATTATATTGTGTATTCTTATTGTATTGTGTATAAAATTGTATTGTGTATTGTATAATTGTATTGTGTATTGCTTATCATTTTTTTGTGTATTGTTTATATTGTGTATACCACTGCCACCGGGAGCTTGCCCACTTGCAGTGTAAATAAATACATACATATATCATTTAAAATGGAATAATCATATTCATTATTTTTGTAACTAACTGTACCCGTGCGCTCCGCTGCAATTGGTAGAAATAAATAAAGTAATTACATAATTAAAATAGGACATCTGGTCCAGGGAACATTCGTGTTTGATAGAAGGATAAATAGTTTAATATGTCACTTAATTTAAATTGTATTTAAATAATTAAAATGCAATCATTTTGGTCCAGAGGCCACTCATTTGGTGCAATGATAATTCCTTTAACATGTTTCTTAATTGTTATTACATGCAAATAATTAAAATATGATTAGAGAACATCCGTCTTTGGTGCAATTTGGTCCCATCAAATTTTTGCTTGGAATGAAACGTATCGGAAATCATGTTTAAAGAAACTTTTGTTATGTAACATTTTTCACAAAAATTAATAATAAGCTAGATATTTTGGTTTATTTCATTCAGGCCCCCTTATAACGTCCCTTTTAAATGAAGTATTTTGAATGCCATATAGCCTAAAAATCTAACTTACAACGAAATTAATTTATATACCAATTTTCATCGAAATCCGTTCAGCCATTATCGCGTGAAAGGGTAACAAACATCCAGACAGACAGACAGACAGACAGACAGACAGACAGACGTACAATCAACAATTTCAAAAAAGCTATTTTCGGTCTCAGGATGAGACCACATGTTAACACCAATCGTTAATTCTCTGAGATGAAAAGGATTATGGTGAAAGGGGGGGGGGGGTTCTCTTTTATGTCCACGCATATTTACCCCATGCATCACAGCCCACTTGGGTGTCTTTTAATTATTGTCTGTCTTCTGAAATGCGGATCTCAGTGCTTTTATCTATAACATTCCACGATATTTACAGTGTCTAGATTATAAAATGGAAGACAATGAAACGTATTATAGGCTAGATAACGTAAAAAGTGCAATTTTATTACCCAACTTGAACTCGGCTTTAGAACGTTTGAAAACATTAATTTGAGGAATGGAGATAATATACGCCTATAACGGAAAATATACAGGGTGATTCAGAACTCGTATTACAGAAGAATATGGTAGACCAGGAGTCATCATCTCAGTGAATTATGGTGTAGACATAGTTTTCTCGCTAGCTCAGTTCTTTCCTTTAGACATCAACTGTGCAGCAGGAGTTGGGGGAAAGGAATCAGGTGACGTCCGTTCACTTGTTTTTGCCAAAAAATAAATATCCGAAGCTTCGCTCTTTCGTTTGCTCTGTTGAAGCCATTTTCGCTACAACTTACGTTTGTGAAAAATTATTTTCAACAATTAAAACAGTAAAAACCAAATTTAGATCACGATGACAGATCAACTACTACTGGCAGTAAGTGACATAATTCCTGATTTTGAAACTTTGTCGCAGAGACATTCTGAAGACAGTTAATGTTAGGCTGTGATATTGTTCATTTATTGTTCATTTCTTTCTTCGTTACACGTACTAAACATTAGTTTATAGCCTTGTACTGTATAAAATTATACGAGTATTTAAGTGCTTGACGTAAGGAAAATGAAAATCCGTTAATAAGTCAGACAGTTGCTTCACTTCCCCTTCGGGTGTCCGCCTCCCTCCATAGGTGCTATGCACGTTGCAGGTTACACAGTGGCTCAGCGCACGATTACATTTTCGCCACTGCCGCTCTAAGTCACAAATCTAACTCAACATTAAATATATTTCTATATTTATTCTTCGACAAAATCAAAGCAGGAAATGAACACTCACACATGTACGTTGATGCAAATGTCATCACAGGCCTAAGTATTCTACTGAAATTCGGGAAACATCGTGATATGTGGGTCGTATATGCAACTAAGATTGCAATATGGTCGTTTTAGGAAATAATAACGATAAGATTAATATCAACAGCACACATGAACAAAAATTAGGTATGACCGAACATGGTGTAACATTTGTGGTGCCAAAAGAAGAATCTTGTTTATCAGACACTCCAAGACCAGAAGGAGTATCTTCTGGCACGGATCTGGGCGTCGGAGAAGATATCCAACAGGGGGTGTACGTAAAAAGTTTTCTAGACGTCATATTTGTAACGCAGATGAACTCCATTTCAAGTAGCTTTTGTAGGAACAATAAAATGACGTCAAAATCTAAAGTCTGATCCGTTTGGGTATGGATAATACAGGGACATCATTTTATTTTTACTAACATTTTTAATATTAACCTGTCTATACCTTTAGAGAACCGGAAACACAGTTTGCTATCCCCTTCCACGACTGTAGTTCGATGATACTGGCGTAAAACACAAACAAATCACTCTACTAGGTATAGGAAGGAAGAAAAGTATTTCATCCATTTACGTAAACTAGGAAATATCGCAATTTTGAGTTTAATAATTTTCATTAGGTTTTTGTTTAATCAAAGTACAGTACTGTATTAAGAATAAGTGTTCTTACTCACGAACTGAGGTATCCACGCGAACGTATTCATTATGCAGTGTATATTATACTGTCTACAGCACATTAGCGTACAATATAGAGAAAGAAGTTAAATTGAAAAATAATCATAATATGAATATAAACACAAGTTTGAAAATGGTGGCCGTTCATTTCGATACAGGCTTCAGTTCTTTTCTGCATATTATCGCACTATAGACTACTGCATGTAATTCCAATTGCCAGTTTCGTCCTTCGTACTAGTAACTCACGTTGAAATAATTCTGTACCTACTCTACGTACTGTAAATTCAATCTTCACTTCTGCCGGACCCGGAAATATAAAATTACTCAGACATGCTATCTACTGTCCGTCCAAGTGGTTATGCCGCAGGATTGTAGAAATGGGGGAAATCACGTGACAGTTAATTACTTAACGAGGCCCTTTTATTTAAGTTAAATTAAACAGCTGTATAAGATTACTTAAACGCCCAATTCCTAAGAGAAATTAATGTTTTCAGAAAAGAGCTAAGACAGCCCAGCTTTTACAGAGGGGCGAGCAGAAGCAGGTGGGGAAAATCGGGATGCGACGTAGGCAAACGGACAGTACCTGTGCGAAAATATGATTCAATATTGAAAGCTCTTTCGTCACTGGAAAACGCGAACATATTTCTGGAACGCACTATACTCAGTAACTCAGTACTGCTTACTATCTGCGGTCTTGGTTCTGTGTGGAGTTGGAACTTTATTAGTAGAAGGGGTGGGAGTGAAGTACATTAAAAAACTCAGGTACAATAAAAATTGAAGTAAAAATAAAATGATGTCCCTGTATAAATGTATTATTATGAAGCTATTATGATAGTAGGAGAATTTTCTTCCTGGTTATATTATGATTAAAAGATGGGAGTTTCCATACATGACAAACAATGTATAATCTAAAACGACAAAATTAAAATCGTATATGGTTAAAATGGCTGCTACAAATCAACAGCGGCCAAATGTGTTCTTTAGTATGCTAAATTTGAGAGAGTTAAAAGAATTCAAAGGGAATTTTGATGTGAGTATGGTGTGCGTAATGTACCTAAATACGATTCCGTAATGTTGTGGTATCGAACATTTGTAGAAACATTTTCTGTGTTTAAAAAAAACATACAGGAGGTTGCAGGCGAAACACAGTACGAAAAGCAGCTATCTCCTGGCTTGGACCCCAAACTCCCCAGATATAACACCTCCTGACTTCTTCGCGTAAAAGACATTGTCTATTCTTATAAACCCAGGAACATTGATGATCTGAGAGTAAAAATTACTCAAGCTTTTCAACAAATCACTCCTTTTATGTTACAACGGACATGAACTGAATTGCATCACCATTATGAGTTATGCAGGATGCGCAATGGGGGTCATGTTGAACTCTGAGGAATCTCCCATCTTTCAGTGTTGTATGCACAAAGTTTCAAGAAATAAAGTTCAGTAGTAAATGTTATACGGTGTTTTTATTTTACCCATACCCAAACTGATCACCCTGTATAATAGGGCACAAACCACTGATGCATGGGAAGCAACACTCTCATCTAACTTGTACCTCCTAGGAGACATAGGACTTGCAATGCATATTCAGCTACACGCTGTATAAGTAAATGAAACACCACGTAACTGAAAAATCTTTTTACCTTTCATAGTGTTGATATAAAAAGTAGTTATTTCAACGAGACTTTACAAAGTTAATAGTCCTTAACGTGACATATGTCAAGCGAAATTTGACTCATGTTGATGAATAAACCGCTTGTCCTTCAAAAACAAATGAAGGATTGTTATAACATGTAAATCCCTAATGTAAAAGAATATAAGCAATAGGTTTATATCAATAGAAGATTATATCACACACTGTTCTACAAGCACGCACGTACCTGAACATATACATATCTAAATTACTTTATTCATACATGAATACAGATTACGAGTATAGTTTGTATGCTTATGTAAATATTCGTTAATGTTATGAGAACAAACACAGAACAGATAAAATGAGAAGTTCATGAAATTCAAATAAAGCCTAGCTTAATGTGAAGAGAATTCATTTAAGTTAGCTTTTACCATACCTAAAGATACACCTAGATGTAACAATTTTAACTGAGATTGCTTAGTTCTGAGTTATCTATTTTAGGCTTATCTGAAGTAGGGATATTTTTGAGCAAAAATGCAAGGACTACTGGATTGACGTTCAGAGGAGTAATATAGGTTTGTTTTCCTTTCACACAGACTCGTGAATTTGATAAGTATTGCTCTAATCGGGTGTTAACACAACTGCACGCATTGCATTCTTCACCTGACATAATTACGAACATCAAATCCAGACGTTTGAGATGGGCAGGGCATGTACCACGTATAGGCGAATCTAGAAATGCATATAGAGTGTTAGTTGGGAGGCCGGAGGGAAAAAGACCGTTGGGGAGGGCGAGACGGAGATGGGAGGATAATATTAAAATGGATTTGAGGGAGGTGGGCAGAGAATGGATTAATCTTGCTTAGGATAGGGACCGATGGCGGGCTTATGTGAGGGCGGCAATGAACCTCCGGGTTCCTTAAAAGCCAGTAAGTAAGTATAATCGAGTGTTAAAGACAAGGGCAGATACCGAGATTCATTAATTATTTGTTTACAATTTGAATAAGAATCTTCGCTAGATAATATCAAAGTTTATAACGGTTGAATAAGATACTACAAAGGGAAACCACAATTTTCAAGGGTAAAAATAGACTCTGTGACTTCCTAAACGCCTGCATTGTTTTTTTTAATTTCTTTCAACCAACAAATCTTTATTCTGTACAAATCTCGTTACCAACTTCGTTTTTAAGACGATGGTTATCGACACTTCGTCTAACATAATTTTATTCTTATTTAATTTCTAAATTCAATAGCATTTGTCATCAAATCAGAATTATGAGGACGATAATAAATCACGATGTAGCCTATTAATGTCTTATTATTTCGCACACGTCAAGGCTTTAATATCGTTTTTGTTTTTGGGGATCTGGAACCATGCTGAATGATTTTATATTTATTGCTCAAAAGCGTATTGTCAGATACATAGCGGGCGTTGACAGTATGACCTCTTGTAGGGAATATTTTTTACAATATAATATTCTTACTGTTTATGGTTTATACATTTTTAATGTTTTACAACTAATTTATAAAAATCTGTCTGATTTCCACCAAAATTGTGACTTCCATACCTACGATATTTGTAACAAAAATAATTTAACTATTCCAGCACACCATCTTACAAACACTAGTAGAACCTATGTGGTCTTTGGTATCAAAATCTACAATAGTTTACCTGATGACATCAAATACAGGAAAAATTCTCTCAAATTTAGGAATTATATAAAAACGAAATTAATAAAATTGTGTCCCTACAATCTTGAGGATGCACGCATGGGCCCTTGAAATGAATAACGTTTCTCATATTTGACTTATTTTAAATTAAATTGTACTTGTATATATTTGACCATGTCAATGCATACATTATGCCTTCGACAATAAAGTTAAATTTATTATTAATTTATTATTTATTATTCATAACAAATACGTTCATCCATCCATGCAATTCTTTTACCTACTCATTCTTTATTTTCTCTCCTGTTTGTCAATTTGTATTACATATAATCAAGAACTGTATCCAGGTTATGGGGAAATAGACCAGGTAGCGGAAGCAAACAAAAGACGATTGTACTACTTGGGTCATGTAGTGACAGTGAAAGAGAAGAGAGTTCCCAAGGAGACTCTTGATCACCACCAGAAGGTAGGAGGAAAGAAGGGCGACAAAGGAATAGGTGGATGGATGATGTCAGAGAAGATGTGCAGGTGCTGGAAATAAGGAATTGGAGGAGGTGTGCTGTGGACAAGAAAGATTGGGCGAGACCTGTAGAAGAGGCCAGGGTCCTTCATGGGCTGTAGCGCCAGGTGAATGAATGAATGAATGAATGAATGAATGAATGAATGAATGAATGAATGAATGAATGAATGAATGAATGGATAAATGTCAATTTAAATTTTCTTCGAATTCATCAATTTAAAATTGTTTTAAGTTTATTTTACACCCTTTAACATATTTACTAATTTGATTGTAGGGTAAACTAGGGTCTGTTGGACAGTCGGGCATGTTGGACACTCCGTACTTTAACGTGTTACCAAGCCACTTGTGGGCACCACATTCAGCTAGAAGTCAATGACGGAAATAGCCACGAGTGGGGCTACTTCCCTCATTGACTTCTATCAGAATGTGGTGCCCACAAGTGGCGTGGTAACACGTTAAAGTACGGAGTGTCCAACAGACCCTAGTTTACCCTATATGTTTGTATAGTTTGGCTGATGAATTGTATATGCTTTTAAAATGAATACTAGTCTGTATAGCTCAACTGATGAATTGTTAATGATTATAAATTGAATTAATCTACTTGATATTAATTGTACAAATTTGTATAGCTTAATGAAAGTATGCTTGTAAATTGAATTAACCTGCTTACTTTGTATTGTATATGTTTGTATAGTTTTGGCCGATGAATTGTATATGCTTTAAATTGAATAGTAATCTGTATAGCTCTATTGATAAATTGTTTGTGTTTGTAATTTGAAGTAGTTTACATGATATGTATTATTAATTTCTGTATATCTCAACTGATCGAATTGTTTATGCCTTAAATTTAATTAACTTACTTGTTTTGTATTATACATATAGCTCAACTGATCAATGATCGTTTGCGTTAGTAAATTTAATAATCTGACTGGCTATGTACTGTATATTTTTAGTAGAGCCATCGATGTAGCTCAATCGGCAGACTCGCTGGGCTGCTGATCCGGAGCTGCGTTCGGGCTTGGGTTGGATCCCCCTTTGGTCTCATTGAATCGTTTCTTCCGAGGTTTTCCCCAGCTGTGGGACTGAAGCCGGATGGTCTATGGCGAGTCCTCGGCATCACTTCATTTCACCCCTTTGATATGATTACCTGGTTGGGTTTTTTCCGAGGTTTTCCCAAACCAAAAGGCAAATGTCGGGTAATCTTTTGGCGAATCCTCGGACCTCACCTTATCTCATCTCACTACAGCTCGCCAAAATATTGTAAAAAATTGCAGAAAATTGTAAAAATTGTAGAAAATTACTAAATTATAAAATATTGTAAAAATCTGTAAGAGTTGCAATTGTAATATTGTAAAATTTTGACTTGTTCCACATCTTAAAGTTTCATTGCTCATGTAAGATCTATGGAATATAATGAATGAATGAATGAATGAATGAATGAATGAATGAATGAATGAATGAATGAATGAATGAATGAATGAATGAATGAATGTGGTCATGTCACGTGTTTCAGTATCTGTGGGTATACCTGCACCCTTGTTACTGTTGCTGATTTCCTTTTCTATTGTGTGTTGTAGATGGATTGTGTTCATGTAACTGAATTTCGATTTTGATTAATATTTATGATCTTGGTGATTGAGGCTTTGATGAATTATAGAACGTAAATTAATGACGATCTGGACTCAATCTGGACATGGACACGGAAATTCCGAATTAAACTAAATCCAGAAAAATCACAGTCAATCATAGTGGGCCATTCGCGTTTGCTAAGCACTATTATCATACCAAATTTGTCCCCGATTAAAATATACGGCACCGAACGTTCAGTGAATCACTAAAGAATCTAGGTATTTATATGGATAAAAGTTTAAATTGGAACATTCAAGTTGCAGAAACCTGCAAAAAAGTATTCTCATTAATCCACTCGTTTAGGCTATTGAAGAATTTTCTACCCTTTTCCATGAAAAAAAATGTTAGTGCAAACACTCGTGATGCCCCACTTCGATTACTGTGATATTCTGCTTACTGACCTAAGCGTTACTTCGGCGCAGAGACTACAACGTGTTCATAATATGTGCGTCAGTTTCGTCTGCAATATTCGCCGGGCTGATCACGTAACACCATCCCTAGAAATGTTGTCCTGGCTCCGTCTAGAAGATCGTAGGAAAATCCACTGTCTTTCCCTTCTCTTTCACATATTGCATTTCTCCACTCCTGTCTATCTTGCGTCTCGTTTTCAAAATTTATCCACCCATCATAACCTAGACACACGATCACAACACTCCTCAATATTATCCATTCCCTCCCACCGAACATCCTCATATTCATCTTCTTTCACTGTGGCTGTTCCTCGGCTTTGGAATTCCCTACCGAGTAATGTCAGGGACTGTCAGACATCAAACCAATTTAAGAATAGGCTAACGAGATATTTTTCTAACAATTCTTGTTAACAATAATAGCTGTTTCAGGTTTCTCAATGTTTAATGGTTATATATATATATCACAGATAAATATCTAAATTATCTCATTATTATTATTATTATTATTATTATTATTATTATTATTATTATTATTATTATTATTATTATCATCATGATCACTATTTCTTACCAATGTTTACTATTGTCACACTAACATTACTTATCCAACTTTCATTATTTACTTTCATGTTGTTTTATGGTCTAGATATTAATGTAATAACTAGGGAACGGAATTTGGAGTAGTAAAAGCTAGTATTAGCATCTACACAGCCATTTGTTTACAACCCTTTATACCAAGTCCTCCCCTCCATGACATACTCGCAGATCTCTGCACGTCAACAACAGGTGAACGGGACAGTTGTCGCATAAGAACTTCAACATGCAGGTTTGCAATTCGGAGTACTGAAGTGGAGATACAATGCCGAAAGTGAAACCAACTAACAATAAAAAAATTGAAAGACTATATTTGTAAAAGCTCCAGATCGAGTATCAAAATTCAGGAAACAATTCCCTAAATTGTAGCTTCTCCCATGTCCAGTTCTTAAGAGCTTGGGGTCAAGGTTAGAAGCTTGCAATTATTACGCACATCACCTCCAATCTGTGAAGAAAGTGGTCCAGTCTTTCGATCTCGATGACGCGGCTGCAATTCAAATACGCCAGGAATTGCTAAATGATAGAACAATCGAGAAAGAAGTCACGGATATTAAGTCAAATTTTTTTATATTTACCGGATGCCATTATTCGATTAGATGAGTCAGGATTAGAACTAGTTGAGCAAATAAATATTATGAGGACTATTGTAAATAAACTGAGTGCAGTAGAAGGTGAAGTAGGAAAACGTGTTGGTGAAAAAATGAACAGAGTTTTGATTAAAAATTATGGGTACAGTATTCTTAGTCGGATTTCAGATGTACTAACAAAGACGTGTCCCAATGACGTCATTCATTCATTCAACATGTGAATTTAATTGACGTATCTTGTTTCAAGTGCTTATTCTCCAATAATTGTCTCTGCAGATGTAGAGCGGAGTTTTTCCATTTTAAAAAATTTCCTTCCTTGTAACAGAGCAAAGTTGTATTTTGAAAATTTGAAAATGATATTTACAGTTTATTATAACAAGGCACAGCAGGAATAATTGTTTCATCAACAAAACATAGCATTAAATGAAAATGCCATTTCGTTTGGTTCTACATATTCAGAGGCGAGTTCCATATAAAAGACAACTGTCTATCAGCAATCAATATTTCCACGCGAGGATGCAGCGATTGATATTTAATTATGTATATTAGTAATGTTGTTTATTGGTATCGTTTGCGTTGCCAAGAAAAACACATGTAGTTCAAAGTGAAATGCAGATTATGTATGTAGGCCACTTGATAATCAATTCTCCCAATGGAGATGCACAAAGGCGGGAGTGCCGCAGGGCTCCGTATTAGGACCACTACTTTTCTCTATCTACATTAATGACGTATCAAAGAACTTACAGTATTGCCGATATCACCTCTATGCCGACGACCTACAACTTTACATACATTCCAGACCCAATACGATCAATGAATCGATTGACAAGTTAAATTGTGACCTAGCCACTGTCTCCACTTGGGCGGCCAATTTCGGACTCGCACTTAATCCAAGTAAGACTCAAGCCATAATTATTGGACATAAGCGTTTAGTTAACTCCCTTAATAACAGTAATCTTTCAGTTGTTACCCTTAACAACACGCTAATCCCTTATTCATCTGTCGTAAAAAATCTTGGCTTCTTTTTTGATAATAATCTAAGTTGGAATTTTCAAGTTAAAGAAACGATAAAAAAATCTGTTCCTCCATTCACTGTTTGAGTCGCTTGAGAAACTTCTTGCCCCAGCAACTAAAACTTACCCTAGTGCAAACCCTAGTAACGCCGCACTTCGATTATTGTGACGTTTTGTTAAGTGACCTAAGTTCTGAATTGTCAGTCAAGTTACAGCGAGCTCAGAATATGTGCGTCAGATACATGTGCAACATCCGACGGTATGATCACATATCACCGTCCTTCGCAAGTCTCTCGTGGCTCCGACTTAAAGAACGTAGAACTTTACACTCTTTGTCTTTACTCTTTCGAATTCTGCACACTTCAACACCAAATTACCTTTCGTCTCGTTTCTCTTATCTATACTCTAACCACGACGTAAATACCAGATCACTTATCTGTGGCACGCTAAGTATACCTCTTCATAGAACATCTTGTTATTCATCATCTTTTACAATATCCACCTCGCGTCAATGGAATTCCTTGTCACAAAGTATTAGGGGCTGCAAGACAATAAACACCTTTAAGAACAGCTTAAAAGATAACCTTATTAGCATTTCACTCCAATCATACTGATTTAAACTATCACTGACTACATTGTTACTTTTTTCTTTAGACATCATCCTGATTGTGCTGTATTTTAATTGTCTCGTAATAATCTCTTTCTATTATCTAATATTATTTGAAATATATTAACATTCTATGTATTTTAGTTTAATTCTGCTACACAGTTTATTTCAGTGTTTAATTAATAGTTCATAGTATTTTGTTGTTTAATTTGTAAATAACTTTTGTATACGGTACATGTAACTCTCATCTAAATCAAATTGTTGGATTCTTTGTAAGTTCATGCATATGTATATACACTTTTTGCTGGTTGAGTGGAAGAGAAGGCCTTACGGCCTTAACTCTGCCAGCTAAAATAAATCATTATTATTATTATTATATGTCGTTAAACTATAATATTTCTTTATTCTGAAATACGTTTACAGCTCGTTGCGTGTAAGTTTGTATGAATTGGACTGTACTCGTCCATGCAGCTCGCTTGACAGTCACTGAGCTACGAATACCTATACTACGTTTCACCATTCTTTATAATACTCGAAATCCCTTTCCCTGGTAATAACTATGTAAGCAATTGTATTCAATTAGAATTAGAGTCTGGCTGGGCGGAAGAGAAGGCCTACTGGCCTTAGCTCTGCCAGATTAAATAAATAAATAATAATAATTATTAAATTTTCAATTCGACATTTGTCTTTGTGACTGTGGAAAATAATGAAAAAATCCAGTCATATTAACCGACCACAGAATTTAAACCCGGGACGTCCCGATTGCGAGTCCCGAACGCTACCGTTTGTGTCAACTCGCTCAGTAATTCAACATTGTTTTTCAGGTGAAAAAACTTAAATCTATTATGTTACTTCAAGAGGTCTTTCTCATAGCCGCAACCTTTCTCAATGGTAATTTCGCCTTTGTATTATTTTATTTCACGGGCAATCGCCTCTAAAATCTAGTTTCACATGCTAGCAGCCTATTTCCACTGATGTAAAATAAAAATAAACAAATAATCTAATTTTGGGGGTTTTTCGTATTTATCGCCACCTTATATATCCTAACAGCTGTATTATATTAAAACGTTCACTGCAGGAACTTCATCGTCGGGCTACCGCGCGTGCTGAGGCCAGAAGCCAAGTAGGGGAGTTAAACTGCTTTATCGTTAAGCCTTGGCTACATTGCATTACTCGTCTCGATGGTGTTATGCCTGCGATTACGAGCAAACTAATTCCCAGCGATCCTGAAGGCCTTTCTGTGCAGAAAAACCTCATAAACGAAGTAAATGGTAAAGAGTAATTACTTTTGTAAAGTATATTAAAAGCGGAAGAGATGAGGAAGGTCAGAGCACCGAAGCGAATGTACAGGATGTATCAGAATACTGGAATCCTTTTATGAAATGTATCATTCCATCATTTTTCTTTCATGGACTATTTAATGAAGCTGTATCAACAGTGGGGTTATCAACAGTGGTGACAGCCAGATAAGACCGAGAATTCTCCATGGATTAACCGCCACTGCCCTTACAATTCATTTGTTGTAAAACAAATCTTGATTTCTATCTGGAAAGGAATCTAAATCGGAATGTTGACGTTAAAGCAGTAATCAAAACAATCTGTTCCTCCATTCACTATCTGAGTCCCATAAGAAACTTGTTGCCCAGCAACTAAAACTTACCCTAGTAGTGTCCTGTATGCTCGAAATCAAAGAGGCACCCAAGACATAACAAACTTCATCTCATTTCATATGAAAAACTAAGCACAAGATCTGTGCTAAAGTTCTTCAGCGGTAAAACATGAAGTGGAATGCATATTTTTATAATAAGATGGAACAACCACGACAGGCCTTCTTCTGCAGAGCGAACATCGGCGAATATCGAACTTCACCATACTCGACAAACTTGAACCGAATATAGCGCCTCTAATGCACGACACTAAATACCGCATGTCGATTATTGTGACCTTCTGTTAGGTGCTACAGCGTGTTCAGAAGATGGAGAGGAACTGGATTTAGAGACAACCTGTTGTGACCTGTTAAAAGATCTCAAAACATGGTTTGATAGCAATCTGCTTCACTTAAATGTTAATAAGACCGGATATATTTACTTTCATAATTCTCAAAAGAGAAATTTGAAGGACATCAATATTTCTATTCAAGATCAATACTTATGTAAATGGGAAACTACTAAATTCTTGGGCGTTACATTTGATGATTGTTTGTCTTGGAGACACCATTGCACAGGTTTAATTTCTAAGCTCAATAGCATTTGTTATCAAATCAGAATTTTGAGGACGATAATAAATCACGATGTATTAATGTCTTATTATTTCGCACACGTCGAGTCAAGGCTTTCATATGGTATCTGTTTTTGGGGATCTGGAACCACGCTGAACGATATATTTATTGCTCAAAAGCGTATTGTCAGATGCATAGCGGGTGTTGACAGCAGGACCTCTTGCAAGGAACATTTTTTACAATATAATATTCTAACTGTTTATGGTTTATACATTTTTAATGTTTTACTACTAATTTATAAAAATCTGTCTGATTTTCATCAAAATTGTTTATTTCCATACCTATGACACTCGTAAGAAAAATAGTTTAACTATTCCAGCCCACCACCTTACAAACACTAGTAGAACATATATGGTCTTAGGTATCAAAATATACAACAGTTTGCCTGATGACATCAAATATACAAAAAATTCTCTGAAATTTAGGAATTATATAAAAACGAAATTAATAAAATTGTGTCCCTACAGTCTTGAGGATGCACGCATGGGCCCTGGAAATGAATAATGTTTTTTTTTTATATATTTGACTTATTTTACATTAAATTGTAATTGTATATATTTGACCATGTCTATGCATACATTATGCCTTCGACAATAAAGTTCTATCTGTCTGTCTGTCTGTCTGTCTGTCTGTCTGTCTCTCTGTCTATCTATCTATCTATCTATCTATCTATCTATCTATCTATCTATCTATCTATCTATCTATCTATCTATCTATCTATCTATCTATCTATCTATCTATCTATCTATCTATCTATCTATCTATCTATCTATCTATCTATCTATCTATCTATCTATCTATCTATCTATCTATCTATCTATCTATCTATCTATCTATCTATCTATCTATCTATCTATCTATCTATCTATCTATCTATCTATCTATCTATCTATCTATCTATCTATCTATCTATCTATCTATCTATCTATCTATCTATCTATCTATCTATCTATCTATCTATCTATCTATCTATCTATCTATCTATCTATCTATCTATCTATCTATCTATCTATCTATCTATCTATCTATCTATCTATCTATCTATCTATCTATCTATCTATCTATCTATCTATCTATCTATCTATCTATCTATCTATCTATCTATCTATCTATCTATCTATCTATCTATCTATCTATCTATCTATCTATCTATCTATCTATCTATCTATCTATCTATCTATCTATCTATCTATCTATCTATCTATCTATCTATCTATCTATCTATCTATCTATCTATCTATCTATCTATCTATCTATCTATCTATCTATCTATCTATCTATCTATCTATCTATCTATCTATCTATCTATCTATCTATCTATCTATCTATCTATCTATCTATCTATCTATCTATCTATCTATCTATCTATCTATCTATCTATCTATCTATCTATCTATCTATCTATCTATCTATCTATCTATCTATCTATCTATCTATCTATCTATCTATCTATCTATCTATCTATCTATCTATCTATCTATCTATCTATCTATCTATCTATCTATCTATCTATCTATCTATCTATCTATCTATCTATCTATCTATCTATCTATCTATCTATCTATCTATCTATCTATCTATCTATCTATCTATCTATCTATCTATCTATCTATCTATCTATCTATCTATCTATCTATCTATCTATCTATCTATCTATCTATCTATCTATCTATCTATCTATCTATCTATCTATCTATCTATCTATCTATCTATCTATCTATCTATCTATCTATCTATCTATCTATCTATCTATCTATCTATCTATCTATCTATCTATCTATCTATCTATCTATCTATCTATCTATCTATCTATCTATCTATCTATCTATCTATCTATCTATCTATCTATCTATCTATCTATCTATCTATCTATCTATCTATCTATCTATCTATCTATCTATCTATCTATCTATCTATCTATCTATCTATCTATCTATCTATCTATCTATCTATCTATCTATCTATCTATCTATCTATCTATCTATCTATCTATCTATCTATCTATCTATCTATCTATCTATCTATCTATCTATCTATCTATCTATCTATCTATCTATCTATCTATCTATCTATCTATCTATCTATCTATCTATCTATCTATCTATCTATCTATCTATCTATCTATCTATCTATCTATCTATCTATCTATCTATCTATCTATCTATCTATCTATCTATGCGTCATATAAGTATGCAATGTACGGTGATATGATCACATATTACCGTTCTTCTCAAGACTTTCGTGGCTCCGGCTCAAGGAACGTAGAAATTTAAACTCTTTACCTTTACTCTTTCGAATTCTGCATACCTCATTACCAAATTACCTTTCGTCTCGTTTCTCTTACCTATACTCTAGCCACAATCACTTAACAATGGTACACTTTCATAGAACATCCTGTTACTCGTCATCTTTTACAGTGTCTCATGAAGATCAGTGGATGAACAGGGAAAGCTTGAGATTGAGTATCGCAAGATGTTGAAGAGTGTTGTGAAACGGACCTGATGAAGGAAAACAAAACTACAAACTATACAAGCTAGACACTAACAAGACAGTTTTATATGCTATACTTCCGGTTATAAGCTTAATTTTATTCCCAAATAAATCCACTCGCTTCGCTCTCAGACCTCAGGTGGCATCTATTAGGACCATTTCGTGAATAAAATAAAAATGTAAATAATATATTCCTAAAATTCGCTCACAAAATGTTAATAATTGTATATTTGTGAATACTTCACCTACTCAGACATTGTGAAGTCGAAATAGATGAATAACGATTACTGTAAAAAAGAAATTGAATGCTATTCAATAATGCCAATTGAGAAAAGCGAAATACAGGTTTAACAATGTTAATTACATGTACTGCACTTTTGTCTTGTTATTATAACAGAAATACGTTTTCATTATCTGCTGAAATCATAATTTAATTTAAACATTTTATAGTATAATTACAAGTAACCTGATTAATACATTAATTAAATGAGCAATTGTTATGAAGGAGTGTCATTTTCTTTAGATACAATGGACGTGGAATTAGAAGATGAAGATGTAAATGTGGAAGTAGGATTTCGTACTTTATTTAATACAATGGATTCATGCTCATCGATTTACGTGGAAACAGTTGGCGACACTGACTAAACAAAAGAACGACCATGCGATAAATTGATAGTGACAAATATAACTACAAAAATTATCGCGATGTATGACTGTGAATGGTTGGAATTCAAAATTTCATTACACTTCATTGACCGAAAATGGAATGACATCATATAAACGAAATAGTCAATTATATAATTGGTGCAAGATCATAACGTGACGAAATGTTTGTATAAGAGTAGTTACTACTTAATAGTTATGCTTGAAAACAGTTCTTTATATCACATTTTATTAATTCTTCCGTATTTTCTATCCATACCTTACCCAATATCCCATACTTCTGACTTGTAGAACAGCTCCGACAGATGAGTTAACATCTTTAAATATTTTATGCTCGACCATGCCGAAATGTAGTAATTATACACCTGGTAGCAGTTCTTTATGCATGTCCTTAAAGTACACCTACTCATTAAAGTACAGGTGTTTTCAGCCAATGACAACTCAGCTTACAGGTGTTCAGCCAATAACAAGTCAACTATGAACCGTTATAAAACCGCAAGTATCGATTATTATCGGATATGCAATCGAAAGAGAATTAGCGAAAAGTCACGGAGGCTGGAAATCCAATACTGTCGCAGAACGTTATATTCTGTTACTATAATAATTAGCGTTAAATGTAAATAATATTCAAATAAATACAATTTGTCATCTCGTTTTTCAATGTCCAATTCAATAATCAAAGTTATACCAAGTTTAACGGGATTACACAAGGTCAATGACTTTACTGTTCCTCGGAAAAAATCAATACTTTCGCGTCTGCGCACATCTCACAATTCACGACCTAGAACAAGGTCACTTCCGATCTTGTCAGATGCAAATAAAATGTATAATTTACATCTGAATAATTTCAAGTTAGAAATATGGTCGAGCATAAAAAGTCGTGTGAAACTCGCCTATAATGGTAATTAAGAAGCTCATATGAAAATTATGAAACTCGCTTGCGCTCGTTTCATAAACATCCATACTCGCTTCTTAATTACTATCATTATAGGCTCGTTGCATAATGTACTATTCTCTAACGCTAAAGCCGATTATAAATCCACGACGTTCGATGTATTTACATAAATTTTAAAACACGGTGCAAGTACCTAAAAAACTCTAACTACACTAAACACTGTGGAAGTCTGAAGTCATGCTACTTAACATGCCAGGATTTGAAATCGTGGTTTCAGCTTCGAAAGACGCATGGATCTCGTTATTCGATTAGACGAACGTCTTCGGATAGAAGATGCCGGGATAAAACACTTTAAAGTGTATAATATCAGGGGTTATTCCAGCGGAGCCTCATTTTACAGTTCACTGAGTCAAGCGCACAATGATAAAGCAGTTTTAATTAGGGGAGGGCTCAGAAGTCGCGTTGAGAATAACAGAAAAAGGAAGCCTGGACTCACGGTTCAGTAAGCTCGAAATCCACAACAGGCGATGCACAAATTAGCACGGTGCCCTTCTCCTTGGAAACTGCTGCCACGCACTACACCATTCTCTCCGCCTGACACGGAAAGAAATGTCCACCGCACAGTTCAAATATCTGCATAATTTCTCTTACAGCAGTTTATAACAAAAAAATATCTCAAGAGTATGAGTGAGATGAAGGTGATAATGACAGCAAAATGAGTCCAGGGTCTAGAGCCTAAAGTTACCCAGTATTTGCTCTTAATGGATTTAGGGACAATACCGGAAAAAACCTCAAACAGGTAACTTGTTCTAACAGGGATTTGAACCCGGGCCCGCTCGTTTCACAGTCAGACGAGCTAACCGTTATTTATTCATTTGTTTATTTACTTATGTGTTTATTTATTTATGTGTTTATTTATTTATGTGTTTATTTATTTATTTATGTGTTTATTTATTTATGTGTTTATTTATTTATGTATTTATAAATAGTAAAGGTAACAAACCAACTTCAACTATACTAAAAATTAAAATGCATAATTTTGACTGTTCCCATATAAATTACAATTGTTCAATTGCAAATCAAGCTTTCAGGTATAACTCCCTGTAAAGTTGATTTGAATAATTTCGAGGGAAAAATTGTTCCGGGGCCGGGTATCGAACCCGGGACCTTTGGTTAAATGTACCAATGCTCTACCAACTGAGCTACCCGGGAACTCTACCAGACACTGATCCAATTTTTCCCTCTATATCCACAGACCTCAATGTGGACTGACAACCGTCAAGCAACCAACATTGAGTGCACACTAACTCTGTGTGACTTAAATTGTGGTTTTCTGTTAACGAACAGTTATTCACATGTTATTAAATGAAGTGCACATTAGAAGAACAAGGTAAGGTAAAATTTTCTGGATTGAAGTGTGAAATATAATATATAAACCAGTTTTGGCTTTAAGCAGCTAAGAATTCCTACAAATATCTTTACATTCTTCAAGAATATGTGTTATAAATTTAATTGATGTATTATAGACTCAAAGATGCAAATCAGGCTTTCAGGTGTGGCTCCCTGTGGGGTTGATTTGAGTGGTTTCGGGGGGGGAGTTGTTCCGGGGCCGGGTGTCGGACCCGGGACCTTTGGTTGGACGTGCCGGCGCTCTGCCAACTGGGCTGCCCGGGAGCTCTGCCGGACGCCGGTCCAATTTTTCCCTCTGTGTCCACGGACCTCGGTGTGGGCTGGCAGCCGTCGGGCGGCCAGCGTTGGGTGCGCACTGGCTCTGTGTGACTTGAATTGTGGTTTTCTGTTGGCGAGCAGCTTGATTTGCATAATGCACGTCACTGTTCGTTGGCGGAGGGCCACAGTTTGGGTCGCACAGAGTTGGTGTGCACTCGGTGTTGGTTGCTTGACGGTTGTCGGCCCGCATTGGGGTCTGTGGATGTGGGGGGGGGGGTTGGATCGGTGTCTGGTGGAGTTCCCGGGTGGCTCGGTTGGTGGAGCGTTGGTGCGTTTGGCCGGGGGTCCCGGGTTCGGTGCCCGGGTCCGGAGCAGTTTTTCCCTCGAAGTTGTTCGGGTCAGCTTTGCAGGGAGTTGTACCTGAAATCTTGATTTTCATAATGTACATCACTGTTCGTTAACAGAAAACCACAATTTAAGTCACACAGAGTTAGTGTGCACTCAATGTTGGTTGCTTGACGGTTGTCAGTCCACATTGAGGTCTGTGGATATAGAGGGAAAAATTGGATCAGTGTCTGGTAGAGTTCCCGGGTAGCTCAGTTGGTAGAGCATTGGTACATTTAACCAAAGGTCCCGGGTTCGATACCCGGCCCCGGAACAATTTTTCCCTCGAAATTATTCAATTGTTCAATTATTAATTAAATTAATCAGGTTAAATACTTAGTTATAATTATTGATAATCATTTAAAATGGAATAATCACATTCATTATATTTGTAATAAATTAAGTAATACATATTACTTTGTTCTTCTAAGAAATTTTTTGTCAATTAACTGTTTACGTACAATTTTTTTTAGCATTATTTCAATCTACGAGTATATTTATGTATGGTATTATAGGTTGGGGTGGAGCTTATAAATCCAACCTATATCTATTAATTTTACTACAGAAAAAAGTATTTAAAATTTGTTTTAAAAAAAGCAGAAAGATTACTCAACTGAATTGTTGTTTAAACATTTCAAAGTTTTCAACATTAAACAAATTTATTATTTTATTTTATTGAAATATTTTGACAGAAATCTTAAATAACATTGAAAGGTATATACATAAATATAGAACTAAAAATATGAATTCTCTGTGTTTGTCTGAACCTAAATGTAAAACCAATGCAGCTTTTTATCATAGCATGAGTCAAGGTCCCAGATTATTAAACAAATTTTATTCTAATAATATTTTAACCACGAATACTCTCCAAATTAATAAAAAAATTAAAAAAATTGTATTGGATTTATAGTTTGGGTTTAAACACATTAAACACTTTTTAATCTGTATTCACTCTCAATTTTAATTTTATTTTTGTCTGTACTGGAATCCCTCCTGAGCACGAGTCTTATTCATTCAGGCGTGGGCTAGTTTATCTTTCATTGTATTAACTTGTATTCACGTCAAACGTACTATAAATAAATATAATACATAAATAAATAAATAGATGTAGATTCATTTTCCGGGCTGAGAGGCCGTGGTCTATTGGTTGGTTTTATACCAGACGTTTCGTCTGCAACTGCAGCAGATATCTTCAGTGGAGTGGTATCTCGGCGTACCTGAGGCAACTGATCAGTCTTGCGACCTCGCATACCACTCCACTGAAGATGTCTGCCGCAACTGCAGACGAAACGTCTGGTATAAAACCAACCAACAGACCAAGGCCTCTCAGCCCGGAAAATGAATCTACATCTATAGACTCCGGCCGTGAAAGCCTACACTGCAAAATAAATAAATAAATAAATAAATAAATAAATAAATAAATAAATAAATAAATAAATAAATAAGTAAATAAATAAATAAGTAAATAAATAATTAAGTAAATAAATAATTAAGTAAATAAATAAATAAGTAAATAAGTAAATAAATAAATAAGTAAATACATAAGTAAATAAATAAGTAAATAAGTAAACAATTAAATAAGTAAATAAATAAATAAACAAACAAACAACCCACCAACCAAACAAATAAATGAATGAATGAATAAATAAATAAGTAAATAAGTAAGTAAATAAATAAGTAATAAATAAACAAGTAAATAAGTAAGTAAATACATAAGTAAATAAATAAATAGATAAGTGAATAAATAAGTAAATAAAGCAATAAGTAAATAAATAAGTAAATAAGTAAACAGTTAAATAAGTAAATAAGTAAATAAATAACTAAACAAACAAACAAACAAACAACCAACCAACCAACCAACCAACCAACCAAAGAAACGAACGAACGAACGAATGAATAAATAAATAAATAAGTAAATACATAAGTAAATAAAAAAGGAAATAAATAAGTAAATAAGTAAGTAAATAAATATGTAATAAATAAATAAATAAGTAAATAAATAAGTAAATACATAAGTAAATAAATAAGGAAATAAATAAGTAAGTAAATAAATATGTAATAAATAAATAAATAAATAAGTAAATACATAAGTAAATAAATAAGGAAATAAATAAGTAAATAAGTAAGTAAATAAATATGTAATAAATAAATAAGTAAATAAATAAGTAAATAGACAAGTAAATAAATAAGTAAATAAATAAGTAAGTAAATAATTAAATAAGTAAAAAAATAAATAAATAAACGAACAAACAACCAACCAAATAAATAAATAAATAAATAAATAAATAAATAAATAAATAAATAAATAAATAAATAAATAAATAAATTCAGCTATTGCGAATTTTTTTTTACGATTCTGAAACAGTGGTTCGTCAGCATGGTGTTGTTGAATATTGAATGTAATTATTGTAGCATGTACGAAGTTATTTTCCCAACATTTACGTGAAGTAATTGGAGAAACCTAGCGACATCCTCGACAAGTATTTCAAAGTTCGGGTTCTGAGAATCCTGTCTTTCACCACAGAAGGGCTTGACTCAAGTTCCATTAAATATGACCGCCTACCAGCATGGCATTCAGTCACCGGAGGAAGTTTATCACAGAGGAATTGTTAATGAGACGAGGTCCACATAACGTGAGAAGCGAAGGCATCTCCGCACATAAAGCAAGACGAACCCCCCCCCCCCCAAAGACGCTTGTGACGTACAAGCGTCGAGATACCGAGAGCGTTATCAGCACTTGTTTATTGTGTATCCTCGGGCCTAAGAGTTGCCAAGTTATGGGCACGCACAAAAATGTAGGAGCCGCAACGACAACATGACGAAAAATTCTTGGCACAGATTCAAAGCAATGAAAACACCGCGCCCATTACGACGAGAAGACAGTGCAGCGAAAACACTCACCACGGCGTGGATCCCACGGACTTTGACAAAGTGTGACATGTTTATATGGGCTGAAGAGCCACACACGTCTTCTGAGGGCCTTCACGGGACAATTGAAAGACCTGCTGTGTGCAGTGAATTATTACAAAACACTTAATTCTCAGGTGGCATAGAACACAATGAGTAAATAGCACGGCAGACTGCGTGTGGGGAGGCAGCAGAGAACAGAGTAACAACGGAATAAATAGTGTCATCGAGATGACACATGCTTTGTCATTATACATTGTCTGCATTCCGAAATAATTTAGTTTCTCGTATTATAATTTACATTTCCGTCCACGTTACATAACCACATTCTTATAATACACTTTATATTAGATATTTTGCTACCTCGACAGGTACATTTACACTGACACACTTCGGAATGCACGCAAATGCAGAGTCGCTAATACACATGAAACAGATATCCATGCAGGAAAAGAAATAATGCAAGACGACAGAAGGAAAGAAAGGAAGGAAAAGGTAATGAGAATACAATGCAGAAAAAGCGAAAGAATTTGACTCCACTTATAAATTCTATTACGTATAAATAAATAAGTATACTTTTTTAAATAAAATTATTGAACCAGATTCCTCGAAACTGAAACTGCAAGGTAATTATTTAACCAGATTTCTAAAAAATGACAACTGCAAGGCAAATATTGAACCAGATTTCTCGAAACTCACAACTGCAAGGCAATTATTGAAGCAGATTTCTCGAAACTCACAACTGCAAGGCAATTATTGAAGCAGATTTCTCGAAACTGACAAATGCACAGCAATTACTGAACCAGATTTCCTGAAACTGAGAACTGCAAGACAATTATTGAACAAGATTTCTCGAAACTGACAAATGCACAGCAATTATTGAACCATATTTCCTGAAACTGAGAACTGCAAGGCAATTATTGAAGCAGATTTCTCGAAACTGACAAATGCACAGCAATTATTGAACCAGATTTCCTGAAACTGAGAACTGCACAGCAGATTTCTCGAAACTGCCAAATGCACAACAATTATTGAACCAGATTTTCTCGAGACTGACAACTGCAAGGCATTTATTGAACAAGATTTCTCGAGACTGACAACTGCAAAGCAATCACTGAACCAGATTTCCTGAAACTGAGAACTGCAAGGCAATTATTGAACCAGATTTCTCCAGACTGACAACTGCAAACAAATTTTGAACCAGATTTTCTCGAAACTGACAACTGCAAGGCAATTATTGAACCAGATTTCTCGAAACTGACAACTGCAAGGCATTTATTGAACAAGATTTCTCGAGACTGACAACTGCAAAGCAATTACTGAACCAGATTTCCTGAAACTGACAACTGCAAGGCAATTATTGAACCAGATTTCTCGAAACTGACAACTGCAAGGCATTTATTGAACAAGATTTCTCGAGACCGACAACTGCAAAGCAATTACTGAACCAGATTTCCTGAAACTGACAACTGCAAGGCATTTATTGAATCAGATTTCTCAACCATTCCATTAATAACTTTATATTAAGTCTAAAAATCTAATTTCATTTTTCTTAGAAAAAGTGATAGAACGTAAATTATCTCTGTATTTATGTATTTTCATATTATCCAGAAGTAAAACTAAAATCTAATATCGCCATCATTTTACTTAGGATGTTTAATTCATAACATGATACAAATATTTAATGAGTAAAGGATTTTTATGGGTCAACATTTTGCAAAATGAAGTACGAACTCTAATGGACATTCAAAAGGTTGGGAACCACTGCAGTATATTGTGATCTGTCAAACTTGTCAACTATTACCAATCACTTGACAAGCTTGACAAAAAATCTAAAAACCAAACTGACCTGACTTCTCACTTGTCTCTGATTTCCTTGTCAGCTTGTAACAAGTCAAAGTAGTCCCTTTAAGAAATAAAACCCTGAGAAAAGAAAATATAAGCTTTTATGCACTTGACACTTATTTCACGAATTGAAGCCATGAAGTTCTGAAAAGGTGATTTTAGTATAACGAAACTTTAAAAAGGTAAAAGAGTCAACGAAACTTTAACAAATAAAAACTTTATCAGGTAAACGAAAATTATAAATTAACTATGTTCATTAACTTCACGTGGTATGTACGCATCCTTCAGTAAACTTAAAGATCAGTTAGGAAGGAAATAAGAGCAGGCGCGTGTATTGTAGTCTCGTGTGAACACACCGACGTACCCGCTCGGAGAGCGGCATGAATTAGTGAAGCGTTACATCATTTAGAAGGCCAGTGTTCGAGCACGGCGGAGGCAGAGCTCATTTAAATTTTACGGAGCCTTCTTCCGTAACCGCACAACATGAGTAACGGCACCGCTTCGTTAACATTGCAGATGGCTTTATCATCATTATAACAGAGTGACGACTTTTTATACGCCCTATAAACCACTTACCTCATTACTGTAACATCGCCCTTACAGAAATATTAAAATCACCTCGTTTGTGTGGTAGCTACAAAGACAAGTTGCTATGGTGATACGAACTAGAGTCTTGCAAAACTCGTTGAGAATAATAGAAATTAAATAATAACACTGAGTGACTGGCGTTGTAGTCAGAACGCAAAGCTGCAGACTGCCTTAGTGTTCGGTTTAAAGTATGTTCGATTTGTTCGCTGTATTTGTGGGTAGACAGCTGCGGCTTTGGTATATAAAAGACAGATTACATTGAACCATTCGTGTATTGCAATTAGCTACCTTCAAGAGCAACAACATGCAGAGTAAAACTACACTTATCAGGAGTTTTAAATTAGTTTTTTTGTTAAAAATATATTCTTAAAAATGATTTCTTAGCGAAATAATAATGTATTTTATAGTACAACTGTAGCATATAATCACAGTAGCAACTTCGGTCCAAGGCTTTATATCATAATGGCTAAATTCCCAAACATACAACTTGCTAATGCTCCTTATTTCAAAAAATCAAATAAAAATTGCTGTTCACAGAGAAAATTTAAAGTTCAAGTGTTATGATCTATTATTACTATTCAGTACGAGAAAAATTCGTACCGGTACCGGGAATCGAATCCAGGACCTCTCAGCTCTGCGAGCTGAGCGCTCTTACCAACTGAGCCATGCCGGGACACTATCCACGGCGCCGGCCGAACCCCTCTCGCAGGCCTAATGCTATTTTACGGCCTTACTACCTGCACTTGAGACGATACAATTCATATGTATGCAGGAGCGCATATTTTAAATGACTTTGTGGACATATTCAACATCAGTAGTCCACACCTGTGGAGTAACGGTCAGCGCGTCTGGCTGCGAAACCAGGTGGCCCGGGTTCGAATCCCGGTCGGGGCAAGTTACCTGGTTGAGGTTTTTTCCGGGGTTTTCCCTCAACCCAATACGAGCAAATGCTGGGTAACTTTCGGTGCTGGACCCCGGACTCATTTCACCGGCATTATCACCTTCATATCATTCAGACGCTAAATTACCTAGATGTTGATACAGCGTCGTAAAATAACCCAACAAATAAAATCAACATCAGTTTCATGACAACTGCTAACAGTTTAATACATCACATATTCATATGTATGAGGTCTCGCCCACCTCATTGAATATTACACGACTAATATGAAAGAGTCAATTGTATTATTACTACTAAATACGAGAAAAATGTTTGTCGTATTTAATAGTAATAATACAATTGACTAATTCATGTTAGTCGTGTAATATTCATTTAAGTGGGCGAGACCTCATACATATGAATATTTGATGTATTGTGATCTATATTTTTTCTTCTTCTTTTACTTCTTACTCTATTATTTAATAAAATGTCTTAACATTATGTGGAATGTCCCCTGAGCACGACTATATGACTTACTCTTTCTGGGGGTGCTAGTGTGTTTTTATATAAAAAAATCAATATGTATCCTTGTTCTGGCAATAAAGTTTATTATTATTATTATTATTATTATTATTATTATTATTATTATTATTATTATTATTATTATTATTTGCTGAGAGCAGTGAAAAAGAATTATATATGAACTACTTTTTTTAGGTTCCGTCATTTTCCATAACTATGGTCCTGGAACACAACTATGGTCCAAGATACAACTATTCAAAGGAAATTGTAGAAATAACATACACCGTTCGTAGATAGCTGCAGTGACTTGACTTCAGCAAAAATATACACTGACCGGCAAAAAAACCGATCACTTGAAAAAAAATACTAAAAGTCAAGTTTAAATGTAAATTATGAAGTAATCCCTGAAATAACATAACTGTAATCGTACTCAATTTAAATATTACACTCTTATGAACTTGTGACACGTAAATTCACACAAGTTGCAGTGTCCAGTCGTTCAGTGCTAGTGAAATGGAGTACACGAAAGCGGAATAAGCACACCTGATTTTCGAATACGGATGAGCCAATTCGAACAGTAGACAAGCCCACAGATTGTATCAGGACAAGTACCCACGTAGGAGACATCCGGCCCATACCATTTTTCCACGACTGTTCCAAATGTTAAGGGAAGGATGGCACGGGGTACCAAATTACAATTCCATTTCCACACAATTATTTTTGCTTATAATTTTCGACTCAGTCATTTCCGGACCATGATTCCTTATCTCAAATTGATACATGTGCCCTTCGCCATCATCCCTGAGAGGTTGTAACACAAGCCCGGAAACACCCTGTATATTTCTAAACATTAATTTTATTCGTCTTCTACTAGCCTACCTCACTAGCCTAAAAGCCTGTTACGTCTCAAAGAAACTTCCCTCGTATACTAGGCAGCCTGACGATTTTTCCTTGCCTGATACAGGGACATCATTTTATTTTTACTTCAATTTTTATTGTACCTGAGTTTTTTAATGTTCTTCACTCCCACCCCCCCCTACTAATGAAGTTCCAACTGTCCTCCAGACACAATCAAGGCCGCATATAGTAAACAGCACTGAGTTAGTGAGTATAGTACGTTCCAGAAATATGTTCGCGTTTTCCAGTGACGAAAGAGCTTTCAATATTGAATCATATTTTCGCACAGGTCTGTCGTCCATTTGCCTACGTAGCATCCCGATTTCCCCCACTTGCTTCTGCTCGCCCCTCTGTAAAAGCTGGGCTGTCTTAGCTCTTTTCTGAAAACATTAATTTCTCTTAGGAATTGGACGTTTACGTAATATTATACAGCTGTTTAATTTAACTTAAATAAAAGGGCCTCGTTAAGTAATTAACTGTCACGTGATTTCCTCCCTTTCTACAATCCAGCGGCATAACCACTTGGACGGACAGTAGATAGCATGTCTGAGTAATTTTATATTTTCGGGTCCGGCAGAAGTGAAGATTGAATTCACAGTACGTAGAGTAGGTACAGAATTATTTCAACATGAGTTACTAGTACGAAGGACGAAACTGGCAATTGGAATTAGATGCAATAGTCTATAGTGCGATAATATGCACAAAAGAACTGAAGCCTGTATCGAAATGAACGGCCACCATTTTCAAAATTGTGTTTAAATATTCATATTATGACTATTTTTCAATTTAACTTCTTTCTCTATATTGTACGCTAATGTGCTGTAGACAGTATACACTGCATTATGAATACGTTCGCATGGATAACTCACTTCGTGAGTAAAAACACTTATTCTTAATACAGTACTGTACTTTGATTAAAGAAAAACCTAATGAAAATTATCAAACTCAAAATCGAGATATTTCCTAGTTTACGTAAATGGATGAACTACTTTTCTTCCATCCTATACCTAGTAGAGTGATTTGTGTTTTACGCCAGTATCATCGAACTCCAGTCTTGGAGGGGGGAGCAAGCGGTGTTTCCGGTTCTCTAAAGGTATAGACAGGTTAATATTAAAAATGTTAGTAAAAATAAAATGATGTCCCTGTATAAACATATATGCGAGTAAATCATTAGACTAATACTATTCACAAAATAAACATTATTCCAAATATTTTGTCTATCGTACGCATTCTCCAAAGAGTGTTATTATGGATTTTCAAAATGAAAAACAACAGGCCTGTCCGATACTCGAATGCCGGATCGACTGCGAGATAGGATGAAGATTAGACCACGCATTCACAGCAAAGAATCCATATAGTATTTACAAATGTTAGCTTTTAGAATACGCCATTACGAAAGTCCAGGAAAACAGAAAGGATTTGAAAATAAACGTGTTACGTTAGCCGCTTGTTTATACGGATGACGTGAATATGTTAGGAGAAAATCCAGAAAACTATTAGGGAAAACACGGGAATTTTACTTGAAGCAAGTAAAGACATGGGTTTGGAAGTAAACCCCGAAAAAAAAACTGTATATGATTATGTCTCTTTATCAGAACATAATACGAAATGGAAATATAAAAATCGGAAACCTATCCTTTGAAGAGGTAAAAAATTAAAATATCTTGGAGCTATAGAAACAGATATAAATGGCACTCGAGAGGAAATTAAATACAGAATAAATACGGGAAATAGCTGCTATTATTCAGTATAGAAGCTTCTATCATCTATATATTATTTTAATGTAGCGAAGTACATATGATATTTCCATGCAGATATTCTGCGTCATCATACGATGAAAGAGTAATGCAACGGAGAAAAATTCTCTCCGGCGCCGGGATTTGAACCCGGGTTTTCAGCTCTACGTGCTGATGTTTTATCCACTAAGCCACACCGGATACAACCCCGACGCCGGTTAGAATCGTCTCAGATTAAGCTCCAACTCTTGGGTTCCCTCTAGTGGCCGCCCTCTGCACTACGTCATAGATGTCTATGAACGCAGGACCGAAGTCCACACATGTGCTGAGGTGCACTCGATATGAGTGACTAGTTGGCCGGGATCCGACGGAATAAGCGCCGTCTTAAATCACGAAGTGATTTACGCATATCATATATATTATTTTAATGTACCGAAGTACATATGATATTTCCATGCAGATATTCTACGTCATCATACGGGATGAAGTTACAGGAGAACGGAGAAAGTTACACAACACAGAACTGCGCATTGTATTCCTAACCTAACACAATTATGAACATTAAATCCAGATGTTTGAGATGGGCAGGGCATGTAGCACGTATATGCGAATCCAGGATTGCGTATAGAGTATTAGTTGGAAGATATGAGGGGAAAAATAGCTTTGGGGAGACAGAGACGTAGATGAGAGGATAGTATTAAAATGAATTTGAGGGCGTTTGAATATGTTGGTAGGGACTGGATTAATCTTGCTCAGGATAGGGATCGATGGCGGACTTATATGAGGACGGCAATGAACCTCCGGGTTCTCTAAAAAGCCATTTGTAAGTAAGTAAATGCTAGCTTTTACTAACTCATGTGGGATAACTTCAATAAAGTAAATAAAAGTAGAATTTTACACTAAATACTGACGAATTAATTCCGAAAGCATAGTCACGAGATTTCTGAAGAAAAGATAAAGACTTCCACGCCAATAAAGTGGATTACACTCGGCGGAATATATGCAATACACAAATATATAGCAGCGAGTAACATCGTTTGTGAAAATAATTTCTAAATACTTAATATAATGTCTTATACGTACTCCTACAGAACTTGGAATTCACTTCTGGACAGGCCGGACTTACCTGTAACAAAAGAGAAAAAAAATCAGATTTATATATCTTAAATTACACAGGCGAGACAATAATTAATTTATAAAATGTTATTTTCCAAATACAGCAATTCATTCATAAAATGTTATTTTCCAAATACAGCAATTCATTAAAAAAATGTCATTATCCTAATACAGCAATTCATTCATAAAATGTTTGTTTTCCTAATACAGCAATTCATTCATAAAATGTTATTTTCCAAACACAGCAATTCATTCATAAAATGTTATTTTCCAAATACAGCAATTCATTCATAAAATGTTACTTTCCAAATACAGCAATTCATTCAAAAAATGTTATTTTCCAAATACGGCAATTCATTCATAAAATGTTATTTTCCAAACACAGCAATTCATTGATAAAATGTTATTTTCCGAATACAGCAATTCATTCATAAAATGTTATTTTCCAAACACAGCAATTTATTCATAAAATGTTATTTTCCAAATACAGCAATTCATTCATAAAATGTTATATTCCAAATACAGCAATTGATTCATAAAATGTTATTTTCCAAAGACAGCAATTCATTCATAAAATGTTATTTTTCAAATACAGCAATTCATTCATAAAATGTTATTTTTTCAAATACAGCAATTCATTGATAAAATGTTATTTTCCGAATACAGCAATTCATTCATAAAATGTTATTTTCCAAACACAGCAATTCATTCATAAAATGTTACTTTCCAAATACAGCAATTCATTTATAAAATGTTATTTTCCAAATACAGCAATTCATTCATAAAATGTTATTTTCCAAACACAGCAATTCATTCGTAAAATGTTATTTTCCAAATACAGCAATTCATTCATAAAATGTTATTTTCCAAATACAGCAATTCATTCATAAAATGTTATTTTCCAAAGACAGCAATTCATTCATAAAATGTTATTTTTCAAATACAGCAATTCATTCATAAAATGTTATTTTTTCAAATACAGCAATTCATTGATAAAATGTTATTTTCCGAATACAGCAATTCATTCATAAAATGTTATTTTCCAAACACAGCAATTCATTCATAAAATGTTATTTTCCAAATACAGCAATTCATTTATAAAATGTTATTTTCCAAATACAGCAATTCAATCATAAAATGTTATTTTCCAAACACAGCAATTCATTCATAAAATGTTATTTTCCAAATACAGCAATTCATTCATAAAATATTATTTTCCAAATACAGCAATTCATTTATAAAATGTTATTTTCCAAACACAGCAATTCATTCATAAAATGTTATTTTCCAAATACAGCAATTCATTCATAAAATGTTATATTCCAAACACGACAATTCGTTCATAAAATGTTATTTTCCGAATACAGCAATTCATTCACAAAATGTTATTTTCCAAACACAGCAATTCATTCATAAAATGTTATTTTTCAAATACAGCAATTCATTCATAAAATGTTATTTTCCGAATACAGCAATTCATTCATAAAATGTTATTTTCCAAATACAGCAATTCATTCATAAAATGTTATTTTCCAAATACAGCAATTCATTCATAAAATCTTATTTTCCAAATACAGCAATTCATTCATAAAATGTTATTTTCCAAACACAGCAATTCATTCAAAAAATATTATTTTCCAAATACAGCAATTCATTCATAAAATGTTATTTTCCGAATACAGCAATTCATTCACAAAATGTTATTTTCCAAACACAGCAATTCATTCATAAAATGTTATTTTCCAAATACAGCAATTCATTCATAAAATGTTATTTTCCAAATACAGCAATTCATTCATTAAATGTTATTTTCCAAATACAGCAATTCATTTATAAAGTGTTATTTTCCAAATACAGCTGTATACCTTGGAAGTTTGAATCATATATAGGTATAATAAACAAGATTACGATTGATATTGCTAAATCAATTACACCCCCTAAATTGTTTGCGATTGATCGTAGAATTGCATATGCAAATAGGAAGTATCATTCAGGTTGAATATGAACTGGGGCAACTAATAGGTTTGCTGGGGTAAAGTTATCCGGGTCTCCTAAGATATATGGTTGTTTTACTGATAATATTGTTAATAATATAATTAGGATTAAAAATCCTATAACAGCTATTCAGTCATAAAATGCTATTTTCCAAATACAGCAATTCATTCATAAAATGTTGCAAATCAAGATTTCAGGTATAACTCCCTGTAAAGTTGATTTGAATAATTTCGAGGGAAAAATTGTTCCGGAGCCGGGTATCGAACCCGGGACCTTTGGTTTAACGTACCAACGCTCTACCACTGAGCTACCCGGGAACTCTAACCGACACCGATCCAATTTTTCCCTCTATATCCACAGACCTCAAAGTGGGCTGACAACCGTCAAGCAACCAACTTCGAGTGCACACTAACTCCGTGTGACTTAAATTGTGGTTTTCTGTTAACGAACAGTGACGTGTATTATGCAAATCAAGATTTCAGGTATAACTCCCTGTAAAGTTGATTTGAATAATTTCGAGGGAAAAATTGTTCCGGAGCCGGGTATCGAACCCGGGACCTTTGGATTAACGTACCAACGCTCTACCACTGAGCTACCCGGGAACTCTAACCGACACCGATCCAATTTTTCCCTCTATATCCACAGACCTCAAAGTGGGCTGACAACCGTCAAGCAACCAACTTCGAGTGCACACTAACTCCGTGTGACTTAAATTGTGGTTTTCTGTTAACGAACAGTGACGTGTATTATGCAAATCAAGATTTCAGGTATAACTCCCTGTAAAGTTGATTTGAATAATTTCGAGGGAAAATTGTTCCGGAGCCGGGTATCGAACCCGGGACCTTTGGATTAACGTACCAACGCTCTACCACTGAGCTACCCGGGAACTCTAACCGACACCGATCCAATTTTTCCCTCTATATCCACAGACCTCAAAGTGGGCTGACAACCGTCAAGCAACCAACTTCGAGTGCACACTAACTCCGTGTGACTTAAATTATTCATAAAATGTTATTTTCGAAATACAGCAATTCATTCATAAAATGTTACTTTCCTAATACATCAATTCATTCATAAAATATTACTTTCCTAATACAGCAATTCATTCATAAAATGTTATTTTGTAAATACAGCAATTCATTCATAAAATGTTATTTTGTAAATACAGAAATTCATTCATAAAATGTTATTTTTTGCGTCGTTGTGGTTCGACTAATCCGGAAATTTGTAAAATCGCAATTCGAGTAACCGGGACTCTAGTGAAATAAGAAATGTCTTATTTAAGCCTAAAGTAAAGAGAGTGGGTTGAACTTGATTGTACGTCTGATAGCAAGAGCGTAACTACAGCGACAAAAATATAAAACGAAAAATATTAACATCTGTTTTAAATAAGCAGACATCAAAGCATGAACTTTGTTGTACACCTAGCCCTAATACCTAACAGAAGAGCACACTATAGCGTAGCGGAGGCGATTTTGGCGGAGCATTATGATTGCTAGCTCGTGTAGCAGGTGCACACGAGTTGGAACTCACCTGCACCACCTGTTTCCCATTCGCGGAGCAATTAACCGCATCAGGGCCTTCGAAACTACACGGGCACCGTCACGGACAACTGCACACACACCGCTTTTATAATAAAGAGAGCAGTTGCTTAAAGGAGAAATCTGATAACTTACCACAATCGTACGTGGATTGCATCATTCCTCTCCGTTATCCGTTACTTAGTTTTCTTTGACGGTATTGAACTATAACAACGCAATCATCAGCTGACTTAATAGTAATAGCAGAAATAATAATAATAATAATAATAATAATAATAATAATAATAATAATAATAATAATAATAACTTGCTTTTAAGGAACCCGGAGGTTCATTGCCGCCCTCACATAAGCCCGCCATTGGTCTCTATCCTGAGCAAGATAAATCCAGTCTCTACCATCATATCCCACCTCCCTCAAATCCATTTTCATATTATCCTCCCATCTACGTCTCGGCCTCCCCAAAGGTCTTTTTCTCTCCGGCCTCCCAACTAACACTCTTTATGCATTTCTGGATTCGCCCATACGTGCTATATGACCTGCCCATCTCAAACGTCTGGATTTAATGTTCCTAATTATGTCAGGTGAAGAATACAATGCGTGCAGTTCTGCGTTGTGTAACTTTCTCCATTCTCCTGTAACTTCATCCCTCTTAGCCCCAAATAATGCCGGTGAAATGAGTCCGGGGTCCAACACCGAAACTTACCCAGCATTTGCTCGTATTGGGTTGAAGGAAAACCCAGGAAAAAACCTCAACCAGGTAACTTGCCCCGACAGGGATACGAACCCGGGCCACCTGGTTTCGCGGACAGACGCGCTGACCGTTACTCCACAGGTGTGGACTAATGAAATGTAGTCCACCGTGTTTATTTTAATTTTTTTCTCTCCTATTTTCATTGTGTACACTTAATTCAATCGTCTTTTTAATGTCAATTGTGTAAATAGTATTTTCTTCTAAATTTAATGCTCATATTTATTTTATTTATATATTTATTTAACCTGGTAGAGATAAGGCCATCAGGCCTTCAATTCCCCTCTACCAGGGGATCACAATTACAATATTAAGAATACAATTACAATTATAATTACAGTTAATATTAAATTTACAGATACAATCAAAGTACTAAAAGATTAACTGATTAATAAAAGCTAGACTGTTTATTGTAAAAGTTAAGAAGAGAGAATTTTTTTTATTAATCAAGTATTATTCAAATCAAGATTTCAGGTATAACTCCCTGTAAAGTTGATTTGAATAATTTCGAGGGAAAAATTGTTCCGGAGCCGGGTATCGAACCCGGGACCTTTGGTTTAACGTACCAACGCTCTACCACTGAGCTACTCGGAAACTCTAACCGACATTGATCCAATTTCTCCTTCTATATCCACAGACCTCAAAGTGGGCTGACAACCGTCAAGCAACCAACTTCGAGTGCACACTAACTCCGTGTGACTTAAATTGTGGTTTTCTGTTAACGAACAGTGACGTGTATTATGCAAATCAAGATTTCAGGTATAACTCCCTGTAAAGTTGATTTGAATAATTTCGAGGGAAAAATTGTTCCGGAGCCGGGTATCGAACCCGAGACCTTTGGCTCAACGTACCAACGCTCTACCACTGAGCTACTCGGGAACTCTAACCGACACCGATCCAATTTTTCCCTCTATATCCACAGACCTCAAAGTGGGCTGACAACCGTCAAGCAACCAACTTCGAGTGCACACTAACTCCGTGTGACTTAAATTGTGGTTTTCTGTTAACGAACAGTGACGTGTATTATGCAAATCAAGATTTCAGGTATAACTCCCTGTAAAGTTGATTTGAATAATTTCGAGGGAAAAATTGTTCCGGATCCGGGTATCGAACCCGGGACCTTTGGTTTAACGTACCAACGCTCTACCACTGAGCTACCCGGGAACTCTAACCGACACCGATCCAATTTCTCCTTCTATATCCACAGACCTCAAAGTGGGCTGACAACCGTCAAGCAACCAACTTCGAGTGCACACTAACTCCGTGTGACTTAAATTGTGGTTTTCTGTTAACGAACAGTGACGTGTATTATGCAAATCAAGATTTCAGGTATAACTCCCTGTAAAGTTGATTTGAATAATTTCGAGGGAAAAATTGTTCCGGATCCGGGTATCGAACCTGGGACCTTTGGTTTAACGTAAGTATTATTATTACATAATTATTTTATTGGTGTTGTGAAGATGAAAATAATTGTCATTGTATTATATTAATTATGTATTATATTGTCTTGTATTATAGTATTGCATTGCTTTGAATTGTATTATGTTATATTCATAGCAATGTAGTACTCGTAATTTTCTATCATACTGGTCGAGTGGAAGAGAAGGTCAAATGGCCTTAACTCTGCCAGTAAAAATAAACCATTATTATTATTATTATTATTATTATTATTATTATTATTATTATTATTATTATTAAAAATGAAACCTACTCTACGCAGTAAGAAAATGCTTAATAAGCTTGCTTTTGAACGCTACTAAATTCCGACAGTCTCTGATGTCACTGGGTAGGGTATTCCACAAGCGCGAGAGCGAGATCGTGTATGATGATGAATACGAAGATGCCTTATGTGTTGGTATGGCTAATATACGGTAGCGTTCATATTTGTGTATTCTTTATTCAAATCTTTGTTTACGACTTTATTATGTAACTCGTGCTCATTCAACACCTAATACCAATATGTATTCCACTATAGATACTCACATATTATTATTATTATTATTATTATTATTATTATTATTATTATTATTATTATTATTATTATTATTATTATTATTATTATTGTGTACATTTTATTCAATTGTCAGTTTCTGGATTAATTATGTGAATTCTACTTGCTTGTAATTTAATACCAATATGTATTCCAATGTGTTTATTATTGTTTTATCGTGTACATTTTATTGAATTATCGGCTTCTGATGTCATGTATTTGATGCTAACAACATTAATATGTATTCCACTGTGTTTATTTTTATTTTATTGGGTAAATGTTTATTTAACTGCCTCTTTTGATATCATTATGTAAATCGTATCGGTATGTAATTTCTTAATTCCGATTCGGTGTATGTTGAACTATGTAAGCAGGTTTAATCCTGGTTGAGTGCAAGAAAAGATCCTACAGTCTTAACTCGGCCAGGTTAAACAAAGTCATTATTATTATTATTATTATTATTATTATTATTATTATTATTATTACAGTGAAACGTCCCAATAGCGGACACCACCGGGGAAAAATTAAATGTCCGTTATTGAGAAGTGTCCGCTATTTAGAAAATCGTTAGTATGTATACAGTACATTAAAATTTCTCATACATATTCAACACTATATTTTACAGTACAGTACAGTAGACAGTGAGATTGTGAGATTGTTTACAGTATTCAGCCAGACAGAAATCGTACCAGTAAATGTTTCGTAAATAAAATAAACATTACTAACTTGAGTTTTTCCCACATTAAACTTTGTGGCCAGCTCACGTACACTTAATTTCTCCTACCCATTTTTTGCCTTACAATATCCACTTTCTCTTTTAGTGACCAACGTCTACGTTTTTGTGACTTTTTAATGTGACTGTACTTCCGAACACTCAACTTGTCAAACTAAGAAAGTACGGACTGCTCTCGTACAGTATCACAACTAACAACTGTGCTGCTTACCTTCAATGAAGTACAAGAACGTTCAAATGCACGATAATGATTGTTGCAAAGAATTCCGTTTGATTTACAACCGTCTTTTTCTTTTTTTCTCTCACGCTGTCCGTTATTTGGAAGTTTTAATTGTTGTTGGGAGATACATTTCAGTGTCCGCGTCCATTATTGAGAATGTCCGCTATTTGGAAGAATTTTATCATAAGGGCCAATGTTATTTTGCTGGGGAATTTTAAAATGTCCGCTATTGAGAGCAGTCCGCTATTGGGAAGTGTCCGTTAAGGGAAGTTTCACTGTATTATTATTATTATTATTATTATTATTATTATTATTATTATCTACACGTATATGCCGTTGTAATTAATAATAGGCCACCGTGATCAGAAAAACACAATCAGTGCCACAATATCTTTCTCCTTTTTCTCCACGTCTCCTCTTTATCCTCTATTTATTCTAGACGTGTTCTGATGTATTTTTTATACCGGATCTTTCTCTACATTTTCTGGGTCCCCTATTTCATTTTAAACTGCATCGTTTACTCTTTTGTCGAGCCTATTTCTCCCACATATCTTGATTCCACCAATATTTCGAACTTTATTATTTCCATATGAATTATTTCCTTAATTTAATACGATATTTTCCGAAATTCACTTACTGTGACATTGACATTTACCGACACCTTATACTTAACGTATGCAATGCAAAGGGACAGCGCAGTTTATTCCCCCCTGGTGTCCAGAAACCAGACGGACGCAAGGTCAGATTTCTTATCTGCTGCAATTAAAAGTCTCCAAATTACGTATAATGTCGCTGTGTCTCCCGCAGGCCTCGTATAAATTGGACGTGCGTGCTGCAAGCTACTGTCTGTCATACCTCAGACTAAATTCCACACCTGAACAATTCACTTCTGTGCACGTAAAACACTTTAAGTGTTGTGTAAATATAGAAAGTAATTCCCGAAATTTCATCCGCACTTATGTGGCTTGTTCCCGAGGTTATTCATGGGAACATGGACCCATATCCCAAGAGTTTGTTACTAAATACAGTCTCTCCAACTCGCTACCGAACCCAGAATTTATTTTAATAATTCCAATACTGATGAAGATATTGCAATAAAATTTGAAGACCACTTATCTCATTCTGCGAGAAATTAGGTGACAACACAACAGATGCTGGAAGTGCCCGCCATTTGCATCCAGAGAAAACTGAATTCGCCGGACCATATTAACACAGTCTACTATATACAGTCACGAAGCTTGAGTTTTGAGGGTGCTAGAAACAATAGACTGTGACGGTACTATTTTGCATTGCCTGCAATGAGGCGATATTAGCGATCCTAGTGGTGAGCAACTATCTAATGTTTGCATATTTACTACGTACTGAGCTTCGCGACTATATATACTAGACTGTGATATTATCGGAAGTCTTGGCTAGGATGTCCGCGTTTATTGCCTGGATCTCTGTGATGATGTTTTCTTTCAAACCATCTATGGTTCGTGGTTTCTTCTTATACACTGTCCCTTTCAGATGCAATGGCGGCTGGTGCTTCAAAATTTTGTTCGTTTACTTTCTTACTACAAAATATTAGGCCTATCATGCTGCAGCCGTAAAAATTTGCAAAGTCTTATCTATTTATTTCCACATTTTTTTCCAAGAAGAGTCTCTTCGTAGTGTCATTAGAGCGTATCCGTTCATAAATGAAAGGAATATTCGCATTGAACTTTCAGTTATTTATGGCAATGAGGAGTTCAGGAACATTTCAGGCCGTGTGTCTCTAATGAAAGTTTTCATTTCAGTAGCGGCTGGTGGTCAAAATAATGAGTGTGCTACAATCTCTATATCGGCCTGCTGTAGAGGCCTACACTTATGCATTTATCTTAATGTGGAGTCTCGTCTAGTGATGAAATATGAAGTCCATACGTCGTTCTTTCGTACTACAGAACTTATCATTTGGTGTTAAACCCCTCCATCTTGGACATCATACTCTGTTCTACTGACAGTATTGCAAGAGCAGTGAGACGATCCTGGGACATAGTGTTCCTTAAAAACGTTTTTATGCGTTTCAAGGAAGAAAAACATATTTCTGGCTCAGCAGTGGTCATTGGTGTTGTAACCAAAATATTTAACAACTTCGATACTTCACAGAATGGATCCTGTAAATTGTTGGATACTATGTATTGTGACAATTGAACAGCCATTTATATTTCGGAAGTCAGGTCTTCCGTATAGAAATCCAACTTGTATCTGGAACACTCTTTTTTTCAATATAGTATAGCTGTTGACAGCAATTTCAACTGGTAGATGGCAGCAGCAGTCGGACACTTGAATTACCAAATACATTGTACATAGTTCCGGATTCTTCCACAAACAAGCTTTCTTTCGTTACGCTTTACTTTTGCAATCTCCAAGCTGTGTTGTGCTGAAGCTGACTACAGCACTTTCCCGCGTAAAAATAGCCAATCAGAGCAGTGATTTCAGCTTCGCACATGCGCATAACTGTCTACATTTTTCATGTGGAGCTTTGAGTAGCACAACGAACCCCCTGAGGCACCAAAGAAGGCACGAAGACTAAACACTTTATAACGCGTCATGAACATAACCACGGGAAATTGTCAAATTACAGATCAAATATTATAGTGGTGTTACAAATACATTATTTGAGTCAAAATTATCATTGTGCTGTAGCACTGTAGCACATAAGGACGGGCCGCCCCTGATTCATTTTCAACTTTCGGCGAGTGTACAAAATTACTAGAAATTTTACTAACAATCCCTATGACGACTTCAGAGGCTGAAAGGTGTTTTCCTACTCTCCTCCGAACAAAACATAAGGAAAACAGGACAAAGATTTTATTTCACAGCCACATAACCACTGAAACTTCTCGTACGCGTCAGAATTGAATTTTCTGTTAAACTACCTGGTTTTGGTTTTCACGCACTGCGAAATTTCAAGGTTCGGAGTCGATCTACCAAGAGCTTAATCTCGCACTTCTCTTCTAAGCTGCTCGATGACAATGGATGTTCTATTAAAGACTTAATTGTATTCATCTTAACTAGGGTCTATTTAATATAGTAGAATAACACAAACAACACAATTTATTAAAACAGCTTCTTACGCGTCACCACGTGCTCTCAACCAATTCGACTCAAGTAACTGCAGTGAAACGGAAAGCAAAAACACCAATAAAATACAAGCTCACCCTCTACCCTAAAAAAAATTGTTTTCGCGCCTAACTACAGTCACAGGACTGGCATGTTCGTCTGTGACTCATTCATTGTCACTCATTAGTAGCTCTGTGTAGCGCAAACTTGCTACAACCTTAAGGAGCCGCGCCTGTTCAGATGTCCCCACAAAAAAAAAAACAGGTGATGTCAAGTCGGGCGAGCGCGGCGGCCAAAGCCGTTTCGAAAGGACGTCGTCGCCGATAAAGGATTGAATTTCGGCCATGCTGGCTATTGACGTGTGGCATGTCGCACCGTCTTGTTGGAAATATCCTGTGGTGAGTTCCTTCTCGTCCAGGTGATTTACAAACGTATTGAATATTTCAAGGTATTCATTTCTTGGGATGGTTGTATTGAAGAAGATGGGACCAATTATTCGCCACCGGGATACTGCACACCAAACACCGATCATCTTTAAAAAACACTGATTGTGTGGTTTTGTTGGCTGTCGGAGTCACGTAATGCCATGTCTCATACATTAGTGAGTAATAGTGAGTGTTGTGTTGTGGAAATCAGCGTTTCTCAAACTATGGTCCGCGGCCACCTGTGGTTCCCGAGGTCTGCCCTTGAGGTCCTTCAAAAAGGACAGAAGATAAAATAAAATTCAAACGAATTGCGTATCACACTATAGCTGAAAATCTGAGTTTGGAAATGACACATGGCAACCATCTTTCACTTTTCTCCCAGTAATGACATTTTATGAAATTTATTACCGTACCTGTCTATCGACTTCCCACTCTACTCTCAGCAACAAAAGAGGGATTTAAAGCACTATACACGTGGTGTTTCTCGCCATCTTTTCCCTGCACACCAGCTGATGACATCTAAGTACATTGGCATATCTTCCAGATGTATTCTCAAAACTAAACGAACTAAATCTCTCTCTACATGGCAATTCTTTGACTGTTCTCAATGCGCATGAAAAAATAAAGGTGTTTGAGAAGAAACTTGGTTTGTGGGTCAGATCCGTAAAACAGAGGATTTTTTCACCATTTCCAACCCTAGAGTCTTTTTTTGGTTGAAAATGATCTCGTTATTGCAAAAGAATTATGCAATGACATATGTTCGCATTTCGAAACTCTAAGATCACAATTTTAACTTATTTTCCAAGTAAATATGATGAATAAAACTTTCATGGATTCGTGATCCCTTTCATTGCGATATTGAAATACACTTTCATTGCGTGAAAGAGAACAGTTAATTGAACTCTCGAATGACACCGGACTTAAAATGAAATTCAAAGCGGAAGGTATGGTTAATTTCTGGACCTCATCACAAGTAAAAAGAGAATATAGTGAAATGTACAATAGTGCTTTACAGATTATAATTTAGTTTGTATTTACGTATCTGTGTGAGAAAGGGTTTTCATCACTAACTCTAATAAAAACAAAGTACCGAAATCGACTCGATGTATGTGACGATCTCAGACTTAAGCTTGCCAGCATACATCCAAATATAGAACAATTGTACAAGAATCGACAGGCTCATCCAACTCATTAATGTGAGCACCGACATTTATTTATTTTGTTTAGTTAATAAGTTAAAGATTATCTAAACTGTAATAGCCTTGAATTATTAAAAAACGAAAATGATTTTTTTCTGTTAACATTAACTTACTTAGTTAATACTAATATAGAATTAAGTGAATTAAATTAATTAATTCTGCTTTAAAATATAAATATATACTGGTATGAAAATATGCTACAAAAATGATAAATTTGCTTTCGAAGAGAACAAGAGTAAGGTGGTCCGCGGAACTGTTCTGACTTTGAAAAGTGGTCCCCATTTCAAAAAGTTTCAGAAACGCTGGTGTAAACGAATGAAATATTGTATAACACGGTAAGAAACTATAAGAGTGGCACATGTTTTGATTCAACCCTTAAACCTGGTTTTAGACACGACATTTAAAAGAACTAAATACAGGATTTCACCATGGTTCACACAATCTGACTAAATTTGTCTGATTATTATCAAGATATAGTGAGAGTACATGTGCAGAGGAGACCAAAATCGTATCGCCATGGTACCTAACATTCATTTATTTATTTATTTAAATCCACCACCAACAGAATCAGGCTTGCAATTACAGGTGGCTTACATAGATACATACACAAAACACATAAAAAGAAAAACAAAACAAAACAACACAAACGAAAGAAAGAAAATACATAACGGTAATAGATGCTAGAATATAATATTGCAGTTAATATAGTGCCAAATGTCAATATAATGATGCAAAATTATTTAAAAACTAGAGTAAAACTTTATAATACACTTCTTCATAATTGAAATATCTAAGAAATACAATTCTTTTTAATATTGCATGAAAATTTTCAACTGTTAAACTGAAATCTAATTGAGAATCACAGTTTAAAGACAGAGAGTTGTAAGTATTACACATAACAAACAATGGAGAGTTCTTGAAGAAAACAGTTCTAGGAATGGGAATAACAAAAGGTTGCCTATGACGTAATTCTGTTTTTTTTACATTGAACTGAAGGAATTTAAGAAAATCACAGTTATTCAATATACCGTTAACAGTCTTATACAATAAAATTTGACTTTTTATTAATCGTCGAGATTTTAAAGTTTTATAATTAAATTCAAAAACTAACTGATTATATGAAATTTGCTTGTCATAAGACGGCACGTGATGTTTTTAAAAATATAAGTAACGTAAAAATCTTTTCTGTATCCTTTCTATTTGCATCTGATGGGACTGGAACTGAGGTGACCATATTACAGACGCATAGTCTACCTTACTCCTAACTAGAGTTTTATATAGAATATCAATAGTATTTATATTTTTTAATTCTTTTGTATTTCTGATTATAAATCCTAATTTTCGATATGCATCAATTACCACGTGATTTAAGTGCATTTTAAAACACAAGTTGTGTGTAAAATAAATACCCAAATCCTCAAATGATTCTACTCTAGGTAACTTCACACCATTAATTTCATACAAATTTTGAGTAAGTGTGTTATTTTTAGAATACGTCATAAAGCAACATTTATTAAGATTTAACAGAAGAAAATTATCGATACTACATCTATATAGTCTGACCAAATTATGCTGTAGATAAAAAATATCTTCTTTTTTGTCAATGACTTTATACAATTTAACATCATCGGCATATAGTAAACATTTAGAGTGCAAAATCTGTTTAGGTAAGTCATTGATATAAAGTAAAAAGAACAAGGGACCAAGATTGGATCCTTGAGGTACACCTGAAGTTACTGTAAATGGTTTTGATTTTACTTGATTGAATGAAACATGCTGCTACCTGCTTGTAAGATATGACGTTATTAACTGTAAGTATGAAAAAGATAATCCAGTGAAATATTTGTACGCAGAGTACCAACTATCCAATCTGAACATGATGTTCTGCGTGCTGCAACGATCTTCAACCAAGCAAACCCAGAGACCCTTTGACAGAGATTTGCGAGGTGATGTTCTCAAACGAGAGCCTTTCCTTTATTAAGTGGTATGAGCCGGTCTATTTGTTTCTTTCAACAGCTCTACAACGCTGCAAGCACAGGGCCATCAGTTACTTTTATTACTGTAGTACTTTTCAAGATTTATTTCATGATGACGTAATAGCTTTTTATTTATATTCGCGTGCATATGTCAACTCGACGAGAGCTCGCCAACGTCACGCAAGCAACAATAAATTAAACGTTCAAACATCTACATTAACTCACATGAATTACTTTTTTCCTAGCAGTCACATTTTTTCAATTTAGCTTTTTCCTATAATTAAAACATACTTCTGAGGGACCTCGCCACATACCTAACAGGTCAGCCACCGTGCAGCTCAGGTGTTTGGTGCGTTTGTCTGCTGAACCGAAGCTGTGTTCGGACGTGGGTTCATTTCCCGCTTTGGTTGATTAGCGGTTGGGTATTTTTTCGGGGTCTTCAACAACTGTAAGGTGAATGCCAGGTAATCTATGAATAATCCTCAGCCTCACCTCGCCAAATATCATCTCGCTATCACATAATTCCATCCACTTTAAATAATCGAGCAGTTAATACATTCGATCATTCATTGTTTTCTGTCCAAGAGCAAACCAAACATTCTTCAATCTTCTTATTTTCTGCCTTCCTCTTTGTCTCCGCATATGGTCCATATACAGGGATATCATTTCATTTTGAATTCAATTTTTATTGTACCTGAATTTATGAAGAAATTAGGAAGCGGGGAAATAAATGTAAAACAGGAGGAAGAAAATACAAAGGGGAGAAATAAATGTAAAACAGAAGAAAGAAAATAGAAAGAGGCGAAATAATATAAAACAGGAGAAAGAAAATAGAAAGAGGGAAAATAAATGTGAAACAGAAGAAAATAAAAAGCGGAGAAATAAATGTAAAACAGGAGGAAGAAAATAGAAAGAGGCGAAATAATGTAAAACAGGAGAAAGAAAATAGAAAGAAGGCAAAAAATGTGAAACAGAAGAAAATAAGAAGCGGGAAAATAAATGTAAAACAGGAGGAAGAAAATAGAGAGAGGGAAAATAAATGTGAAACAGAAGAAAATAAAAAGCGGGGAAATAAATGTAAAACAGGAAGAAGAAAATAGAAAGAGGCGAAATAATGTAAAACAGGAGAAAGAAAATAGAAAGAGGGCAAAAAATGTGAAACAGAAGAAAATAAAAAGAGGGGAAATAAAAGTAAAACAGGAGGAAGAAAATAGAAAGAGGGGAAATAATGTAAAACAGGAGAAAGAAAATAGAAAGAGGGAAAATAAATGTGAAACAGAAGAAAATAAAAAGCGGGGAAATAAATGTAAAATAGGAGGAAGAAAATAGAAAGAGGCGAAATAATGTAAAATAGGAGAAAGAAAATAGAAAGAGGCAAAATAAATGTAAAACAGGAGGAAGAAAATACAAAGAGGCGAAATAAATGTAAAACAGGTGGAAGAAAATAGAAAGAGGCGAAATAATGTAAAACAGGAGAAAGAAAATAGAAAGAGGGCAAATAAATGTGAAACAGAAGAAAATAAGAAGCGGAAAAATAAATGCAAAACAGAAGGAAGAAAATAGAAAGAGGCGAATTAATGTAAAACAGGAGAAAGAAAATAGAAAGAGGCAAAATAAAAGTAAAACAGGAGGAAGAAAATACAAAGAGGCGAAATAAATGTAAAACAGGAGGAAGAAAATACAAAGAGGCCAAATAATGTAAAACAGGAGGAAGAAAATAGAAAGAGGCGAAATAAATGTAAAACAGGAGGAAGAAAATAGAAAGAGGCGGAATAAATGTAAAACAGGAGGAAGAAATAGAAAGAGGTGAACTAAATGTAAAACAGGAGGAAGAAAATAGAAAGAGGGGAAATAAATGTAAAACAGGAGGAAGAAAATAGAAAGAGGCGAAATAAATGTAAAACAGGAGGAAGAAAATAGAAAGAGGCGAAATAAATATTAAAAAGGAGGGAGAAAATAGAAAGAAGAAAAAGAAATGGGAAAGGAGAGAGAGAATTTAGAATAATATGAAGGAAGGAGAAAGATGTGTGAAACAGAGAAAATAAAATGGAAAAAGGGAGAAGGAAATAAGAATGATAAGAAAAGGAAAAGCTGAGAAAGATTTTAGAGAAAAGGAAGAAATGGGAATGTAAGAAAAGGAATGGGTAAGAAGCGAAAGAAATGGGAAAGATGAAAGAGAAATGCGAAAGAGGAGGGAGAAAAGGAAAGAGAGGAAGAGAAACGAAATCGAGGGGAAAGAGGAAAGAATATTATGAAAGAGAAGACAAGAAACAAAAGAGGAGGGGAAGATGAAAAATTCACAAAATAAAAAGGAATATAAAAGGGCAAAATGGAGAACGACTAATTGATCAAAAGCTAAGTGGAAAGGAGCGACGAAATCCACGACAAACATAGAGAAAACACAAGCCTTTTAGCTGCAATAATTGTCACGACTTCTTCGGAGGTTCGAACAGCAGTAGAGTTAACTCAAGTCTGTTGCTTTACAACGCACACATGATCATTATCCTGCGTCTACATTTGTGATGCGATGCTTCCTTCTTCAGTGCCGAACAATTGTCTCTCATTTAACTGAGTGTGGATGTGCATAAACAACCAAACCCTCGGGGAAGGGAGACGAAATTCTAACGAGACGCAGGTTCAGGAATATCACGACTGCCACCTCTAATGCACTGCAACCTATGCGCCGGGGGGGGTTAGCAAATTTGAAAGGGCGAAGATTCAATGAGGAGCATACAGGAAGGAAAAGGGAGATGATAAAAAACAAGATGTAGAAAGGGTTAATGCTAAGGAAAAGACAAGGAGGAAGAGTTAGTGCAAGTAGGGGATGCTAAAAGGAAGAACGATATTAGAAAGGATGGAATATGAGGGTAGTGCGAAGGGGAGTATGATGATTGTAGGGGATGAGTTGGATGTAGTAGAAGAAGAGAGTTAAGTTCTTAATGAAACCCTTTGTTATCCCCACCATGCTATACATTCAGTGTAAGACGTATCTCCTAGGATACCTAACAGCAGGACTAGCATTCCATGAGTTTGTAAACAGAGGTAACGTTATATGAGACATAATGAAAGGGAAGTGTGGGATTAATCCCTCTTGATACTGGCATAGTTCTCTTAAAAGGACTTGTGTTAGCGGTCTGCCTAGTTTTAGGAGTAAGCTCCTTCACCCGCAAAGGACCTGTTCGCGCGCGCACCCCCGAACTGATGCACTGGATTAGCAGAACTGAGGGTGTCCTGGAGTGACAACCGGGAAAGAGGGCGGATTGTGCCTACAACAAAACATTAAGAACTAGAAGACAAATAAATTAACGAAGTTTTTAGAAAGTCTCGTGCGTTGACGACTTCCTGAGCGTGGAAGGGGTTATTTCCATTATATATTTCGAGGGATTGAATAAAATGCTTTGAGGTGAAGATGTTGCGAAAGAGAATGAAGGAGATTTCTGTCAAATATTACAGGAAGAGGGAAGGGTGAACGTGTTTGAGCTGCAAGTTAAACAGTATTCATAAAAGGGAGGAGAGCTAATGACTCACAAGAGGAAAGAGTTAAGTTAGAGCAAATTAAGCTATGGATGGATAGATTTAGGGACGAGCTTAGGACAAATTTACGCCTACTAAGGCCGCCGATATAGGTACATTGTGCTACATCAGAAAGTAAGGCTGAAAAAAAAAAACGACAGGGCATAATGTCGCGTATCTTTATGTAGAACTGGCAATTGGCGAACAGAGTGCAGAATATGTCACCAGCTAGGAGAAGACAAGGAGAACAAGAGGAATACTATGATTAAAAAAGGTAATAGGAGAACAAGGGAACACAAGAAGAATGAGAGTAGCTGAAAAACAATAAGGAAAATGCAAAGAGGACAAGAGGAATACAAAGATAAATAGGAATAAAAGGAGAACAATGGGAACATACGGAAAGTGAAAAACAAGGAGAACAAGGGAACACAAGAAGAAGGAGGGGCAATTTAAAAACAATAAGGAAAATACAAAGAGAACAAAAGGAATATAAATATAAAAAGGGGATAATAGGGGAAAAAGGGTAACATACGGACAAGTGAAAAACAAGGAGAACAAGGGAACACAAGAAGAAAGAGGGGTAATTTAAAAACAATAAGGAAAATACAAAGAGAACAAAAGGAATATAAATATAAAAAGGGGTAATAGGGGAAAATGGGTAACATACGGACAAGTGAAAAACAAGGAGAACAAGGGAAGACAAGAAGAAAGAGGGGTAATTTAAAAACAATAAGGAAAATACAAAGAGAACAAAAGGAATATAAATATAAAAAGGGGGTAATACGGGAAAATGGGTAACATACGGACAAGTGAAAAACAAGGAGAACAAGGGAAGACAAGAAGAAAGAGGGGTAATTTAAAAACAATAAGGAAAATACAAAGAGAACAAGAGCAATACAAAGATAAAAAAGGGGTAATAGGGAAAATGGGGAACATACGGACAAGTGAAAAACAAGGAGAATAAGGGAGCACAAGAAGAATGAGGGTAGTTGAAAAACATTAAGGAAAATACAAAGAGAACAAGAGGAATACAAAGATAAGTAGGGGTAAAAGGAGAACAATGGAGCATACGGAAAGTGAAAAACAAGGAGAACAAAGGAACACAAGAAGGATGAGGGTAATTTAAAAACAATAAGGAAAATACAAAAAGAACAAGAGGAATAAAACTATAAAAAGGGGTAACAGGACAACAAGGGGAAAACAAGAAGAACAAGGGAACACAAGAATGAGGGTAATTGAAAAACAATAGTCTAAGGAAAATACAAAGAGAAGAAGAAAAAGGAATCACAAAGAGAACGTTGGTAATACAAGAATAAGCAGGGGAATACAAGCACGAAAAGGAGACAAAGAAAAAAAGGGGAGGACACCGGACGAGACAACAAAAAGGAGAGACAAGGGAAATACAAGCACAAAGAGAATTTAAGAAGAACAAGTGAAATACAAGGAGAACAACCGGAACACAAGTAGAAAAATTGTAATAGAAGGACATGGAGAATAAAGGACAACAAAGGGAATACTAGGAGACCAAAGGGGATACAAGGACAAGAGAAATAAAAGGGGAAGAGAAATATACGGATAACAAGAAGAATACAAGGAGAAGAAGAGGAAATACAAGGAGAACACGGAAGATGCGACAACAAAGGAGACAGAAAGAGAAATATCCGGATAATAAGAGGAATACAAGGATATAAGGAGAATAAAAGGAGAACAAAGAAACGACACGAAGATTAAGAGAAACACTAGGAAAAAATGAGAAGTCAAGCAGAAAAGAGGGAATGCAAGAATAAAAGGGGAATACAAGGAAAACAAAGGGAATAAAAGGAGAACAAGGGGAATACAAGAAGAAGAAGGGTAATAAAAGAATAACAAAGTGAAGATAGAAGATAGAAAACAATGCTTTTCTGCTGAAATATATAAAAACACAGAAGTTTAAAAATTAACATAATTAGTTCATAAATCAACATGAGTAAATTACCAGTAAATTACATGTAACTTACATAAAAAGGTTATAGAGTAAATTACCTTGCCTAACCCTGCCTTAACATAACGTTCGTTAATCACAAATTCCATCGCGACGAGGCACGGTCTGAATCCGGGACTATGACACGGAAATCCGTGGCTCTGGTCTTTCGGCTAACGATTCGCCTAGGATCGAACCCTATTAACCTTTGGTGAAAGCCGTCAAACTTACAGAGAGCTACTAGGGGGCTCTCACAGACAAAGGAAACGTTTAATTGGCGGAGATAATAGCCCCAATGTTCGGAATAAAACATTACCTTCTGCTGGAACCAAACACAGTCCTTGAAATGAGATATCTCGTTTAAGAAATAAAGAGGTTTAAAAAGCGGCCGTTAAAAATTTAGCAGGTGCAGCCAGATGGACGGGCGCGTAGCACGGAGAGAAGAAGAGTTCACGGTCAACAATGAGAACCGTGTAATCCTATACCCAGTGGCAATTATCTCCTTTCTCCAATAGAGTTCTTTGTAAAGCTGAACTTCACATGGGAAAACACTTCGAATCGAGGACCCGCATGTTAAATGGTTCAAGCTCTCCTAGTTATGACCTGCACAACTCCTGGTGCACGGCGGTTGTCTGCTTATGCTAAAATAAAAGCAAGAAACCTGAGAGTTTACCTCGCTCCTTAAGGTATATGTACACCCACAAAACGCAAAAAATGATGGAAAATTAGAATTTTCAAAACATAATTATTTTAATAGAGAATTTTCTCCCCTTTAATATGATATAAGAATTTTCGATTTATGCCTTATGGTTTTTCAGATAAGTACCATTTTCCAAAATGCTGCGTCATTAGCCACGGTCACTTACTTTTGGAGTGCATTACTTTTGGAGTGATCTTCGTAGCAGTCAATCCCCTCGTCCAGCATTGCTTGTAAAATAAACTTCTTTCTAGTCCCGAAATAGATGCATAGATATCTGGGCATGATAATAAGATTGAAAAAACCTTTTTACATAATGAAGTAATTTATAATATTTTACTGTTAGTCATAAAACTGTAAATTTGTGTGTCAATGATGTTGTACGTCATTTTAATAAGAGTACAAAAGTAGAAATTACAATTCTGAGGAGGATGGGCAATTGGGCATAAATCCTGGGACAAACACCATCGCAGGATTTGTTGCATCAATGGAAATAGGGACAAAAATGCCAAAAAAAAAAACATTCAACACCTGAAGTTAAAACAAGGCGGAGGTATTTGAGAGGCAGAAAGAAGCTGAAACTGGACCGACATGAAGCTGCTTAAGGGATGACATATGATGATGGAGTCTTCTAGGCTCTGAAAGTTTGTGGCTCATTTCCTGTAAATAGTAATTTAGAATATTTAATTCTTTCAAACATGATATCTTAGCCAAATATGGTGATACCAAGAAGATATTGGTATCATTTTGAAGCTTGAAATGTCCCCCAGTGCCTGACAATGAGTAAAATAACATTAATATAACTAATAATTATCTATGGATTTTTACATGATATATGCAGCATAAAATATTATTGTAAGTTACATATATGGTAATATTTAATTAATGTAAATAAACATAAAAAAATAGCTCTATGTCAGGCACTAAAGAATAGTTTTAGCTATAAAACAGTGAAAAAACTGTGGCTCTATCTTAAAAACTGCATGAGCTATCATGTTTCAAGTTGCATGTCAAAATTGTAAACAAAATAATTTTTAAAAACAATTTAGACATAATTTCAAGAGATGTGTTCACTTGTATGTATGTATTTATTTACACTGCAAGTGGGCAAGCACCCGGTGGCAGTGGTATATACAATATTAACAATACACAGTTAAAATGATAAGCAATACCCAATAAAATTTACAATACATAATAAAATTTACAACACATATACAATTTTATACACAATACAATAAGAATACACAATACAATTTAACACAATAATAATAAAACATAAAATAAAACACCTAATTTTACAACACAACCTACATAATTATGCATAGGTCCTACATAATTTTCAATAGTCTTTCACTTTACTCTCATCTCATTCCATGTAGTGGCACTATGACGCAATTCACTGACACTTTAGCACACATTTCACTGACACTCTGTAACACATTTCACTGACACTATAGAACACATTTCATTGACGCTATAAATTATCACTGATCGGAACTGTTCACTGCACTGTAAAACCATAACTTCACTGACTCACCTCGCTTCACTGATACAATAGTTCAAATAAGTCAAATAATTGCATTCTTATGCATAATTATAAACAGAACTACATTTAAACTAAACATTTCTAGTCTAAGGCCCTCTTACACGCTATTTTTAAATAATTTACAATTCAAACCAAGGAAGTAAACTCGTCAGGCTAGATAAATACATGCCACCTTAAAAAATTAAATGTTGAATGTCACCTTAATTTTAATTTTCACTTTATACACAACTCTTTAAATTATTCTTGAATCTCCTTAAGGAAGGACAGCCCTCAAAGACCGCTGCAGGTAGGTCATTCCAATCATTTATAGTTCTATTTAAAAATGAGAATTTACCTACATCCGTTTTCTGTTTCCTACATTTGATTTTAAAATCATGATCGTTCCTACCATAGTACGTTGGCTTTTCTAACCGAGCCGTTATGTCTACCCATGCTTTCTGACTTCATTATCTTTTTGGTACCATTCTCAATTGTATAAAAATTTTACAGAGCAAAATTATACGAAACAAAATTTTTTGTATGTAAAGGTGTACATATACCTTAAGTATCCTCCTGTACCCTTCATTCTCCATATTGATTTGCTTGCACTAGCGACGAACCAATACCCGAGACTCTACTGCTGAGAATTCCAGTTTTTAATCATTTCAGACACAGTTTTACTCGTATTATGGCTTGATTTGAACACATTCTTCTTCCATGGCGTGGTCTAAGCCCAGGGTTGTGAAACGTTCACAGCATATATCTAAGAAACCACGCTCTAAAAACCATATATGAAACGCCTTACACAGCGTATTGGGTACGTCTACCGAGTCAGATGTAGATGGTGATTAGGGATTTGACCAATATAGCGAAGTGGAAATAAACCGAGGCTGGATATTAATTACTATACAGGGTGTTTCAAAAATCGGGGCATAATTTCAGGTATTTATTTCCCACATGTAGACAATCAAAATAGTTCATTACAACATGTATCCGGAAATGCTTCATTTCCGAGTTATGACCTTCACGACATTGAAATTCACCGGAACGTTTTTCTTTCCGCAGGTCGTTGTCATTACAGAAGATGTTCAAAATGTCCACGTCCTGCTTGAATACAGACCTCACATCGATGTCTCATTGACCTGCGAACACGATCCAAACTCTGCTGGTGACGGCCTGTACACGTTGCAAATGATAAGGATACAATTGATACTCTTTCAACAGTCTCCAGACAGTCGTATGAGGAACATTGACTTGCAACGCTACCCTTCGTGTGCTGATAGAAGGAGTCATGTTCACAGCCTCCAGAATCTCCTCCTGTAGCCTACTTCTGGAGTTGTAGATCTTGGTCGTCCCCTTCCCAAACCAGGAGAGTTAATTTTCCATACTCGCAAAGACGGTAATGGAGACGTACAAATGTCTTCCGATCTGGACATTATCGCTGTGGGTACCTCTCCTGGTACAAACGACGAGCCAGCGCAGCATTGCCGTCCGCCTTACCGTACATGAAGTGTATCTCTGCCAGCTCTTGATTTGAATACATGTCGCACAGTCTAACGCCTACACAACACTGAATGTAACCTTCGCCTCGGAATGAACTGTCAGAGTGCCCTCTTAATGTCTCCTTTGACGGCAACGACGTGCAGAAAGTAAAACGTTCCGGAGAATTTCAATGTTGTGAAGGCCATAACTCAGAAATGAAGCATTTCCGGACACATGTTGTAATGAACTATTTTGATTGTCTACATGTGGGAAATACATACCTCAAATTATGCCCCGTATTTTTAAACGCCCTGTATAGGGTGAATCAAAAGTCTGGAACCATATAAATATCTTCCATATGCTTGATTTTCTGAGAAAAACAATGGTGCAATCCGTTCTGAGATATCTCTAATCGTTTTCATGTTATTTAAAGATAACTGTCACAATGGCACAAACATTAGTTACCTACTGCATCTACAGATATTTTGTAACACGGTACGGTACTAAGGAGGCTTTGGAAAAGGTGTTCTTATGCAATTCTGGTAATTATCTTTTCCTGATTTACTGTTTGGTTAACCTGTGACAGTTTCAATGCAGTTTCGCGGATGATTATATCGTATACAGGGAAATAAAAAGTTATAAAGATACAAGTCTTCTTCAGAATGACCTCAATAGAATAAATTATTGGGCAATAGCCAACAAAATGAAAATAAATTCTCTAAAGAGCAAAAGCCGTCAGCTTTACAAGAAAAAGAAATAAAATAATCGCATCGTACAAGTTAGGGGGCGAAACCATTCCGGAAGTTAACAAATGTAAATACCTCGGAATAACATTTAGCGGCGATCTCGGCTGGGGGGAACACGTTACAGACACAGCGGGAAAAGCATGGAGAGCGTTACACTTTGTGATGAGGGTACTATGAAAAGGCTCTGATAAATCCAAAGAGATTGCATATAAATCACTAGTTCGTCCAGTAATGGAATATGGTGCTGCATGTTGGGATCCTTACAGATTAGAACATATTAAGACACCGGAAAATATAAAAAAAACGGGCTCTCAAGTGTTGTCGTAATAATTCACCATTAAAATAGGACACACTCACGGATAGCAGAAAGCGAATTCGATTATGCGCAATGTTCAAAACATACGGAGGTGAGCCTGCCCGGAGAGAAATAAAAAATAGGTTGCAGCCACCAAATTACTCTTCAAGGAACGACCACTCATATAAATTGAGGTCCACACCTGTGGAGTAACGGTCAGCGCGTCTGGCTGCGAAACCAGGTGACCCGGGTTCGAATCCCGGTCGGGGCAAGTTACCTGGTTGAGGTTTTTTCCGGGGTTTTCCCTCAACCCAATACGAGCAAATGCTGGATAACTTTCGGTGCTGGACCCCGGACTCATTTCACCGGCATTATCACCTTCATATCATTCAGACGCTAAATAACCTAGATGTTGATACAGCGTCGTAAAATAACCCAATAAAAAAATATAAATATAAATTGAGGGAAAGAAGACAGAGGACGGACACTGGAAAGTTTTCTTTTCTCAATCGTACTATCAGGGACTGGAATGCTTTACATGCAAACTTACTGAATGCTTTACCAATAACCACAAATGTATTTAAAATAGGCTTAAGGACTTTACTAATATACGGTAGTATATTATACACACTATATAAAGGGTGTAATAGATATTTTGTTATTTGAAGTGTTGTATCAGTGAAGTGTGTTTCTGTCAGTGAAGCTTCATAGTTTACAGTGGCAGTGCAAAGTATTTGATCATTGAAATGTTTTTGAAGTGTTAGTGAAATCAGGATAGAATCAGTGAAATGTGTCGTAGTTCCAGTGCAGTGAGTGAGTTGTCAGCGAAATGAGTGTAGTGCTGAAAGGTACTTGTGCAGGTAAGAACATATCATAGTCGTAGGTTTTAGTTCGAACTTAGTGTTAAGATACAAATTAGATTTACTTTAAATGTTATTTTAAGTGATCGTGTTCCATTTAATTTAGTATGCTTCCTGTTATTATTATTAGTAATTTATTATTGATTGTATTTTTATTAATAATTGTATTTATTGTCCACACCTGTGGCGTAACGGTCAGCGCGTCTGGCCACGAAACCAGGTGGCCCGGGTTCGATTCCCGGTCGGGGAAAGTTACCTGGTTGAGGTTTTTTCCGGGGTTTTCCCTCAACCCAAGATGAGCAAATGCTGGGTAACTTTCGGTGCTGGACCCCGGACTCATTTTCACCGGCATTATCACCTTCATCTCATTCAGAAGCTAAATAACCTAAGCTGTTGATAAAGCGTCGTAAAATAACCTACTAAAATAAAAAATTGTATTTATTATTGCCATTATTGAGTGTAATTAGTTATCACTGCCACCGGGTATATACCCATTTGCAGTGTGAATAAATACATACACCTACACATCTTAAATCATAGCCACAAGAAATTTATAATGAAATTCACAAAAATAATGAACATAGCAGCACTACAGAGATAACAGCTAAGTCTATTCCATCAGGCATTTAAACCAAATGAAACCTTCAGTGCTTAAACAATAAAGATTTGTTGTAAAAATTCGATTTGACTCGAGTGTTATATGCGGAGACTGTAAATAAATTATTTACTAATCCGTGCATTAGCTCTGATGACAGTTAAGTGAAGGATTCCCGAAGGACAAGGGGGTAAATACCGGAAAAGACCGAGAATGGATTTGTGGCTCATTGTGTCTAATGGATGCCGGGAGCATTCGTGACGCGGGGCACATGCAACGGAAGAGCGAATCTGTCCACTGTTGTTTACAGCCGCAACAACATTACAGCGCGGGCTGTTACCACGGTTCATCAATTTTCGTGCCAAGCTAACAGAATCTCTGATTTCAACATCAACTTCGCTTGTAATATCAGGTCTATGCGCTTCCGAAATCACTGTACCTCATTCATTCTCTTATAAGATAATATACAGGCCAATCATTTTACTTTTACTTCAATTTTTATTATACCTGAGTTTTTTTAATCTACTTCACTCCCACCCCTTCTACTAATGAAGTTCCAACTGTCCTCCAGACAGAATCAAGGCCGCATATAGTAAACAGCACTGAGTTAGTGAGTATAGTACGTTCCAGAAATATGTTAGCGTTTTCCAGTGACGAAAGAGCTTTCAATATTGAACCATATTTTCGCACAGGTACTGTCCGTTTGCCTACGTCGCATCCCGATTTCCCCCACCTGCTTCTGCTCGCCCCTCTGTAAAAGCTGGGCTGTCTTAGCTCTTTTCTGTAAACATAAATTTCGGTTAGGAATTGGACGTTTACGTAATTTTATACATCTGTTTAAAATAACTTAAAAGGACCTCGTTAAGTAATTAATTGTCACGTGATTTCCCCCCTTTCTACGATCCTGCGGCATAACCACTTGGACGGACAGTAGATAGCATGTCTGAGTAATTTTATCTGTGCGGGTCGGGCAGAAGTGAAGATTGAATTTACAGTACGTAAGGTACTCTTTTATAGAGTAAGTACAGAATTATTTCAACATGAGTTACTAGTACGAAGGACGAATCTGGTAATTGGGATTAAGTACAATAGTCTATAGTGCGATAATATGCACAAAAGAATTGAAGCCTGTATCGAAATGACCGGCCAGCATTTTCAAATATGTGTTTAAATATCCATATTATGATTATTTTTCAATTTAACTTCATTCTCTATATTGTACGCTAATGTGCAGTAGACAGTATAATATACACTTCATAATGAATACGTTCGTATGGATAACTCAATTCGTGAATAAAAACACTTAATGTTAATACTGTACTGTATTTTAATTAAACAAATACCTAATGAAAATCATCGAACTCAAAATCGCGATATTTCCTAGTTTACGTAAATGGATGAACTACTTTTCTTCCCTCCTATGCCTAGTAAAGTGATTTGTTTGTGTTTTACGCCAGTATCATCGAACTCCAGCCGTGGAAGGGGTAGCGAACGGTGTTTCCGGTTCTCTAAAGGTATAGCCAGGTTAATATTAAAAATGTTAGTAAAAATAAAATGATGTCCCTGTATAATTAATTCAAAGAAATAGTCTGCCCAGGCATCCTGGGTTGCCAAAAACACAGAATAACACACATATAAGAATAATAACGATTACAGTAAAATAGATGAGTCAAATTGAAATGTGAACTAGGAGCTTAAATTTAAGAAATAATAAATTTGTACATATATTGTAACAATCACACACTACCGGATAGAAAGGGAGGGGGGATTATGATATTCCGTAAAAATAATTTTTCAGAATTGCCACAGACCCTTTAATGCTAGAAGTAATTATTTTTGGAATGATGTCATGGATTCCAAATGTTTTGATTGTGTTTACAGTTGATCGTGGGATGGTGCCCCTCGCTCCGATCATTAAACCATGTACTTCCCAGGTGCCTTCCATCTGATATTTTTCTCGAAAATACGGGATAGTAGGCTCATAAATTTGTTGTTTCTCTTTGTTGACCTCGGATGGTTGGGTCTGGCTCATCTCAAATCTAACAGTTGGGTCCAGTATAAAGCCTTTACTATTAGTCTTGTCTAGAGCCACGATGTCCGCTCTTCTAATTCCGCCGCCTTCAGACGCAACGCAGTGCACCTCTTTCTTCATGGACCTCGAAGGATATGCTTCTAAGGGCTTGTGCTACTAGTTTTCGGATGTTATGATGGCGTGAATTTCTCAGGAGTTCTCCATGCTGACAGGATCCTAGGACGTGTGCTAAGGTTTTAATCTCGTTGCAGTATTTGCAACGGAAACCGTCCAAGGATCTCCCATGAAGACTTCTCACTGGTGAAGAAGATAAGTATGATTTCTCAAGATATTTCGTTTTGTACACTTTACTTCCTGTATTATGATGCGAATTGACTTTTTATTCTTTATTTTCTTTGAAATATTCAAGAATGTTACATAAATTGAAAAAAAAAAATTAATATGCACACCGTTTCCTAAATCAAACAATAAAAGGTAATAAGGCAGGCATGGGCATAAGGGAGAGGAGGTATAAAGAGTGTTTCCGGGCTGGTGTTACTAACTTTCAGGGATGATGGGGAAGGGCACATGTATCCATTTGAGATAAGGAACCCTGGTCCGGAAATGACTAAGTCGAAAGTTATAAGCAAAAATAGCCCTAAAGGAGAACTACTGAGGAACAATCGCCACCACAAAGTGTGAAGCTACATCGCAACCACTCTTCGGAAGGCAAAGTGGGAGGTTTACGAAGAAGTGCACTGCTTGGCTGAGAATGGGTCAACGAGAAGAGCAGACATTATAGCCATCGATCGCCGGAATCAAAGAGCTTCATTCTTGACCCCACTGTCCGTTTTGAGAAGGATGATCAACAAGCCAATAACATTAACAATGAAAAGAAGTCTATTTACAACCCATGTATTCATCACTTCAGTGAGAGATACAAAATGAAGATTAATACATGGGAAGTGAAAGGACTTCTTTTTGGCGCTAGGGGTACTTCATTTAAGTTAACCAAAACCATTCTCCTTTCTCTTAAATTTTCTAATGAGGACATTAACAAAATTTGTCTAATGGTATTGAGTGATTCATTATCCATTTTACACAATCACTTGTATAATACTATATATATATTTTTTTCACTTCATTTCATTACTCTTCAATGTATTTTCATCTCATGTTTCTCCGAAATCAAATTGTACTTTATTTTTAAATTTATCATTGTTCCGTATTCTCTCCGCAATCATATCGTATTTTTCATTTAACCTGTGCTTTGTATTCTGGATCCTAGTAGTCAGTCGTAGATTTCGGCCAAATGTCCCAAACTGTGGAATTTGTTGTTGTAGCAATAACAATAATAATAATAATAATAATAATAATAATAATAATAATAATAATAATAATAATAATAATAATAAATACCAATAATAAATAATAACAAGAGTATAACAATATTAACTAGAAGTATCCTAAATTAAATGAAGCACGATCACTTAAAATAGCATTTAAAGTAAATGTAATTTGTATGTATTTGTATGTTCGAACGAGTATGATATGTTCATATATGCACAAGAACCTTTCAGCACTACACTCATTTCGCTGTTAACTCACTCACTGCACTGGAACTGCGACATATTTCACTGATACTATCCTGATTTCACTAACACTTCAAAAACATTTCGCTGTTCGAATACTTTGCTCTACCACTAGAAATTATAAAACTTCACTGACACAACACACTTCTTCACTGATACAACACTTCAAATAACAAAACATCAATTACACCTTTTAAATAGCGTGCATAATATTATATTACCATCTATTAGTAAAGTCCTCAATTAAGCCTATTTTAAATACATTTTTGGTTATTGGTAAAGCCTTTAATAAGTCTGCAGGTAAAGCATTCCAGTCCCTGATAGTACGATTGAGAAAAGAAAACTTTCCAGTGTCCGTCCTCTGTCATTTGTTATGTATGCCCATATTTACAGTCACTTAAGTTACGGGACGCTTTTGTGGGGCATCCATACTTCGGTTTCTAAGTTGTTTATTCTTCAAAAGAGAGCAGTGAGAATTGTCTGTGGTGTCTCTTCTAGAACGCATTGTAAACCACTTTTTGTACAACTAGGAATACTTACGTTGCCGTCAATGTTTATTCTCGATTGCCTTCTGCATGTTAAGCGTAATGTGCATAATCTTCCTACTTGTTCATCCATTCATAATTATTCTACCCGTTCCAGACTTGACATACATTTCACCAAGTACAAATATAGTACTACAAGCAATAGTTTTATTTCCATATCTTATAAACTTTATAACTCTTTGCCATTGCATATAAGTAACACGTCATATTTTACTTTCAGAAGGATGGCGAGAAGGACATTGATGGCAAATCCAATCTACAGTGTCAATGATTTTAGCAATATTACGTTTTAGATACTATTTGTTTTAACCTCATGTAATTGACAAATCTGTACATTTTAACCTGATTTTATACTATTTCTTTTAAAACTTTTAACCTGTTTTAGTGATTATCTGGTGATTGTATATTTATTTTTTATTTTATTCTTACATTTATTCATATTGTAGCAGCCATATATTATATATATATATATATATATATATATATATATATATATATCTATTCTGACATTGTCTATGGCTGTAAATCGCTGAATGACATTAAATTCATCTATCTATCTATCTATCTATCTATCTATCTATCTATCTATCTATCTATCTATCTATCTATCTATCTATCTATCTATCTATCTATCTATCTATCTATCTATCTATCTATCTATCTATCTATCTATCTCTATCTATCTATCTATCTCTATCTATCTATCTATCTCTATCTATCTATCTATCTCTATCTATCTATCTATCTCTATCTATCTATCTATCTATCTATCTATCTATCTATCTATCTATCTATCTATCTATCTATCTATCTATCTATCTATCTATCTATCTATCTATATCTATCTATCTATCTATCTATCTATCTATCTATCTATCTATCTATCTATCTATCTATCTATCTATCTATCTATCTATCTATCTATCTATCTATCTATCTATCTATCTATCTATCTATCTATCTATCTATCTATCTCTATCTATCTATCTCTATCTATCTATCTATCTCTATCTATCTATCTATCTATCTATCTATCTATCTATCTATCTATCTATCTATCTATCTATCTATCTATCTAAGATTATTTATTAGAAGATGCCAATTATGAAGTTACTGAATCCATCTACTGTTGTGTTTACAAACCATTCAGAACAGTTTGTCGCGCTTGTAAGATGAAAGCTCTCAAACTATCATTACGTAGGGACGTCTTCAAGGGATCCAGTATACATTCCATAATTCTTGCAAGGCAGAAAAAAAAAAGCAATAAACGCAGATTGGAGTCATCGGTGCGCACCAGCGTGCCCTGAGACGAACAACAATCAAGCGAACTTGTATGTAAATAAGAAGCTTGTTAAGAAAGTTGGGACACACAGAGAGAGACAGAGAGAGAGTTGTAATATTTGATATGAAACAAGAGTTCCTGAATTGTTAACGACAAGACACTAAGGGTTTCTAGTTACACTAAATGCCCCTATTTAACGCGATTTCCAAACTTTGAGGAGGTAAATACGAAAGTAGAAGAGTAAGCGGCGAGAAATATTGTCAACCCAGTGAAAGACAGTAACCATGGAAACGCAAGAAGACAGAGTTCTACAAAGATTGAGTATTGTGCTTTCCCATTCAATTTCTTTTAACTTAGCATTAATTGAAGCTTGACGATTTGTAAATATGTTTCATTTAGACCTGGTGATCGGATGCCCACTAGTTCTGAACGATAGATTTCACGCTTGAATAAAAGAGAAGAACTCTTCGGTGTATTTATGTTGAACATACTTTATCTCTCATTATTTCATAAGCCTGCCGTATGATATACACTGTGTCCGACTTAAACGTATAACATTTCATTATTTTATTACTTGAAAAGTATTGTACTGTAAGCATCACCTCTACGCAGACGATTTACAAATCTATATCCATACAACCCCTGACCCACTTAATGACGCAGTACACAATCTTAACGAGGACCTTGAATTTATATCTGCATGGGCCAGAAAGTTTGGTTTGACTCTCAATGCAAGAAAATCACAAGCAATCCTAGTGGGACATCAACGTCTATTATGCAACATTACTCCTGCTCTTCCAGGCAAGTTAAACGACACAATAATCCCTTTTGCTTCCTGTGTTAAAAACCTTGGAGTTTATTTTGATACGCATTTAAACTGGAATAACCAAGTAACCCATATTACCAAAAAAGTGCTTTCCATACTACATTCCTTAAACAGCATTCGAAAATTCCTTCCGATATCACTCAATAAAATATTAGTGGAAACACTAGTAATGCCCCACTTCGATTATTGTGATTTTCTACTGACTGACCTCAATGTCAACCAGTCGCAAAGATTACAACGTGTTCATAATTCTTGTGTTCGCTTCGTCTGCGATGTCCGTCGCGCGGACCACATTACCCCATCCTTCCAAACTCTAAACTGGCTACGGCTTAACGAACGTAGAAATTTTCATTCTCTTGTTCTCCTTTTCCAAGTCCTTCACACCTCTACACCTACCTACCTTGCCTCCCGTTTCAGTTACCTGTCATCATATCATAATCTCTTCACACGCACGCAAAATAGCCGCATACTAGCCATACCAACACATAAGACATCATCGTATTCATCATCATACACAATCTCGCTCTCGCGCTTGTGGAATACCCTACCCAGTGACATCAGAGACTGTCGGAATTTAGTAGCGTTCAAAAGCAAACTTATTAAGCATTTTCTTTCTGGGTAGAGTATGTTTAATTTTTACTTAATTAATAAAAAAAATGTTTCTCTCTTCGTAACCTTTACAATAAACTGTCTAGCTTTTATTAATCAGATAATCTTTTAGGACTTTGATTTTTATTGTATTTGTAAATGTAATATAAATTTTAATATAATTGCAATCTATCTGCGGTTAGATCTGTGCCTGGCAGAAGTTTCAACACAACCCGTTGTCGCCATAGCGGCTGCAACGAGATGGAAACTCTTGGTCACGTGTTGGGATTCTGTCGAAAAACGGAGCTTCTGCACAACAATCTACACCATAAGGCCAGGACCGGGATTGCCGATGTCCTCAAGCGTCGTGGATGGGAAGTACACGAGGAGATCCACTGCGTTTCATCCTTAGATTCGAACAGAAGAGCAGACATTGTAGCCATCCACAGGACTCAATCTAAGGGATTAGTTCTTGATCCTACAATCCGGATCGAGAGGGATGCCCTGCAGGCACAACACGTTGATGTTATGTTTTATTTAACGACGCTCGCAACTGCAGAGGTTATATCAGCGTCGCCGGATGTGCCGGAATTTTGTCCCGCAGGAGTTCTTTTACATGCCAGTAAATCTACTGACATGAGCCTGTCGCATTTAAGCACACTTAAATGCCATCGACCTGGCCCGGGATCGAACCCGCTACCTTGGGCATAGAAGGCCAGCGCTATACCAACTTGCCAACCAGGTCGACACAACACGTTGATGAGGAGAAGAAATCCATTTATGAGTCCTGCATCCCTTATCTAAGTGAGAAATATAACATTCCCACTAGTCAGTGGAGTGTTTCTGGTCTTTTGTTTGGTGCTCGTGGCACACTTCCTAAATTCACATGCGATATTTTAAAAGCACTCTGACTCCGATTTTTTGAAATTCAAATAATTTTGTTGAATATTCTTAAGGATTCAATCCAAATATTACATTACTTACTTACTTACTTACTTACAAATGGCTTTTAAGGAACCCGAAGGTTCATTGCCGCCCTCACATAAGCCCGCCAGCGGTCCCTATCCTGTGCAAGATTAATCCAGTCTCTATCATCATACCCCACCTCCCTCAAATCCATTTTAATATTATCCTCCCATCTACGTCTCGGCCTCCCTAAAGGTCTTTTTCCCTCCGGTCTCCCAACTAACACTCTATATGCATTTCTGGATTCGCCCATACGTGCTACATGCCCTGCCCATCTCAAACGTCTGGATTTAATGTTCCTAATTATGTCAGGTGAAGAATACAATGCGTGCAGTTCTGTGTTGTGTAACTTTCTCCATTCTCCTGTAACTTCATCCCGCTTAGCCCCAAATATTTTCCTAAGCACCTTATTCTCAAACACCCTGAACCTATGTTCCTCTCTCAGAGTGAGAGTCCAAGTTTCACAACCATACAGAAGAACCGGTAATATAACTGTTTTATAAATTCTAACTTTCAGATTTTTGGACAGCAGACTGGATGATAAGAGCTTCTCAACCGAATAATAACACGCATTTCCCATATTTATTCTGCGTTTAATTTCCTCCCGAGTGTCATTTATATTTGTTACTTATTATAGGGATACGTAACAAGCTGTTTTTTACGGTGATGGGTTGTTAGCCCTTCGCCCAACCCCCAAGCTGGAGGACCACCCCTTATCGGCTGTCCACGACTGCTTATTCAATATATTCGCAGCTACCCTCCATATCTGGAGGCCGTCTCCTCTATCCGCAACCTGAGGACGCGCCATGCCTTACATTACCATTTATATTTTGGCCATTGATGATTCTGTTGGGTTTGCATTTCTCTCAATTTTTTTACTAAACAATTCCTAAATTATTCTGTAGTGCTTTTATTCTGGATCTTTATGGTCACCCTCATTGAGGGCAGATTATTTTCTTTAAATATTTATATATTCTTAATATTGTAGTTGTAATCCCTTGGTAGGGGGAAAGAGAAGGCCTGATGACCTTATCTCTACCGGGTTAAATAAATAAATAAATAAATAAAATATTTAAGTTCTAGTAAGTCTTGCTGTTGTATCTTGTAATTTTTGTCCAATTGTGAAATCATTTCCTTATAAAACTTCAGAAATTTAGAACCTGCATTTTCTGATAATATTTGTCGTCGTTCACGTACATATACCCTTAAATGCTTGAAGTCTTGCAACCTTGCCAGGCCACAGTATTCCATTAACGTCACCTTGGATGGATCCACCCGCCATTTCCCGTGATCTTCTTGTCCTTATACCAACATGACACATTCAGCGAAAGAAATCGCGGCAGGGCTCTACGTTAAAGTCACTGGGGTTGCCGTGGAGATAATGACGCACATTTTAAGATAAAACCAAGAAATTCTCTGCTGGGAAAACAGCATTAAGGAAATATTTTTCCATCAGCGGGAAAGAAGATTAAGTTCTAAAGGTTGGGCCCCATCCATGTGACTCCATCACGTTTCTGCGAATAGAGTAAGTTTTCAACTACACGAATGAGACGAGAGACATTTCATCAGACATGTCGTCACTCTATCACTCTGTACTCTAGGCTAAATTAAATCGTAAGGTTACGTAACTCCCATTTAGTACTCTCTACATCTCAGGTCTTGAGATCTGTGAAGTGAATTGAGGAGAAGTAAATGTACAGTTTCAGAAAAAAAAAACGGCCCGCCTGAATTTTGTCACGCTCCAGCTACAATGCACTGCGCATGCCCATCGTTCCAAAGCAGTGGTACACTCAAGATCGCTTTAGCTGTTACTGAAATTCATTTTATTTCGATTGTTGTCGTAACCCGATAGTCATTTCAAAAGAAGGGATAAAAATTGATTTATTCTTAATACGAGATTAATATTAATTATGACTCCAATGTTAGTAAGGTAAAGAGCAGGGTTTAAGATACGACCATGGTTGTCGCAAGAAAAATAAAGAAGGTAAATTTGCGAATTTTAAATGAGACAGTAGACCAAGTGAACAGCTTCAAATACTTGGAATGAACAGTAGTGGCAAAAAAAAAAAAACCGGACCGACTCTTGTAGCTGATTTCAGAGCCTTGTTCACTCCAGAGCACGATAGACTGGTAACTATGACTTTCGTGGTTCCAATCCTGCCTGGGAAGGAAACTTTTTTTTTTGTTCCTTATCCAAATTTATAGGGCGGCCGGGTAGCTCAGTTGGTAGAGCAGCTGGCTACGTACTGGAAGGTCCGGGGTTCGATCCCAGGTGGTGACAGGATTTTTTCTCGTTGCCAAACTTTCAGAACGGCCCCGAGGTTCACTCAGCCTCCTATAAAATTGAGTACCGGGTCTTTCCCGGGGGTAAAAGGCGCTCAGAGCGTGGTGCCGACCACACCACCTCATTCTAGTGCCGAGGTCATGGAAAGCACGGGGCTCTACCTCCATGCCCCCCCCCAAGTGCCTTCATGGCATGTTACGGGGATATCTTTACCTTTACCTTCCAAATTTATTCCCAATACTTTTCGATTGCAGCGATATTTTACTACTTAATTAACTTATTATTCCCACAACATGAATTTTACCAGCAATCGAAAAGTCTTAGTTACCAGTCTATCGTGTTCTGGAGTGAATAAGGCTCTGAAATCAGCTACAAGGGTCGGTCCGGTTTTTTCTGTCACTACTGTACTATAAGCAGTAACATGAGCTGCAGCCAGGAAGTCAAAATGAGGACAGCAATGACAAAGGAAGCTTTTAATAGAAAAAGGAGCATCTTCTGCGAACCTCTGAAAAAAAAACTAAGGCAGAGACTAGTGAAGTGCTTTATGTAGAGTGTGGCATTGTATGGGTCAGAAACATGGATATTACGACCAAATGAAGAGAAAAGAACAGAAGCATTTGAAATGTGGACATAGAGAAGAATGGAGCGTGTGAAGTGGATAGACAGAATAAGAAACGAAGCTGTGTTGGAAAGAGTGGGTGAAGAAAGAATGTGCTGAAACTGATCAGTAAACAGTGGATGCGGGATGACTTATCGTTGAATGTAGGTACACATTTACTATATGTTACATTTTTTTTTTTTCATTTAGACCATTGGCTGAACAGGTTTTAAACGTAAACAGACGACGTCAACATGCTACTGTATCTCCGTACAGTCAGAAGGAAAAGAAAAATAACGTACTGTATTACTGTAGTACATACCTTGCAAGGTTCAGTCCTCGTCATTATTGATGCAATTACCAGCGTTGCAGTAAACGACGATATATTCTCGTAAGTTGTCGAAGATGAATCGTCTTCGCCTATCGCTTAAACAGTTTTTGTATCGAGAGAATTTCTGAAGAAAAACTCTAAAATGGGGATCACTCAATTTCTTTAGAGGAATATTTGCACTGAGCATCATGTTGCACGTGTCGTTTAGACCAGTATAACTAAATGATGATGATGATGATGATATAGATGGTTCCTCAGGTTTCATTTCAACGCATTTCCTGTGCGAAGTACTGTTGCAATGTTTCTCTATAGCCTGAGTTGTTCTGGTTTTTATTTAAATTTTACATACATTACACACGATATTGTCTTCGTTAATACATAAAATGTCACTCTCATACTTCTTAATTGCATTTCGTATCTCTGAGCGAATTTAACGTTTTGACTTCGACATTATGAATGGATCAGTACGACAAATCCCAAGCGTACTAAATACTTGAGCAGGATAACACAACTGCACACATTGCGTTGCAATGTTACTATGAACGGACCGGAGTTCCTTCGTTTTGTACGCTGCTGTACTCGCCAGGTACACAAAAGACGGACGGTGGGGCACGTGCCATACACTCTGTTACGAAACAACTTCACTTTTCCTTAAGTCATCCCGCATCCACTGGAGTGCACTTCACTTTATTATGAGAATCTTGAGAAAGGCTAGCCCCAAATCGAGGGAAATAGCATATCTAACGTTAGTGCGACCGTTAATGGAATACGGAACTACATGTTGGGATCCATATAGAATATATCAGATAAATTCCTTAGAAAGAATCAGTATAGGGCAGCTAAATTTGTTAAAGGTAAAAGAGAAGATGGAAACGATACGATAAAAGAACTTAAATGGGAAACTTTGGAAAAAAGACGTAGGAAAACTACAATAACATCATTGTATAGAGCACATCTAGGTCAGAAAGCATGGGTAGACATAACGGCTCGGTTAGAAAAGCCAACGTACTATGGTAGGAACGATCATGATTTTAAAATCAAATGTAGGAAACAGAAAACGGATATAGGTAAATTCTCATTTTTAAATAGAACTATAAATGATTGGAATGACCTACCTGCAGCGGTCTTTGAGGGCTGTCCTTCCTTAAGGAGATTCAAGAATAACTTAAAAAGTTGTGTATTAAGTGCAAATTAAAATTAAGGTGACATTTAACATTTAATTTTTTAAGGTGACATGTATTTATTTAGCCTGACGAGCTACTTCCTTGGTTTGAATTGCAAATTATTTAAAAAATAAGCGTGTAAGAGGGCCTTAGACTAGAAATGTTTAGCTTAAATGTAGTTCTGTTTATAAGTATGCATAAGGGTGTAATTATTTGACTTATTTAAACTGTTGTATCAGTGAAGCAGTGAGTCAGTGAAGTTATGGTTTTACAGTGCAGTGAATAGTTCCGATCAGTGATAATTTATAGCGTCAATAAAATGTGTTCTATAGTATCAGTGAAATGTGTCTTAAAGTCTCAGTGAAATGCGTCATAGTGCCACTACAGTGAGTGTGATGAGAGTAAAGTGAAAGACTATTATCAGTACCAATGTGAAACTTATGGAGGGCCTATACATATGTAGGTTGTATTGTAAAATTAGGTATTTTATTTATGTTTTATTATTAATTGTAATTATTGTGTTAAATTGTATTCTGCATTCTTATTGTATTGTGTATATAATTGTAATGTGTATTGTAAATTTTATTGTGTATTGTTTATGATTTTATTGTGTATTGTTTATATTGTGTATACCACTGCCACCGGGTGCTTGCCCACTTGCAGTGTAAATACATACATACATACATACATACATACATACATACATACATACATACATACATACATACATACATACATACATACATACATACTGATTAGAAAGAGAAAAGGGAAGAACTGGTTGGGTCACTGGTTGAGAAGAGAGTGTCTAAAGAAGGATGCACTGGAAGGAATGGTGAACGGGACAAGAGTTCGGGGCAGAAGAAGATATCAGATGATAGACGACATTAAAATATATGGATCATATGAGGATACTAAGAGTAAGGTAGAAAATATGAAAGATTGGAGAATGCTGGGTTTGCAGTGAAAGATTTGCCCATGGGCAGAATATGTATGTATGTATGTATGTATGTATGTATGTATGCATGCATGTATGTATGTATGTATGTATGTATGTATGTATGTATGTATGTATGTATGTATGTTTGTATGTATGTCCCTTGTGCAGACGCTTGTATTTCCCTATTTTGACTATGCTGACATTTTACTGACTGACCTTTCCAGCGACAACAAAACGAAACTTCAACGTGCTCATACTTTGTGTGTACGTTTTGTAAGCAATGTTCGTAAATATGATCATATCACCCCATCCCTGGAAGCAATAGGTTGGCTTAAACTTGATAAGAAAAGAAATTTACATTCAATTCTCCTTCTCTTCGAAATCTTGAACTCTTCTATTCCTTCGTACCTGTCGTCTCGCTTCACTTACCTTTCTTCCCACCACAATCTGAACACACGCTCTCGCCATGAAACAATACTAACAATACCATCCCATCGCACCTCCTCATACTCATCCTCTTTCACAATAGCCCTGCCAAGACTCTGGAATTCGTTACCTGCTAGCATCAGGGACTGTCGAAATAAAATTGAATTCAAACGCAAACTTACTAGGCACTTGGTCAGTAGGCCTAATTGAGACCCGTTCAGACATGGTTTCTTGTAAATAGTTCTCTTAATATATCACAAAATATCTCAATATATGGTAATTTCATCACTATAGAATTTTGTTATTCTAGGTTTAATTTGTAATTCACTAAATACAAAAATATTCTTTGTTCTTAACTTCTATGATAAAATGTCTAGCTTTCATTAATCAGGTAATTTTGTCGTATTTTAATTTTTATTGTAATTGTAATTGTAAATTTAATATTAATTGTAATTTTATTGTTCATGTTATAGTTGTAATCCCCTGGTAGAGGGGCAGAGAAGGCCTGATGGCCTTATCTCTATCAGGTTAAATAAATAAATACTAAATACTAATAGTATGTATGTATGTATGTATGTATGTATGTATGTATGTATGTATGTATGTATGTATGCATACATGTATATAATATATGTGAGACGAACCATTAGCTTCTAAACACAGCTCTTTAGCTGGGAATGCCCGGACATTCTTGTTCTGTTTATAAACATCTAGCCTATCCCACTGGCGAAGAGTGCATGTCACGTCAAAAGCACAAAGACCCGGCTGACGGGTGTGCCCCATGTTTCCAAGCCCTATTTACAACGGAATGACAACTTGACCGGCCCGATCCGCAAGTTGGACATCTCCGCACGCTTTTCGCTGTTTTATTTGCGGTCTTCTTCTCCCCCCTCGCCGGCGTTGATCCTCGTCATCCGGGGAGAAGAAAATTCAATGAAGTTGTGAGCGCATACAAAACGGTTTGGTGCTGCCTCCTACGTCACGAGAGGCATCCCCTCACCCCCCTCGCGATCCTCATGCTTCTTTAAATATGGAATTCCGGACGTAGATGTCGCCTGTAGCTATATCCCCGACTTCCTCTATAAAATAAATAGTACCATTTCAGAGAGCAACAAGGCCTCTCGTCTCACATAGGCTAACACGCCTTTTAATGCTTTCGTATGGATACAAATATCTCACAGCTCACACGGGCCGTAATGGAGTAGCCTACGCGAGGGGTGATGTACGAACTCGAAGCTTCCCCACGTGTTACACGTGCCCAGAGAATGATTTTGAGTTACGGCGCACCGGTAGCTGTATGACGTAATTTAAGTTTAGAAGGCCAACTGAAAACCAGCTTAGGGCGCGGATATTACTACAAAAATGTACTTTAAAAATCAGTTTAATATAGACCGCACCTAAGCCTTCCCAAACTCCTATCTTTATCGAGTTACCATGGTAACCGTACACTGGGTAGTGAATGGAACAAGCGCCATAGAGATTTAAATGCTTACTTACTAACTTACTGGCTTTTAAGGAACCCGGAGGTTCATTGCCGCCCTCACATAAGCCCGCCATTGGTCCCTATCCTGATCAAGAATAATCCAGTCTCTACCATCATATCCCACCTCCCTCAAATCCATTTTAATATTATCTTCCCATCTACGTCTCGACCTCCCCAAAGGTGTTTTTCCCTCCGGCCTCTCAAATAACACTCTATATGCATTTCTGGATTCGCCCATACGTGCTACATGCTCTGCCCATCTCTAACGTCCGGATTTAATGTTCCTAATTATGTCAGGTGAATAATACAATGCGTGCAGCTCTGCATTGTGTAACTTTCTCCATTCTCCTGTAACCTCATACCTCTTAGCGCCAAATATTTTCCTAAGAACCTTATTCTCAAACACCCTTAATCTCTGTTCCTCTCTCAAAGTGAGAGTCCAAGTTTCACAGCCATACAGAACAACCGGTAATATAACTGTTTTATAAGTTCTAACTTTCAGATTTTTCGACAGCAGACTGGATGATAAAAGCTTCTCAACCGAATAATAGTAGGCATTTCCCATATTTATTCTGTGTTTAATTTCCTCTCGAGTATCATTTATATTTGTTACTGTTGCTCCCAGGTATTTGAATTTTTCCACCTCTTCAAAAGATAAATTTCCAATTTTTATATTTCCATTGCGTACAATATTCCCGTCACGAGACATAATCATATACTTCGTATTTTCGGGATTTACTTCCAAACCTATCGCTTTACTTGCTTCAAGTAAAGTTTCCGTGTTTTCCCTAATAGTTTGTGGATTTTCTCCTAACATATTCACGTCATCCGCATAGACAACCAGCTGATATAACCCGTTCAATTCCAAACCCTCTCTGTTATCCTGGACTTCCCTAATGGCATATTCTAGAGCGAAGTTAAAAAGTAAAGGTGATAGTGCATCTCCCTGCTTTAGCCCACAGTGAATTGGAAAAGCATCAGATAGAAACTGACCTATACGGACTCAGCTGTATGTTTCACTGAGAAACATTTTAATTAATCGAACTAGTTTCTTGGGAATACCAAATTCAATAAGAATATTATATAAAACTTCTCTCTTAACCGAGACATACGGCTTTTTGAAATCTATGAATAACTGATGTACTGTACCCTTATGCTTCCATTTTTTCTCCATTATCTGTCGAATACAAAATATCTGGTCAATAGTTGATCTATTACGCCTAAAACCCCACTGATGATCCCAAATAATTTCATCTACATATGGAGTTAATCTTCTCAAAAGAATATTGGACAAAATTTTGTACGACGTCAACAAAAATGATATTCCTCGGAAGTTACTACAGTTAGTCTTGTCCCCCTTCGTAAAGATAGGTACGTTTATGGACACCTTCCATTGTTCTGGTACAATTTCCTTTTCCCAAATAGCAAGTACAAGCTTATAAATTTCGTTAGATAATGCGCTTCCACCCTCTTGTATTAATTCTGCTAGAATTTCATCGATTCCTGGAGACATAATTTTTTAGATTTCCTATCGTAATTTCGACTTCAGAAAGTGTGGGTTTGGGTATAAATGGCTCAGCAGTTTGTATTTCAATTTCGTCCCGATCATTTCTATTTGACCTATGTATATTTAGTAGTTGCCTCATACGCATTAAATTACAATTAATTAGAAAATTGCTTTAAAATGACAAAGAAGGTATTTATTAGTAAGAAACACCTTAAGAAGGTAAAATAGGCAAAATAAAAATCGGCCCTATCACTTTGATTTACTCCAAATCACATTTATATCTATGCAAATAATGATTTATTTCCACCCAGTAAAAAGGCATTTTGCCAAACATCTGGGCTCTACTGATAAGTAACAAAGCTAGCTAGACCTGCCCATGTAGGAGGTCCTTGCTGTCATGAGATTCTGTGACCTTATCGTTAACTTATCTTTATTATAGGTAGTATATTTATAATAAAAGAATAGTTTAAAAATCGGTTTCCTGAACTTTTCCACTTTTATACACACTTGCTTAAGGAGACTGGGTAGTGATTAGGGATCAAAAATCCTATTGTTTTTATTTTGTTAAAAAAAAGTAAAAAACTTACGTTTTGAAACAATAGGCCTATACTATATTGTGAGGTACCTCTGATTGCGGTTCTATTACTCAATAAAACATTATCCAAGACAGGAATAGACGTTGGAAAGGAGAATGAAAACAAGTAAATGATTAACATAATAGATTAACAGCAAGTCTTTAACATAAAATTATCATACGAAGACTAAAATTCGTAACATTCACATGATGATGTCAGTGAATGTTATGCCCATCCCTGATTCCGCCTACGAAACCATTAAATACCTCCGACATACCTTGACTGTTATTTGGGCTGCCTAAGCAAAAATGAAGGTTTTAAGTCAGAAATGCTGTACAACTATGAGCAGTAAAATTCCATGACTCTGCTTCCCATAGCTTCCGAAAAAAATGTTTAAAAAAATTATAAAACTAAAAATCGTCTAGATACAGCAGTACGCAGGTCCGTAAATAATTTCTCTGTCGCTTTTATAAGAAGAATCCATCTGTGCTACGGCTGGGCCTAACTGTAACGTACAAGGAAGTATTAAAAGATGCAATAGCTGTAGAAAACGCATCCGGGCGGTTCGCAGCGGCTCCGGAGAGAAAGATTGTCGACTGTCAGGAAGCGGGGAAGATACTTTTGATTACAAATTCATATGGCGAAGACGTGCAACTGCAGAAACAGTCTCTGAGGACAAACAGACGGGAGCGCGACGATCCAAAATTAATCAGCTGACAGTTGGAGCACCAACATACATTCTGCAGGCGCAAGAGGAAGTCGGTTGCGTTTTGACGGTCCCGAACAGGTCCATGGTATCGGTGAGATAATGGTAAGATCAAGGGTACGAGACAAAAGGCCAGAGAAATAATCGGGATAGGCTGTATCGGAGATAGGGCTGCCACCTTTCTAAAGCGAAAAGTGGGGACACTTCATACAACTAGTGGAGGGGAAAGTGGGGTGGGATATACCATTATTGATCCTTTTTCTATGTATTTAATATCAGTCTTTCTAAAGAAATGTGATTTATCCGTATGTTATAGATAAACGTGAAGCATATCAAAATTAATAAAAAAAAATGGTTCGATTTAAATTCACTTGTAATTAATAAAGATAAAACAATAGCTATCCCAAATTCTTTAAATAATAAAGGTAATAAACCAATTTCATCTATACTACAAATTAAAATGAATAATTCCGATTGTTCCGGTATAAATTGCAATTGTTCAGTTATTAATGAATTGATAATCATTTAAAATGGAATAATAATAGTCATTACATTTGCAATAAAATACGTAAAACATTATTATTTTTTCGTTGGGTTATTTTACGACGCTGTATCAACATCTAGGTTATTTAGCGTCTGAATGATATGAAGGTGATAATGCCGGTGAAATAAGTCCGGAGCTTTATATTAATAATTTATTTTATTTATGTATAATTATAGCGTTTTTGGTTAGGATACCTATATTTTTGGTTCATTTGTGGTTACCTAAGGCCCACATAGAGGCCCCTGTTTCGGGGTCAATAATTTTAGCTGGTGTATTGCTAAAATTAGGAGGATATGGATTATTACGTGTATTTGTAATTTTAGTTGAATTTTCTGTACTCAATTATATTGATTAATACTATTTTTATTTTTCTCTATTATATTTATATTATTTAATAAGTTAAAATCTTCTATTAACTTTACTTAAATTAATACACCTAAACCAACAATAAAAATAAATAAATCCTTCCAGCACCGAAAGTTACCCAGCATTTGCTCATATTGGGTTGGGGGAAAACCCCGGTAAAAACCTCAACCAGGTAACTTGCCCCGACCGGGTTTCGAACCCGGGCCACCTGGTTTCGCAGCCAGACGCGCTGACCGTTACTCCACAGGTGTGGACGTGTAAAACATTATGTTACTTTGTTGTGCTAAGAAATATTTTGTCAATTAACTGTTTACGTATAATTTATTTAGCATTATTTCAGTCTATATTTATGTATGGTATTATAGGTTGGGGTGGAACTTATAAATCCAAGCTTTATCCGTTAATTTTACTACAGAAGAAAGTATTAAAAATTTGTTTAAAAAAGCAGAAAGATTACCCAACTGAATTTTGTTTAAACATTTCAAAGCTTTCAACATTAAACAAATGTATTATTTTAATTTATTAAAATATTTTCATAGAAATTTTAATAATTTTGAATGTTATATACATAAATATAGAACCAAAATGTAAAACCAATGCAGCTTTTTATCATAGCATGAGTCAAGGTCCCAGATTATTAAACAAATTTTATTCCAATATTATTTTAACCACGAACCTTCTCCAAATTAATAAAATAATAGAAAAATTTGTATTGGATTTATAGTTTTGGTTTAAACATATTAAACAATTTAATCTGTATTCACACTGAATTTTAATTATATTTTTGTCTGTATTGGAATCCCCTCCTGAGCACGAGTCTTACTCATTCAGGAGTGGGCTAGTTTATCTTTCATTGTGTTTATTAACTTGTATTCATTTCAAACTTACTAGAATAAAATAAATAAATAAATAACATTATATATATATAGTCTGTACCGTAAGTAATGTCATTAATTTCACGAGGTTATTATTTGAGACACTTGAAAAAATAAAGTTTCATACAATTTTGTTCCTTCTTGCTTTCTTTTCGAGATAAAAATTCTTTAAATATTAAATATTTCATAGCGTGTTTCGGGAAAGAAGTTGATTTAATTTCCAATATGCTCATTCAGTTTTAGAGAGCATCGCATTATGATAATAAACGATTGAAAGAATTTAGTTTTGTCCTGCTCATCTCAAACGTCTGAATTTAATGTTCCTAATTATGTCAGGTGAAGAATACAATGCGTGCAGTTCTGCGTTGTGTGGTTTTAGATATTTCAACAGCGCATCGCCTTAACAAAAGGAGCATGACTTTCTACGTCTGTTATCCGTCACAATCCGTGAAAAATTAGCTTTCCATATCAAGAAAATTTCCTGATCCGGTAAATACTCGGGACATTATTGTTCGTAATGTGAAGACAGCGAAACTTCCCTTGAGAATTTCAGTACAGGTAAGATGTTTCTATGGCGAATCACGTGAGAGTATAAACGAGACACATTTTTCGTCATCATCATCATCATCATCATCATCCTGTCAAGTACTAGTCCCAAAAGAACTGTTAAGGCCTGAAAAAGCGATTTTCTTGCAATCTTTCCATAGGTCGACCAAGTGACTGTTTCCCATTTGGACGATACTTCATTATTGCCTTAGGGATCCTGGATGAAACCATTCTTGAGACGTGTTCCTTCCAGTTTAACTGATATCTGGAGATATAGTCCAGTATTGATGACACAAAGTTCTTGAAGGATATCTTCATTTGTCTTTCGATTCCATTTAGTGTAGCCAGCTCTTCGGCGCATGAATCTCATCTCGCAAGCTGTTAGTCTGCTTTCAACTTTTCCATATAGTCCACGTTTCACTCCCATAACATAGGACTGGTCCAGCTATTATTTGATAAACACGAGTACGAGTTGATTTTTGTACTAATGAAGGTTTTAAAACTCTATTAATGATGTACATTGATTTGTTGAATGCTACAATTTTCTCTGATAAATCCAAATTTTCAACAAAAGAAAGTTTATATCCTAAATAATTAAACCCATTAACTCTTTCCAAAATTGTGTCGTTTAAACAAATTTTGCTTGGTTAGATTAGATTAGATTAGATTAGATTTATTTATTTAACCTGGTAGAGATAAGGCCGTCAGGCCTTCTCTGCCCCTCTACCAGGGGATTACAACTATAACATGAACAATAAGATTACAATTAATATTAAATTTACAATTACAATAAAAATTAAAGTACGACAAGAATACCTGATTAATGAAAGCTAGACATATTATCATAGAAGTTAAGAACAAAGAATATTTTTGTATTTACTAAATTACAAATTAAACCTACAATAACAAAATTCTATAGTGATGAAATTACCGGATATTGAGATATATTGTGGTAGATTAAAAGAACTATTTACAAGAAACCATGTCTGAACGAGTCTCAATTACTGACCAAGTGCCTAGTAAGTTTGCGTTTGAATTGAATTTTATTTCGACAGTCCCTGATGCTAGCAGGTAACGAATTCCAGAGTCTTGGCAGGGCTATTGTGAAAGAGGATGAGTATGAGGAGGTGCGATGGGATGGTATTGTTAGTATTGTTTCATGGCGAGAGCGTGTTTTCAGATTGTGGTGGGAAGAAAGGTAAGTGAAGCGAGACGACAGGTACGAAGGAATAGAAGAGTTCAAGATTTCGAACAGAAAGAGAAGTGAATGTAAATTTCTTTTCTTATCTAGTTTAAGCCAACCTATTGTTTCCAGGGATGGGGTAATATGATCATATTTACGAACATTGCTTACAAAACTTACACACAAATTGGTATTGGGTATTTACCACAAAAGGTCATTATTTTTGTTTTGTTAATGGATATTTCCATTGAATATTTTTGAGCTATTAAATTTAAATTATGCACTGACCATTGCAAATCATTTTCTGATGTTCTTAGTAAAACAAGATCATCTGCAATCGTTATTACATCTAATTTTAAATTTCTGTTAATAGTGATATATCCGTGTTTTCTTTCTCTAAAATCTTTCACGATGACATTCATATAAACGTTAAAAAGCAAAGGAGAGAGGCCACAATCTTGTCTGACTCCTGAGTTTATTTCCGTCCAATGGGTTATTTTCTTTTTATTTTTACTGCAATAAGGTTTGATTTATAAAGTTTGTCAATATTATATATGATCTGTTTTGGAATCTGATCCTTTGTCAAAATTTCGAATAACGAACTTCTGTTGCCGCCACATCTTTGGACACGGTTGCCGTAAGACCACCCATTATTACGCAATTAATTGTAAAAGCAGCAGTTTCAATTTGTGTTTTCCGCTAATGTAAAATTCATATCAGATAAAAACGGTGAATTATACAGAGTGGAATATGTTTGCGCTTTATTCCGCATGCTCACATCGATTAATGTGCTATTTATACCTCCCACGCCTTCAGTTCTGTGCCGCAACATTGTTTTAATTGCATTTGTACCTGTTTACACATCCGTTATATATTGGGTTCTAAATTGAATACTAGTGCTTATTATGTTTGCAGGCTGCGTTATCTGTTTGCAGGCGGACTAAAAATGTTGAGAGATGTAATTAATGAAATCCATGAGGGTCGTAATTACACAGGTGGCATCCGCAGAGACTGCCTGACAGCTGATGGCAACCAGTCGACATTAATATGTGCTAATTTAATTACCTGTGCACTTTCTACAGCACATTCGTGTTACTTGTAACAATGACTTTTTGGTTGAGAAGCATCGAGAATTTCATATAGAAACACATTTGGCATTTATTGATTTTAGAAAAGCATTTGATAAATAAATTCAAATACAAACTGCTGAGCCATTTATACCCAAACCCACACTTTCTGAAGTCGAAATTGCGATAGAAAATCTGAAAAATTATATAAGGCTCCAGGTATCGATCAAATTCCAGCACAATTAATACAAGAGGGTGGAAGCGCATTATCTAACGAAATTTATAAGCTTGTACTTGCTATTTGGGAAAAGGAAATTGTACCAGAACAATGCAAGGAGTCCATAATCGTATCTATCTTTAAGAAGGGGGACAAGACTAACTATAGTAACTTTCGAGGAATACCACTTTTGTTGACGTCGTACAAAATTTTGTCCAATATTCTTTTAAGAAGATTAACTCCATATGTAGATGAAATTATTGGAGATCAACAGTGTGGTTTTAAGCGTAATAGATCAACTATTGACCAGATATTTTGTATTCGACAGATAATGGAGAAACAATGGGAGTATAAGGGTACAGTGCATTAGTTATCCATAGATTTAAAAAAGGCATATGACTCGGTTAAGAGAGAAGTTTTATATGATATTCTTATTGAATTTGGTATTCCCAAGAAACTAGTTCGATTAATTAAAATGTGTCTCAGTGAAACTTACAGCAGAGTTCGTATAGGTCAGTTTCTGTCAGATGCGTTTCCAATTCACTGTGGGCTAAAGCAGGGAGATGCACTATCACCTTTACTTTTTAATTTTGCTCTAGAGTATGCTATTAGGAAAGTCCAGGATAACAGAGACGGTTTGGAATTGAACGGGTTACATCAGCTGCTTGTCTATGCGGATGACGTGAATATGTTAGGAGAAAATCCACAAACGATTAGGGAAAACACGGGAATTTTACTGGAAGCAAGTAAAGTGATAGGTTTGGAAGCAAATCTCGAAGGACATAGTATATGATTATGTCTCGTTACCAGAATATTGTACGCAATGGAAATATAAAAATTGGAAACTTATCTTTTGAAGACGTGGAGAAGTTCAAATATCTTGGAGCAACAGTAACAAATATAAATGACACTCGGGAGGAAATTAAACACAGAATAAATATGGGAAATGCCTGTTATTATTCGGTTGAAAAGCTTTTATCATCCAGTCTGCTGTCAAAAAATTTGAAAGTTAGAATTTATAAAACAGTTATATTATCGGTTGTTCTGTATGGTTGTGAAACTTGGACTCTCACTTTGAGAGAGGAGCATAGGTTAAGGATGTTTGAGAATAAGGTGCTTAGGGAAATATTTGGGGCTAAGAGGGATGAAGTTACAGGAGAATGGAGAAAGTTACACAACGCAGAACTGCACGCATTGTATTCTTCACCTGACATAATTAGGAACATTAAATCTAGACATTTGAGATGGACAGGGCATGTAGCACGTATGGGTGAATCCAGAAATGCATATAGAATGTTAGTTGGGAGGCCGGAGGGAAAAAGATCTTTAGGGAGGCCGAGACGTAGATGGGAAGATAATATTAAAATGGATTTGAGGGAGGTGGGATATAATGATAGTGGATTAATCTTGCTCAGGATAGGGACCAATGGTGGGCTTATGTGAGGGCGGCAATGAACCTCCGGGTTCCTTAAAAGCCAGTAAGTAAGTAAGTAAGTATTTGATAAAGTGAACAGAAGTTTGTTATTCGAAATTTTGCCAAAGGATCAGATCCCAAAGCAGATCATGTATAATATTTACAACCTTTATAAATCAAACCTTATTGCAGTAAAAATAAAAGAAAAAAATAACTATTGGACGGAAATAAACTCAGGAGTCAGGGAAGGTTGTGACCTCTTCCCTTTGCTTTTTAACGTTTATATAAATGCCACTATGGAAGATTTTAGACAAACAAAACACGGATATATCACTATTAACAGAAATTTAAAATTAGATCTAATAACGTTTGCAGATGATCTTGTTTTACTAGCAACATCAGAAGATGATTTGCAATGGTCAGTACATAATTTAAATTTAAAAGCTCAAAAATATTCAATGGAAATATCCATTAACAAAACAAAAATAATGGCCTTTTGTGGTAAATACCAATACCAAGCAAAATTTGTTTAAAGAACACAATTTTGGAAAGAGTTAATGGGTTTAATTATTTAGGATATAAACTTTCGTTTGTTGAAAATTTGGATTTATCAGAGGAAATTGTAAAATTAGTTATCAAAATGTTCTGGTTCTATTATGTGATATTACCTATGGTTATATTCTCAAATAGATTCGCATTTTTAAGAAACATATCTTTTTACTTGAGAATGCACACTTGATCTTAAACATATGAAAAGAAAATTCCTAACCTTTTAACAAGGGTCTAGTAATTAAATAAAGATTGGGGAATGGATTATTATACACTGAAAGGTAATGATTATGTTTCAAATAGGCTACTTGATTGTTTATATATATGGGTATATAACAGCTGCCAAAATAGATAAAAGTTCAGTCAGGTATAAACAACTGTGGCGATTCAAGGCTGCTTGACTTCGGGAGTGATCAATCTCGAGTCTCAAAACACTCACAAGCAGTCTTTACGTCAAGGACGCGCCGTAATACAACATTGTCGTGCGGGTTTTCGGCTTTGCGGGCGCTGTTAGTCTCGCTTTCTCGATTGTTGTTCATCTCTAGTTGGCAGTAATTTGTGGCTAAGACAGTTGCAATGGATAAGTGCAACGCATTGCATCGGGCGTTTCCATGGAGATGTTTTTTCAAAACAAATGATTCAGTAATTCTTACTCAGCGTATGTTTCGACAACAATTCTGATAATTAACTCAATTAACTGTTTACGTGCGATTTATTTAGCATTATTTCAATCTATATTTATGTATGGTATTATAGGTTGGGGTTGAACTTATAAATCCAACCTTTATCCGTTAATTTTACTACAGAAAAAAAGTATTAAAATTTGTTTTAAAAAGCAGAAAGATTACCCAACTGAATTGTTGTTTAAACATTTCAAAGTTTTCAACATTAAACAAATGTATTATTTTATTTTATTAAAATATTTTCATACAAATTTTAATAACTTTGAAAGGTATATAAATAAATATATAACCAAAAATATGAATTCTCTGCGTTTGTCCGAACCAAAATGTAAAACCAATGCAGCTTTTTATCATAGCATGAGTCAAGGTCCCAGATTATTAAACAAATTTTATTCCAATAATATTTCAACCACGAATCCTCTCCAAATTAATAAAAAAATAAATAAAAAAATTGTATTGGATTTATAGTTTGGGTTTAAACATATTAAACACTATTTAATCTGGATTCACTCTCAATTTTAATTTTATTTTTATCTGTAGTGGAATCCCCTCCTGAGCACGAGTCTTACTCATTCAGGAGTGGGCTAGTTTATCTTTCATTGTATTTATTAATTTGTATTCACTTCAAACTTACTAGCAATAAAAATAAATAAATAAATTCAATGTTGTTCCCAACCGTAACACAATTTTATGGTGGATAAAAATTTCAGAACGACTTCTGCAGCATTAAAACGTAAGCCAACAGGAAGGCCAAGAATACGAAATACCTTAAGACACGGCTGAACTTCAGAGTCAGGCTCCAGGAGTGCGTAAGAAAAAATGGACGTAATTTGGAGGGTGTAACTGTCAAAATCTAATTTTGTTCTTTTCCATCAGTAAATTAGCAATAATGACTCTTTTCGACGAAGGAATAAAAACCTTACATTAAAATTCAACTGTTCAAATAGTTTCATTTCAGAATACGTCAGATCTTTTTACCGGATCCTTTACAATCAAAAATAAATATGACTTTCTCTGATCCAATTTCAAACAATATAAATAATTCCAACCAGACATAATCTAGACAAGTGTAAGTTAACCTAACAACAACAATGCAACATACGGATATCTTCAAATAAATGCAGCGTAATGTAACCAAAACTTATCATACCCCAGCCTAACATCATCCAATTTAACAACCTAATCCAAACCATTCCTGCGGGCTCCCAGTTTTGGAAGTGAACTATGAACTTGAAAGAAGTGTCAGGCAGAAGTCACGGACTCCAATAGACGTAAGATGCAACACGCAGTTTGGTTGTAACCTGATTTACGCAAGACATATTATTTATACACGAAGTTTATAATAAAACCTCACTATGGGAGAAATAAATCCAGGCTCCAGGGAGAACGCAAGAGGAACTCTTAATAGCGGGCAAAGTTGTTTGTTAGGTTCAACGTGTGATTTACTACCATTCCCTACACACAGCTCTATAACACATCCGGAACATGTGGCTTAACATCATAGCAGGAAGAGGAGGAAGAGAAAGAAAAAAGAAATAAAGGAAAAGAACGGAAGAAAGATTGGACTAAATATGAAAATAAATGGAGAAGAAATTAATAAGGAGAGAATATGCAGAGAAAGGAAAATAGAATTATAGCAGAAAAAGAAAACTATAAAGAGGTAAATATAAATATAAACAGATAAAAATTGATAAAAAGGGAAGAGTAAAATACAGACAACAATGAAAAAACAAAAAGAGACTAAAATAGGAGCGCAATAATAGGAAAAGCAAAAGAAAAGCAAGAACAAAAGAAAGGAAAGCGAAAGAAGGAAAAAAGAGAGATAGAAGGGAGAAGAAAGAGTAAAAGAATAGAGCAGAATAAGAAAAATTGAGAGCGGAGCAAGGAAAGCAAAGAGCGAAACAATAAAATGAAAGGTGGAAACAAGGAAAGCAAAGAGCGAAAAAAGAAAAACAAAGAGCAAAACAAGGAAAGCAAAGAGCAGAGCAAGGAAAGCAAAGAGAGAAACAAGGAAAGAAAAGAGCGAAACAAGGAAAACAAAGAGCAAAAAAAGGAAAGCAAAGAGCGAAACAAGGAAATCAAAGAGCAAAACAAGGAAAACAAAGAGCAAAACAAGGAAAGCAAAGAGCGAAAAAAGGAAAGCAAAGAGCAAAACAAGGAAAGCAAAGAGCGAAACAAGGAAAACAAAGAGCGAAACAAGGAAAGCAAAGAGCGAAACAAGGAAATCAAAGAGCGAAACAAAGAAATCAAAGAGCGAAACAAGGAAAGCAAAGAGCGAAACAAGGAAAGCAAAGAGCGAAACAAGGAAAGCAAAGAGCGAAACAGGGAAAACAAAGAGCAAAACAGGGAAAGCAAAGAGCGAAACAAGGAAAAGAAAGAGCGAAACAAGGAAAGCAAAGAGCGAAAAAAGGAAAAGAAAGAGCAAAACAAGGAAAAGAAAGAGCAAAACAAGGAAAGCAAAGAGCGAAAAAAGGAAAACAAAGAGCGAAACAAGGAAATCAAAGAGCGAAACAAGGAAAAGAAAGAGCGAAACAAGGAAAGCAAAGAGCAAAACAAGGAAAGCAAAGAGCGAAACAAGGAAAGCAAAGAGCGAAACAAGGAAAGCAAAGAGCGAAACAAGGAAAAGAAAGAGCAAAACAAGGAAAGCAAAGAGCGAAACAAGGAAAGCAAAGAGCGAAACAAGGAAAGCAAAGAGCGAAACAAGGAAAACAAAGAGCAGAACAAGGAAATCAAAGAGCGAAACAAGGAAAACAAAGAGCATAACAAGGAAAGCAAAGAGCGAAACAAGGAGAACAAAGAGCAAAACAAGGAAAGCAAAGAGCGAAAGAAGGAAAACAAAGAGCAAAACAAGGAAAGCAAAGAGCGAAACAAGGAAAGCAAAGAGCGAAACAAGGAAAGCAAAGAGCGAAGCAAGGAAAGCAAAGAGCGAAAGAAGGAGAACAAAGAGCAAAACAAGGAAAGCAAAGAGCGAAAGAAGGAAAACAAAGAGCAAAACAAGGGAAGCAAAGAGCGAAACAAGGAAAGCAAAGAGCGAAGCAAGGAAAGCAAAAAGCGAAACAAGGAGAACAAAGAGCAAAACAAGGAAAGCAAAAAGCGAAAGAAGGAAAACAAAGAGCAAAACAAGGAAAGCAAAGAGCGAAACAAGGAAAGGAAATAGCGAAACAAGGAAAGCAAAGAGAGAAACAAGGAAAGATAAGTACGAAAGGAGGAAATAAAAGAACAAAGGGAGGAAAGAAAAGAATGATGGAAGGAAAGCAGAGAGCGAAAGGTGAAAAGCAAAGATCGGAAGAAAAAAGCACAGAAGGAAAACAGAAAAAAAATAAGTAAATAAGTAATAAATAGGCCTAACCGAAAGAAGAAAGGACAACGAGAAAAGCAGAAGAAAACACTAATAAGTAACAGAACAGCTGAGAAAAGAAGAAAGGATAACAAAAAATAGAAGAAAAATAAATATATACATAAAATAACCGAGAAAAGGAGGAATGAAGGAAAAACAGAAGAAAAATAAATAAATAACAGAACAGATGAGAAATATGGAAGGCCAATGAAGGAAAAACAGAAGAAAAATAAATAATAAATAAAATAACAGATGAGAAAAGAAGAAAGAACAAAAACAGAAGACAAATAAATAAATAATAAATAACCGAGAAAAGAAGGAGGAATGATGGAAAAACAGAATAAAAAATAAATAACAGAACAGATGAGAAAAAATGAAAGGAGAATGAAGGAAAAACATAAGAAAAATGTATAAGTAATAAATAACAGAACAGCTGAGAAAAGAAGAAAGAGTAACAAAATCAGAAGAAAGAGAAATAATGAATAACCGAGAAAAGGAGGAGGAATGAAGGAAAAACAGAAGAAAAGTGAATAAGTAATAAATAACAGAACAGATGAGAAAATATGAAAAGACAACGAAGGGAAAACAGAAGAAAAATAAATAAGTAATAAATAACTGAACAGATGAGAAAAGAAGAAAGGACAACAAGAACCAGAAGAAAAATAAATAAATAAGTAATAAATAACTGAACAGATGAGAAAAGAAGAAAGAACAACAAAAAACAAAAGAAAAATAAATAATAAATAACAGAACGGATGACAAAAGTAGGACAACAAAAAACAGAAGAAAAATAAATAATAAATAACTGAACAGATGAGAAAAGAATAAAGGACAACGAACAAACAGAAGAAAAATAAATAATAACCGAGAAAAGAAGACAGAACAATGAAGGAAAAACAGGAGAAAAGTAAATAAGTAGTAAATAACCGAACAGATGAGGAAACAAGAAAGGATGAAAAAAAACACAGAAGAAAATTAATAAGTATATAAAAACTAGAATGACAAAATCAGTAGCAAGTAAAGGAATGAATCGTTTCGTAGTAAGTACGTCGCAATGGAAGTGGCAGGCAGGCATTTCCATATTCACGAGTGCCGGAGAGCTCTGGAGAGCATTCCATGTCTGGCAATCATCAATTCTGCAGTGTGACGTTCCTGTTCATAACTTTGTAACCAAGATTCCAGTCATGTCGCGATTCTCTTTGTTCCTCTCTTCCTCTCCAATTTATTATTTTCATTTAAATTTTGGAAACGCTGTACGACGCTCACAATTCCAAACATGTGGGTCGAGGCAGAGGAGATCAAAGAGGAAGCTGCGAGCTCAGAAATAAAAGGTAATAAAAGTTTAAAGCTACTAGGCGCTCAAAGTGGGAAGAAGCAAAAGTAAAGTATAACATTTTATTTCTCTCGTTTACCATACAGCTCAGGGGTGGCCAACATACAAACACAGCAGTCAACTTCAGCTCTAGTCAATAGCCTACTACAGGGACATCATTTTATTTTTACTTCAACTTTTATTGTACCTGAGTTTTTTAATGTACTTCACTTCCACCCCTTCTATTAACGAAATTCCAACTATTCTCCACACAGAACCAAAGCCGCAGTACTGAGTTAGTGATTATAGTACATTTCAGAAATATGTTCGCGTTTTCCAGTGACGAAAACTTCCAAATATTGAAAAATATTTTCGCACAGGTACTGTCGTCCGTTTGCCTACGTCGCATCCCGATTTCCCCTACCTGCTTCTGCTCGCTCCACTGTAAAGACTAGTGGCTGGGCTTTCTTAGCTCTTTTCTCAAAACATTAATTTCTGTTATGAATTAATAGGACGTCTACGTAATATTATGCAACTGTTTAAAATAAATAAAAGGGCCTCGTTAAGTAATTAACTATCACGTGACCCTCCCCATTTCTACGATCCTGCGACATAACCACTTGGACGGACAGTAGATAGCATGTCTGAGTAATTTTATCTGTGCTGGTCGGGCAGAAGTGAAGACTGGATTTACAGCACGTAAGGTACTCTTTTAAAGGTTAGGTATAGAATTATTTCAACATGAGTTACTAAGTATGAAGGACGAAACTGCTAATTGGAATTAGATGCAATAGTCTATAGTGCGATAATAGGCACATTAGAACTGAAGCCTGTATGGAAATGAACGGCCACCATTTTAAAAAATGTGTTTAAATATCCATATTAGGATTATTCTTCATTTTAACTTCATTCTCTATATCGTACGCTAATGTGCTGTAGACAGTATAATATACACTGCATAATGAATACGTTCCCATGGATAACTCAGTTCGTGAGTAAAAACACTTATTGTTAATACAGTACTGTATTTCGATTAAACAAAACCTAATGAAAATCATCACACTCAAAATCGCGATATTTCATGCTTTACGTAAATGGATGAACTACTTTTCTTCCTCCTGTACCTAGTAAAGTGATTTGTTTGTATTTTACGCCAGTATCATCGAACTCCAGTCGTGGAAGGAGGTAGAAAACGGCGTTTCCGGGTCTCAATCGTTAATCCAAAGGTATAGCCAGGTTAATATTAAAAATGTTAGTAAAAATAAAATGATGTCCCTGTAGAAGTGTGTTTATCGATACACACACAATAGGAACTCGCTTAATTCTTGAATTCCCTGCACGTAATGTGTATCAGTATGTTCCAATATTGAATCCTTCTGCACTTTTGGTATTGAAATGTACAGGAAAAGGCTACAAGCTCTAAAATTTACGAAAAAATCAGAAATACTTCATTTTCAGGGAATGAATAGGGCCCGCATGTTTTTATTCCACGATAATTTTTAAATTGGTCATTTATAGAATTTAGAAGGCCATTAAAAGTTGAATTGTTACAGAGTATTTAAATATGAACAAATGAAAGTAGGTACAAAAATATCTATAGGCCTATGTTTAATTTAAACTTGGCATTAAAATTAAGAAGAAATTATAAAACCTATGTGTTTGTTTGAAAAGGAGCATCTTCTGCGGACCTCTGGAAAAAGATGTAAGGAAGAGACTAGTGAAGTGCTTTGTGTTGCGTGTAGCATTATCTGGGGCAGAAACATGGACATTACGACGAAGTGAAGAGAAGCGACTAGAAACATATGAAATGTGGGTATGTAGAAGAATGGAACGTGTGACGTGGACACACAGAATATGAAATGGAGCTGTTTTGGAAAGAGTGGGTGAAGAAATAATGATGCTGAAACTGATCGGGAAGATAAAAAGGAAATGGTTGGGTCACTGGCTGAGAAGAAACTGCATACTGAAGGATGCACTGGAAGGAATGGTGAATGGGAGAAGAGTTCGGGGCAGAAGAAGATATCGGATGATAGACGACATTAAGATATATGGATCGTATGCGGTGATGATAGTGTTGGTAATGGTGGTGACTGTCGTACTGGTGATGATAAAGTGTTGCTAATGGTGGAGAGAGTTATACTGGTGATGATACGGTGTTGATAATGGTGGAGAAGTCGTAATGATGGTGATACAGTATTTCTAATGGTGGAGACACAGTGTTGCTAATGGTGGAGACAGTTATAGCGGTAATGAGACAGTGCTACTAATACTGGAGACAGTAATAGTGGTGGTGGTACATGGTTGCTAATCGTAGACACAGTCATAGTGGTGGTGGTACATGGTTGCTAATCGTAGACACAGTGATAGTGGTGGTGGTACATGGTTGCTAATCGTAGACACAGTGATAGTGGTGGTGGTACATGGTTGCTAATCGTAGACACAGTGATAGTGGTGGTGGTACATGGTTGCTAATCGTAGACACAGTCATAGTGGTGGTGGTACATGGTTGCTAATCGTAGACACAGCCATAGTGGTGGTGGTACATGGTTGCTAATCGTAGACACAGTGATAGTGGTGGTGGTACATGGTTGCTAATCGTAGACACAGTCATAGTGGTGGTGGTACATGGTTGCTAATCGTAGACACAGTGATAGTGGTGGTGGTACATGGTTGCTAATCGTAGACACAGTCATAGTGGTGGTGGTACATGGTTGCTAATCGTAGACACAGTCATAATGGTGGTGGTACATGGTTGCTAATCGTAGACACAGTGATAGTGGTGGTGGTACATGGTTGCTAATCGTAGACACAGTCATAGTGGTGGTGGTACATGGTTGCTAATCGTAGAGACAGTGATAGTGGTGATGATAAGTATTGTTAATGGTGAGGATCGTGTTAGTAGTGGTGATCTAGTGTTGCTAATGCATACTGTGATAGTGGTGATGATACAGTGTTGCTAAGGGTGGAGAGTCACAATGGTAATGGTACAGGGTTGCTAATGGTACGGACTGTAACAGAGGAAGTTATGGCGATAGTGTAACTAATAGTCGAGGCTGCGATAGTGGTGGTGATATAGTGTTGCTAGTGGTAGAGACTGTGGCAGAGACGTGTTGCTATTATAATGAAGACAGTATCAATGATGGTGATACACAGTCTACTATATACAGTCACGAAGCTTGAGGGTGCTAGAAACAATAGACTGTGACGGTACTATTTTGCATTGCCTGTAGCGATCCTAGTGGTGAGCAACTATCTAATGTTTGCATATTTACTACGTATTGAGCTTCGCGACTGTATATACTAGACTGTGGTGATACAGTGTTGTTTTAGTTTTATTTTATTGAGTTATTTTACGACGCTGTATGAACATCTAGGTTATTTAGAGTCTGAATGAAATGAAGGTGATAATGCCGGTGAAATGAGTCCGGGGTCCAGCACCGAAAGTTACCCAGCATTTGATCGTATTGGGTTGAGGGGAAACCCCGGAAAAAACCTCAACCAGGCAACTTGCCCCGACCGAGATTCGAACCCGGGCCACCTGGTTTCACGGCCAGACGCGCTGACCGTTATTCCACAGGTGTGGACTACAGTGCTGTTAATAATAGAGACAGTGAAAGAGCAACAATGGTAATAATGTTGCTCATGGTCATAAAATGATAATGGTGATGTTCGTGAAGATGTTGCTAAGTAATTGTGGTAGCGATAGTGATTGTGTTGCTAATAGTGGAGTCAATGATAGTAATAGTGATGGTTAGAGTGTTACTAAATATGGAGACAATAACAGTGGTAATGGTAGAGATATTGGTACTAATGGTGGTGAAAGTGTTAGTGTTTCTAATAATAGGAGTTGATTGCGATACTGATAATGATGTTACTGCTGGTGATGGTAATCATGATGATGGTCACTGTGATTTTACTGAAGTTGTGTTCGACCGTTATGAATCCCGGATGAACGTCAAGCAGATCAAGAAAGCAGGCCTGGTCCTTGTTTTTCTTTATTTATTCACGGTTACTCCTGAATCAAAGATGAAAGCCGTCTGGGTCGTCGTCATAATAAAACTTGTATTACTTCCGATACACATGGCTAGCGCCGCGCACGAAAATATATGGAATTCCGAATCGCGATAGAAGGACAAAAGTATTTTTCTTAGAGAAAGATTTCTGCAGTCTAGACAGCGGTACCTCCCGTCCTTGCATCCCTCCAATTCATGTTTCCGGGCGATATATAACAGCGCGTGACAGAGACAGAGAAATAGCGTTATCCCAACTTTTTCTCCCTTCGATATTACACTCCAGCAATATCTTGTGCAAAGAGGCAACAATACAATAAAAAGGTATTGGAAAATGGTACTCGCCCTCCTTCAAAATGGTATGACCTCATTGTGATTATTCATAACACTACGTGCCGTAGATATTTTCTAAAATACGACCTCCTAGATAGCAGGCAATCCGCGCAACAGAATTGATCGCAATTGAGAAACTCTGGTCATTTTACAGGGTGATGCATAAACAGCGAAACAAAAATTTCATAACAATTATAACTGACGAAGAAATTAATTGCCAAGCAAGTAACGTAGGACTTTTTTGGTTGGTTGGTTGATATGAATGTTATGGAATTATGAAATAAGAGAAGGAAAGAGAATAAAGTTTAATTTAGTTAAAAATCCAAAGAGGAGATGGTTGTTATGCTATGTGAAAAATGGGGGGAAAAAAATTGCCTAAAAGCAGTTCGGCATAGATTTGATTCTAATGATCACAGCTCGTTGAAATTTTTTGTACTCAATGATGGAGTTTTTCGCTATTGAATTAACCTAGAATAGTTTCGATCTAGTTCTTTGTAAGATAGAAATTTTTTTTTAATGCTAAAGGTTTTCTTAGAGTATCGTTACACAACATAACATTGGTGTACTTTTCTCAAAAACTAATTAAGATGTGAGTAATTAATTTTCAGGGTATGTTAATAAATACATGTTAGTCATATTTATGCAACCATTTTGAAGTACCGTAACTCAAAAAATGTCTGATTTATGCCAATTTTTCTAGTTGGAAAAAATTAATTTTTTCAACAACGAAATTCATTTGAGATTTACTTACTGGCTTTTAAGGAACCCGGAGGTTCATTGCCGCCCTCACATAAGCCCGCCATTGGTCCCTATCCTGAGCAAAATTAACCCATTCTCTATCATCATATCCCACCTCCATCAAATCCATTTTAATATTATCTTCCCATCTACGTCTTGGCCCCCCTAAAGGTCTTTTTCCCTCCGGTCTCCCAACTAACACTCTATATGCATTTCTGGATTCGCCCATACGTGCTACATGCCCTGCCCATCTCAAACGTCTGGATTTAATGTTCCTAATTATGTCAGGTGAAAGATACAATGCGTGCAGCTCTGTGTTGTGTAACTTTCTCCATTCTCCTGTAACTTCATCCCTCTTAGCCCCAAATATTTTCCTAAGAACCTTATTCTCAAACATCCTTAATCTCTGTTTCCCTCTCAAAGTGAGAGTCCAAGTTTCACAACCATACAGAACAACCGGTAATATAACTGTTTTATAAATTCTAACTTTCAGATTTTTTGACACAAGTCTTGTCTATGCAGATGACGTAAATATGTTAGGAGAAAATACACAAACGGTTAGGGAAAACACGGACATTTTACTTGAAGCAAGTAAAGCGATAGGTTTGGAAGTAAATCCCGAAAAGACAAAGTATATGATTATGCCTCGTGACCAGAATATTGTACGAAATGGAAATATAAAAACTGGAGATTTATCCTTCGAAGAGGTGGAAAAATTCAAATATCTTGGAGCAACAGTAACAAACATAAATGACACTCGGGAGGAAATTAAACGCAGAATAAATATGGGAAATGCGTGTTATTATTCGGTTGAGAAGCTCATATCATCCAATCTGCTGTCCAAAAATCTGAAAGTTAGAATTTATAAAACAGTTATATTACCGGTTCTTCTGCATGGTTGTGAAACTTGGACTCTCAATCTCAGAGAGAAACATAGGTTAAGGATGTTTGAGAATAAGGTGCTTAGGAAAATATTTGGGACTAAGAGGGATGAAGTTACAGGAGAATGGAGAAAGTTACACAACACAGAGCTGCACGCATTGTATCTTTCACCTGACATAATTAGGAACATTAAATCCAGACGTTTGAGATGGGCAGGGCATGTAGCACGTATGGACGAATCCAGAAATGCATATAGAGTGTTAGTTGGGAGGCCGGATGGAAAAATACCTTTGGGGAGGCCGAGACGTAGATGGGAGGATAATATTAAAATGGATTTGAGGGAGGTGGGGTATGAATATAGAGACTGGATTAATCTTGCACAGGATAGGGACCGATGGCGGGCTTATGTGAGGGCGGCAATGAACCTTCGGGTTCCTTAAAAGCCATTTGCAAGTAAGTAAGTAAGTAAGACTAGATGACAAAAGCTTCTCAACCGAATAATAACAGGCATTTCCAATATTTATTCTGCGTTTAATTTCCTCCCGAATGTCATTTATGTTTGTTACTGTTGCTCCAAGAATGATTTTGTACAGAAATAAAAAATTGGTGCATATTCCATAATTCAAAATAAGTAATCAGTCCAAATTATTTAATGTAATTTTCGGGTTTAGTAGGCTCAAATTAGTAGGAATATATTATTTACATCTCTGTAACACAAAAAAGTTTGTTGAACAGTGAGTGTAATTAATTACGTATCAACAAATATGGGGCATCATCATCAGTAGCAGCTTCACAACCGAATAGGGGTTTTCCAGTTGGATTATAACGGACAATAATGACTACTGCATTTGGTAATTTATTACTAAACATAAACAGTGTATACAAGTACATAAAGTATGAAAAACTTAGCCGCTTATCTCGAATATGCTTTAGAATGTACAAGTTTGAGCAATTTGTACTAAAGCAAAAAATTAGATAAGCAAGAGAATCGGCAGGAAACGTGCCAAGACGTAAAACATCCGCCTTTGGACAGGGATTCGAGGAACGGACTTCTTTTATTGGATGTGAAAATACGGCCACACTCTCCACCAAGAGATTCCAGTGTCTGGGATACCGGAAATGGCATATAAAGGAAGTATACGATACGAGTAAAATCGTAGTAGGTCCGGGCTGATAATTATTATTGCGTTATATAGTGTTCCTTTTAACAAAGTAACATTTTCAGACACAATAAAATTATTATATAAAAATAAATATAAATTACTATAATGTAAATGACTGGAAAACTGAAGAATTAGGAGAAAACGTACTCCACAGTATAAAGATACATCGAAAATACCAGAGGTTCTACGTAGCATCGAACATTTAGTGAAAAACCGCCAGTTAATTTGTTCAGAAGAAAGAAAGAAAGAAAGAAAGAAAGAAAGAAAGAAAGAAAGAAAGAAAGAAAGAAAGAAAGAAAGAAAGAAAGAAAGAAAGAAAGAAAGAAAGATAGAAAGAAATAAAGAAAGAAAGAAAGAAAGAAAGAATAATATATCTATACTAATAATAAATCTGTACCCGAAATTTTTCTGGTAATTTTCGATTTTCCAAAAATAATTGGTCCGAACATATATAATTAACCAACCTGAAACCGAAAATCGCTTTTTTGAAATTTTTGTTTGTATGTCTGTCTGTCTGTCTGTTACCTTTTCACGCGATAATGGCTGAACGGATTTCGATGAAAATTGGAATATAAATTAAGTTCGTTGTAACTTAGATTATAGGCTATATAGCATTCAAAATACATTATTTAAAAGGGGGGTTATAAGGGGGCCTGAATTAAATAAATCGAAATATCTCGCTTATTATTGATTTTTGTGAAAAATGTTACATGACAAAAATTTCTTTAAAAATCATTTCCGATAAGTTTTAGGCTTTGAAAAATGTTGATAGGACTGATATTTAATGAGATAAATGAGTTTTAAAATTAAAATAACTGCCATCTAAGGCCGTGTAATGAAATAAACAAATGACTTCGTCTATAAGGAGCCTTGGTCAACAACAATCGAAAGCTATGAATCATAGCCTACAGAGAATGTTTCTGTTTTCGTGAGAAGCAATATCGGAAGCTAAATTAATCGATTTGTATAATTAATTATTATTTCACCATTGGAAAGTGTAGTTTCTCTGTATGGACATAATGCTATAATGTTATTACAGTAACTTCTGAGTGAATTGAGGACCGGTAAGATTAAAATAGCTTCTTATACACAGAAAATTTGACAGGCTATTCTGTGTATTCATTTCCTGTATTTCTTAAAATAATGTTTATCTCAGAGAATTAACGACCAACAAGAGTGTATTGATTTAGTATGCAGTAATAATACGTTAGCTTAGCATTTCATTATTTTATAATCCAAATTTTAACTATGCTCAATTGAATCGAGCTAAAATACATAAAATACATATGCATTAAATGCAATGCAAAAAATTTGGGTAATGAGCCAAGCAGATTATGTTGCCCTGTTGTAAAATAAAATTTGTTCCTCCTGAGATTCAAGAGCCCCCATAACAAATTGAAAACTTACTTATCGGTGTACATCCGTTATCAACACTCTTTTTATATAATATAATATAATATAATATAATATAATATAATATAATATAATATAATATAATATAATATAATATAATATAATATAATATTATTTAAGTTATTTGAAGGGTTCAGAACCATAGCGGGCCAAGCGCCATTTACTGAATACGTAGAAAACAAGAGTTAAAGTTAAGTTATTACCATAATTCAATGGAAACATATAACAAGTAAAATAAAGTATACACATTAAATGTAAATGATGTCAATCTTCATTAAACTATGGTTGCATATAATAAAAATTAAAAAACATGTTAAAGGAATTGTAATTGCACCAAATGAGTATCTCTGGACCAAAATGATTCAATTTTAATTATTTAAATATGATTTAAATTAAGTAACATATTAAACGATTTATCCTTCTATCAAACACGAATATTCCCTGGATCAAATGTCCTATTTTAATTATGTAATTACTTTATATTTATTTCTAACGGGTGCAGCGGAGCGCACGGGTACGGCTAGTTTCAAATAATATTAGATAATAGAAAAAGATTATTATGAGACAATTTTGAAAATAAAGCACAATCAGGATGATGTCTAAAAGAAAGAAGTAACAATGTAGTCAGTGATAGTTTAAATCAGTATGATTGGAGTGAAATGCTAATAAGGTTATCTTTTAAGCTGTTCTTAAAGGTGTTTATTGTCTTGCAGCCCCTAATACTTTGTGACAAGGAATTCCATTGACGCGAGGTGGATACTGTAAAAGTTGGTGAATAACAAGATGTTCTATAAAGAGGTATACTTAGCGTGCCACAGATAAGTGATCTGGTATTTACGTCGTGGTAAACAGAAAGAATGAAAATTTAAATAATAAGTAGAGATAAGAAAAGGAAAACAGAAAGAAAAGAAATACAAAAGAAGTAGAATTAGAAATAATATAGAATGATCATAAAAATGAGTAAAGCTAGAAAGAAGGAAATATATAAAGACAAAAAATAGTAAATAAATAATGGTAGAGAGAAGAGAAGACAGAGAAAGGGAGATATACAGAAAGATCAACAAAAATATACGTACGAAAACTATTATATGCACTAAGATATATCTAGGGAAAGACAACAAATGAGATAAAAGAGTGGATATATGGTGGAAGTGAAATAACCTTGCAGATCGAAAGGGACTTAGAGTACACTTAAATAAATAGAATATTACGTTACGTTATTAAATACACGATTAATTAGAAAATTAAGTTGGAAGTTTCTGCAGTCCGGCAACATCTCCGCTAACACACTCTACTCGTGATACAGATGTAAGAGGTCAACGAACTCGGTGTGTCTTGGTAGGTGAGCTGCTCTCTGCCAAGACGTTGTTACAACCTGCTCGCATTCAGTGGCTTGAAATAATTAGAGGTTTCTAAAATTAAATTTACACGAAAACCGTCCACGCTATTGAAATACGCCAAAGGGACAAATTATTCTTTATTTAATTTTTTTTATCGATATGGACAAAAATCATGATCGTACTCGCAACAGTTACCGAATACGAGGTTGTTAAATATAAAAAAAAAATGTTTTTTTTTTCTGAGACAAAGTGGGTCAAGAAAAAAATTATAGGAATAAATTAACTTTAAAAATACAATTTCAATTTTAACGATTTAAATCATACACACACACACACACACACACATATATATATATATATATATATATATATATATATATATATATATATATTAAATAAATACATATTCTTTAAAATAAATTCCTAACGCTATTTTTTAAATTTCTGATACTAAAATTTTCCAAATTTGGGTATTTTTCAATTATCTTATTACATAACCTTGGACCAAAGTACGAGTAGGTACTGTACCATGGCTGAGAGCTTTGGTTCCTCTAGTCGTATAAAATCGGATCTTTTAGTTCCACATTTATGATGATACAATTTGAATTTATTAAGATTTTTATGTATGAAATGTAGTAAGGAATATAATAAATTTGTTTAATTTTCAAAATATTAAAATCAGTGAACAAAAGCTCGGATGAGTAATCAATTGGTTCATTCAGGCATATTAATTATTCTTTTCTGAATAAGTATTAGTGGAGTGAGATTAGAATTACAAGTATGTCCCCACCCTAAAATTCTATACTGGAGAATGGATTGAAATAAAGGTAAATAAATGAGACGTAAAATATTAACTGGTAAATATGACCGAAGTATAACAAAGACATGAATTGTTTTACGTAATCTAATGCATAAATATGTAATATGTTCATTCCATCGTAAGTGTTGGTCGATTGCAATGCCTAAATACTTAACTTCTGAGGATTCGGTTAATATGGGACATTCACAATTTTCAGAAGAACAATCTGAATGATGAATTTGGAGCCTAAAAGAAGATTGAGGAGATTTAAGACCACTGGACCTTAGTGAAAACGGAACAACAATTATTTTGGATGTGTTTAAGGAAAGAGCGTTTGAATCAAACCACTCTTTAATTACCTGTAATCCATTATTCGCATTAATATAAGTGCCTTTCCAAGATTTTTCACCAAAAAGAATTACGGTATCACATATGAATATATAACCCCATTATATTTGCCGAAATCAGTTAATAACAAATCATTTATATAACTAAATCTAGAATAAAATTGGACCAAGAACAGTGCCCTGAGGGACTCCTACTTATATAGGCTACTGTTAATTCCAAGCGAATCCCACGTCTCGTAGAATTGAGCCGAATTACCCGCGGCCCCAATTGCTACGGATTTTGATTATAATCGATCACTTAGTACATACGCTGCTACTACATAAAATACATAGGCAGAAATGGACCAAATACCCGCAAACTGGATCGGGATGATCCGGCGAGTTAAATTAAGTCCGGATCTTGCAAGATACTTTCTCAGAAGTATTTAAGACTGCGGATGAGACAACCAGGATTGTTCCTTTTCCTAAGGGATTTTCGAGTCCGAAGTGATGGAAAGAGACTTCAGAATCTCGGACTGTGTTGCAGGTAAGTGATTAGAATGTGGGATGCGGACAAGGCATTTTTATAGTCGGCTTAAGACATCCGCAAGCCGTTGTTAACGGCATGCTCCACTAAATTGAAATGCTAATAGGGGATTCTGCATCGCCGAATGGAGCGTTAGTGGCGCCGCATTCTGTACTTTATGGTTGTTGCGCAACTCGAGTATATCTCAGCTGATGGAATCTCACCAGGAAAATTAAATTAGATCCCTGGCGTAACCTGTGAAATTCTACTGAACCTGATCATGTATCTTATCGTACCTATCTTTACCTCTTCTCTTTCGTAACCTCTTTTCGTTTCTCCCTCTTTCTTTCATCCTGTTTCTTGTCGTCTACTTTTTCGTCCTTATTTTCCGTTTTCTTTTCTTCTTAGAATTATTTTCTCTGTACTTATTCTTATCCTCTCCTCTCTTACTTTTCTTCTCATTTTTATTTTCTTCGCGCTTTTATTTATTCCCATTCTAGCTTCCTATGCTTCTCTTAATTCTTAACTTCTACCTAATTCCTCATTATTTTACTGTCCTTGTTTTCAATTCACTCCTTTATGCCTAATCTCTCTCTTCATACAATTGTTATCAATATCTCATTAACATTGTTCTATTTGTATCTTTATTTTTCTCCTATTACATTTCTCATTATATCCATCCTATTATTCCACTCAATGTTGTTTTTCTACTACATTTTTCTCATTATCATCTTCATCCTACTTTTTTAAAGCAACCTTCTCTGTCTCCTATTCTTCTACTTCCATGTTTCACTGACTCGATATTATCTTCGTTCTATTCCTCTTTTCCTCAATCTTATCTTATTCCTATGTTTCTTTTCCTCAATCTTACCTTAATCTTATTTTTTTCTCTCAATCTTATCATACTTCTACTTTTCTTTTCCTCAATCTTATCTTTTTCCTATTTTTCTTTTACTCAATCTTATCTTACTCTTATTTTTCTTTTACTCAATGTTATCTTACTCCTATTTTTCTTTTACTCATTCTTATCTTACTCCTATTTATCTTTTACTCAATCTTATCTTACTCCCATTTTTCTTTTCCGCAATCTTATCTTACTCCTATTTTTCTTTTACTCATTCTTATCTTACTCCAATTTATCTTTTACTCAATCTTATCTTACTCCTATTTTTCTTTTCCTCAATCTTATCCTACTCTTATTTTTATTTTCCTCAATCTTATCTTACCATTATTTTTCTTTTACTCATTCTTATCTTACTCCTATTCTTCTTTTCCTCATTCTTATCTTACTCCTATTTATCTTTTACTCAATCTCATCTTACAATTTTTCTTTTCCTCAATCTTATCTTACTCCCATTTTTCTTTTGCTCAATCTTATTTTTCTCCTATTTTTCTTTTCATCAATCTCACCTTCCTTCTATTTTCCTTTTACTCAATATTATATTACTCCTATTTTTCTTTTCCTCAATCTTATCTTACACCCATTTTCTTTTCCTCAATCTCATCTTACTCCTATTTTTCCTTTCCTCAATCTTACCTTACTTCTATTCTTCTTATTTTCCTCAATCTTATCCTATTCCTATTTTTCTTTTCCTCGCTCTTATCTTATTCCTATTTTTCTTTTACTCATTCTTATCTTACTCCTATTTATCTTTTACTCAATCTTATCTTACAATTTTTCTTTTCCTCAATCTTATCTTATTCCTATTTTGCTTTTCCTCAATCTTATTCTTCTCCTATTTTTCTTTTCCTCAAACTTACATTATTCCTATTTTTCTTTTCCTCAATCTTATTTTTCTCCTATTTTCTCTTCCTCAAACTTACATTATTCCTGTTTTTCTTTTCATCAATCTCAGCTTCCTTCTATTTTCATTTTACTCAATCTTATCTTACTCCTATTTTTCTTTTCCTCAATCTTATCTTACACCCATTTTCTTTTCCTCAATCTTATCTTACACTCATTTTCTTTTCCTCAATCTTATCTTACTCCTATTTTCCCTTTCCTCAATCTTACCTTACTCCTATTCTTCTTATTTTCCTCAATCTCATCTTTCTCCTATTTTTCTTTTCCTCAAACTTATCTTACTCTTATTCTTCTTTTCCTAAATCTTACCTTACTCCTATCTTATTCCTATTTTTATTCTCCTCAATCTTATCTTACTCCTATTCTTCTTTTCCTCAATCTTCTCTTACTCCTATTTTTCTTTTCTTCAATCTTATCTTACTCCTATTTTTTTTCTTCAATCTCATACTAACACAGTAAAATAGTATTTTTACCTTTGACCAAAAAATAAAAATTGAGTGTTTCCCCTGTATTTTGTACACTCCCAAGCGCCATTGTGTTGACTACTTTCGAGCAAAAATGACATGTGTTAAGTGGCTTCCTCAGTTGCTGTGAAGTTCACTGTAGTGTAACCAGAATTTAGAATACTCTTAAAAGCTGTTTCAGGTAAAATTCCGAGACTAATGGACACTCATTGAATACTTCATATAAGACTACTTCTCTATAGCTTTGCGACTCTTCTTTCATCTCTTCGTCATTGTTAGTAGCTGACAAAATTGTTCGTTTCTTACCAAAGAAGTTGAGGTGTAGTAGCCAAATAATTCCGTAAAATTTATGGTAACAAAACCGAATGCCTTTAGGTTTGTTTTCGGTTGTCCTATTTTATTTCAAAAAGTGGGGAAAAACACAAGAGGAAAGGGGAGTGATTTTGTTGAGAGAAAGGCCGGTGGAGAGGATGGAGAGACAGACAAGAGAGATAAGAATTCACTTCGCATTACTTTATTCCCCTTCCGATATCCCCTACAGCAATATCTTTCGATATGTCTTCATCCCCATCATAAGGTGTACATTTCCCCCTTGGAATTATGGTTTATACTCTTTATAAGATATTGAAGTCTTATGTTATGTACTTATTTTATAGATGCTATTTTATATATTTTATCATACGGTACTTATGTTTTTATACCCTAAGAAAATGTTTAAAAGAAATTTAAAGATGACCACAAAATAAAACAAAGTTATAGCTCTCTTATACAACAGAAACGCCCCTATACATATAAAATGGATTTTGCGAAGGCCACTCTATTTGCTCGGAGATGGCCGTGGTTTGTGTGACGTCTTTGCTTGTTGCTAGGGGCAGACAATATTTGTTGTTTTGTGTCATACCATTTCCTCCAGTACATTAAGTTCTATTACACGCTTTTATTTTCAAATTCAGATCTTTTCCTCGCAGAAGAACTCGGTCATACAGGATGTGCCATAAACCCCACATGGTTTTCTAACTGCAGGAGCTTGCGTTACCGCTAGGCAGCATTGGTGGGTACTATTTTATTACAGAATAGTGCACTGATTGGAGTTTTATTATTGGGTGCTGGTTTGTACACCCCATTCCGTGGCTCATAGCATTTCACCTGCAGTCGGCATCATGGAGCAGTGGACGCATGTTTGCGTATGATTATTTTGTTAGGAATGGCGAGTCGATGACAGCGATACCGCGTGAATTTTGCTACAGATTCAATATTAATCGCAATGATTCTGTTCCCGTGCGTGACACAATCTTATGTTGGGTTAAAAAATCTAAAAAAAAAAAAAAGGCGCAATACTAAAGAAGAAATCGCCCGGCCCCCAACACAGAGTGCGCACTGCAGAAAATTTTCAGTCAGACAAGCGATACTGCGCAGCTCAGGCCGCTCTGCTCGAAGACATTCAGCTGCTCTTGGAATCAGCAATCGTACGGTAAGACGGATTTTGCATGGCGATTTACATTTACACCCATACAAGATGGGGGTTTCAGCAAGATGGAGCCACGGCGCATATCTTCAGAGCGTCAATGAAAGTTATTTGGCTCCTGTTTTCCAATCGTCTCATTTCGAGAATTGGTGATGTTCCATGGCGCCCTCGGTCCCCTGACTTGTCCACGTGATTTTTTTCTATATGGTTACCTAAAGCCACGTGTTTACGAGGATAAGCCCCGAATATTAGATGAATTAAAGGACACAGTACGTCAACACATCACCCAAATCAACAGAGATCTCCTGGAAAGAACTGAGGTGAATTTTCGTCAGCGCCTTAAACAATGCGTCAACACATACGGACATCACATGCCAGATGTAATTTTCCGCTCATAATTGAAATGGTATGTTCTCACAAACGTTATTCTGCCAATAAAATGTGTTGAAAACAAAAACTGTTTTATGATTATTTTAAAAACACTTGGTTCCTATGCCCCACCCTGTATAAGTATGTCTTGCTACATTACAAAAGTTTATTATAGCTAACCCAAACAGCGGGTTTTCGGAAAATTTGAACACACGAAACACTTTTTAAATCTACATTAGGAAATGGCGGGAAAGGAGGTTCGATGCGAGATTCAAAACCGTGTGGCCATCCATGAAAGCGTTCGCGCCATTCTTTGCTCTTAATAAACGCGTTAGAGCCTACGATGGATTTTAGATTGGGAATTACAGATTCATCGTGGCAAGATTTAGGTTTCCACGATTCCTATATTAATGCAATACCCAGGCTGATCTTTTTATGAATGAATGAATGAATGAATGAAGCCATGTGTCCCATGAAGGGCTAGGGCCTCCTACAGGAGGGGAAGCTCGGTTGGTGTGGTTCACATGATGAGCTATTTCACGTGAACAATATTTACATTCACATTCACTATGTGAGATACACTAGAGTTTGTCAAATTTTAGTTCTATATGAGTTTGTTCACTATCTGTCTCCACTCGTTCCTGTTGCGGGCGATGGTTGACCAGTTCCCTCCCAGCTGCTGCTTGAATGTATCTGCCCATCTTCTTCTTGGCCTACCTTGTGTTCTCCTTCCTTTGTACGGGTCCCACATAATCTCTTTGAGAATATACAAAGTTCGGGACAGAAGATGAAATCAGATGATAGACGACATTAAGATATATGGATCATATGAGGATACAAAGAGGTAGACAGAAAATAGGAAATATTGGAGAAAGCTGGGTTTGCAGTGAAAGAACTGCCCTTTGGGTAGAACACTATGAATGAATGAATCATTAATATTTCTAACACTGAGGAATAACAATGTATATTCAAGAAATGAACTTAACGTCAAAATGTTCAATTTCTCGAAAAAGCAATAATGATAAACGTTTCAACAGATCAGCTCCTAACTGCAAACTAACACATTCCCGCGAGAAAGAGAGTATCAGTGCATAGTAATTTGGAAGGCCTCCGCAAGAAAACAACCCGCATCAGGTCGTATATCTCACTATTTCATATTTGAACACTTCCTCTGCTGTAATTTTAGTCCAGTTTATTTACTTCTCTCCTTTAGGGATTCTTCCTCTTCTCTGTCTTTATTCTATTCTAGCATTCGCTCGTTCATTTGTCCATTCTCGTTGCTCTTTCATGAACAATCCCTCTTAAATGTAATTTGGTTTCGTCTCTCGCAAGAGCGCAGCACTGCTGCACCTGCGGCCACGGATAATAACTCTGTAACAACACACTGCACTTCTACGACAGTTGGACCTCTGCAGTTCAACAAATTGTCTCTTCGAGCTTTATTACTTTATCATAAAGCTCAATATCTTGGAAAGTTATTTATTTCTGTAATGTTCTGCGCTATGTGTCCACTTGCAGCCTGCACTTGGGATTTATAGGCTCTTTCAAATAGGTCACAGTATGTATCCGCTTTAAAGTGGAACAAATTCATAGGAAAAGAGTAGAGGTCGATAAATTGTACACATAAACGAATTGAAGAGATAGAAGTCAGGAAAAGAAAAATAGGAGTAAGATAAGATTGAGGAAAAGAAGAATAAGAGTAAGATAGATTTATGCTAGATAGATTTATTTATTTTTAATCATCTCCTCCTCTGCTAACAACGCCATATCATCAGCAAATCTTATGCACTTTATTCTTCTTCCTCCTACTATCACTCCTCCGCATGTTCTGAAAACAGTTCTTCACTAAATCCTCCAAGTATTTGGTATTCCCAAGAAACTAGTTGGATTAATTAAAATGTGTCTCAGTGAAACTTACAGCAGAGTTCGTATAGGTGAGTTTCTGACAGATACTTTTCCAATTCACTGTGGACTAAAGAAAGAAGATGCACTATCACCTTTACTTTTTAACTTTGTTCTAGTGTATGTCATTACGAAAGTCCAGGATAATAGAGAGGGTTTGGAATTGAACAGGTTACATCAGATGCTTGTCTATGCGGATGACGTGAATATGTTAGGAGAAAATCCACAATCGATTAGGGAAAACACGGGAATTTTACTGGAAGCAAGTAAAGAGATAGGTTTGGAAGTAAATCCCGAAAAGACAAAGTATATGATTATGTCTCGTGACGAGAATATTGTACGAAATGGAAATATAAAAATTGGACATTTATCTTTTGAAGAGGTGGAGCAGTTTAAATATCTGGGAGCAACCAGTAACAAACATAAATGACACTCGGGAGGAAATTAAACGCAGAATAAATATGGGAAATGCCTGTTATTATTCGGTTGAGAAGCTTTTGTCATCTCGTCTTCTGTCAAAAAATCTGAAAGTTAGAATTTATAAAACAGTTACATTACCGGTTGTTCTGTATGGTTGTGAAACTTGGACTCTCACTTTGAGAGAGGAACAGAGATTAAGGGTGTTTGAGAATAAGGTGCTTAGGAAAATATATGTGGCTAAGAGGGATGAAGTTACAGGAGAATGGAGAAAGTTACACAACACAGAGCTGCACGCATTGTATACTTCACCTGACATAATTAGGATCATAAAATCCAGACGTTTCAGATGGGCAGGGCATGTAGCACGTATGGGCGAATCCAGAAATGCATATAGAGTGTTCGTTGGAAGGCCGGAGGGAAAAAGACCTTTAGGGAGGCTGAGACGTAGATGGGAAGATAATATTAAAATGGATTTGAGGGAGGTAGGATATGATGGTAGAGACTGGATTAATCTTGCTCAGGATAGGGACCAATGGCGGGCTTAAGTGAGGGTGGCAATGAACCTCCGGGTTCCTTAAAAGCCAGTAAGTAAGTAAGATATTGAGCAAGGTAGAAGATAAAGGGGCATCCTTGATGTACTCCTCTCCCTATTTCACTTTCTACTATAATTATGTGAAGACTAAAATACAAACTTGCACGTCTCAATCAAAAAATTATGTTCGTAAATGAGAAATACATTTGATGCAACGTGGTTAACAACCCCACAACACGGAAATCCCTTAGAGAATTTCGCCTGTTGCATCGACGAATTTGCATAGTAAAGGCACTGTGGTGTTTTAAAAATAATCTTTTCAAAAAACGATAAACCTCCATGCAGAGTTTGCATCGTGTTTACGCGTTGCTCTAATAATACGCTTTGAATTCATCTCTGATTGCAGGGCTCACAAAATCTGCATAGCAGAGGAAGAGCGGCTCGTTTGTACTTTAAATTACAAAACTATCGATTTCCAGACTACTGTGACGTCATACGCTGATAGTGGTTCAGCATGCACTTTGCACGAGGCAGGGTCAACAAGGTGTGCTATGCCACCACGCGTCTTTTGGCAGTCATATTAGGTATCTCACCTTCTGAACATTACTCATACTGTAGATCCTTCACAATAGTTACGCAATCCATTGGTCATTTTTTTTCTTTCTAATGTTCAGTATATGTTTCTTACGAGAGTAAAAGAAAGACTTTAATAGCTCCTATAAGGGAGAGGATCAAAATATGTACATTTAACATGCACATCCGACAAGAAGATTGTGTGTTTACGTTACCATGGTAACTCTCTTTTATTATCCACCTAATAACTCTTCCTTAATTTATTTCTCTATATCCATTTATTCCTTCCAAACTTCACAATTGTTTCTAGTCTTCTTTCTCTACCTTCCTTATATCTCTTTCCTCTTTCACTTTCCACATTCCTCTCATGCCTTTCTCTTCGCGTCTTTCCCTTATTCCTTATTCCCCTTTCCCCATGCCTTCTTAGTTTCCTCCTTTCTTCCATTTTCTCATCTTTCCATTTTTCTCTATTTCTTCCTCCTCTCCTTTCCTACTACCCCATTTCTTCCTCTCCTTTCCTTCTTTCCCCATTTGTTTCTCTTCTCTCCTTCTCCATTTCTTCCTCTTCTCTTTCCCATTTCTACTGTAACCCAAATGACCTATTCAATTAGAATTAGAGTCTGGCTGGGCGGAAGAGAAGGCCTACTGGCCTTAGCTCTGCGAGATAAAAAATTACAATTATTATTAATTATTATTTCTTGCACTTCTTTTCTCCATTCCCCACTTCTTCCTCTGCTTTCCTTCTTTCCAATTTCGTCCACCCGTTTCCTTAATTCCCATTTTTTCCTCTCCTTTCCTTCATTTCCCATTTCTTCCTATCCTTTCCTTCTTTCCCCATTTATTCCTCTCCTTTCTCCAATTTCTTCTTCTCCTTACCCTATTTTCCCATTTCTTCCTTTCCTTTCCTTCATTCCGTATTTCTTTCTCTCCTTTCCTTCATTCCCCATTTCTTACCCTCCTTTCCTTCATTCCCTATTTCTTCCCGTTTTCTTTCCTTCATTCCCTATTTATTACCCTCCTTTCCTTATTTCCCGATTTATTCCTCTCCTTTCCTCCTTTCTTCCATTTCTTCCCATCCTTTCCTTCATTCCCCATTTCTTCCTCTCCTTTGCTTATTTCTCCCATTTATTCTTCTACTTCCCTTATTTTCTCATTTTTTCCTATTCTTTCCTTCATTCCCCACTTCTTCCTATTCTTTCCTTTATTCCCCTTTTCTTCCTCTCCTTTGCTTATTTCTCCCATTTATTCTTCTACTTTCCTTATTTTCCCATGTTTTCCTTTCCTTTCCTTCTTTCCCCACTTCTTCCTATCCTTTCCTTCATTCCCCATTTCTTCCTCTCCTTTGCTTATTTCTCCCATTTATTCTTCTACTTTCCTTATTTTCCCATTTTTTCCTATCCATTCCTTCATTCCCCACTTCTTTCTATCCTTTCCTTCATTCCCCATTTCTTCCTCTCCTTTGCTTATTTCTCCCAGTTATTCTTCTCCTTTCCTTATTTTCCCATTTTTTCCTATCCTTTCCTTCATTCCCCATTTCTTCCTCTCCTTTGCTTATTTCTCCCAGTTATTCTTCTCCTTTCCTTATTTTCCCATTTTTTCCTATCCTTTCCTTCATTCCCCATTTCTTCCTCTCCTTTGCTTATTTCTCCCAGTTATTCTTCTCCTTTCCTTATTTTCCCATTTTTTCCTATCCTTTCCTTCATTCCCCATTTCTTCCTCTCATTTGCTTATTTCTCCCATTTATTCTTCTACATTCCTTATTTTCCCATTTTTTCCTATCCTTTCCTTCATTCCCCATTTCTTCCTCTCCTTTGCTTATTTCTCCCAGTTATTCTTCTCCTTTCCTTATTTTCCCATTTATTCCTATCCTTTCCTTCATTCCCCACTTCTTCCTATCCTTTCCTTCATTCCCCATTTCTTCCTCTCCTTTGCTTATTTCTCCCAGTTATTCTTCTCCTTTCCTTATTTTCCCATTTTTTCCTATCCTTTCCTTCATTCCCCATTTCTTCCTCTCCTTTCCTTCATTCCCCATGTCTTCCTTCTCTTTCCGACTTTCCCCTTTCTTCCTCCTTCACTCTCTTCCTTATTCCTTGCCCTCCTGTCTTTTTTCAATCTCTTCCTTTCCTTGCCTTCTATCCAAAATTTCTTCCTCTTGTTCCTTATCTTCCCTTATTTCTCACTTTTTTTTCTGTTCCTTCTCTGGAATCCTATTTACGGTATTCATTAATTTGCTTATTTGTGATATTTTTTCTTCGCTGACAAAAGGTACCACCGTGGATACAGGATACGTCCTGTGAAATATTTTTCTGAAGAATACTGCTATAATGAAAACACTCTCTTTCTATTCCTGATTCCGGCATAGCTCCAATCTCATCATTTCAAAATCGCAGGCTCTCGGTATTTCGGAAGGAGGGTTAAATCATTAATCTATTCAACGAATAATGGCCAGCAAGGTTCACTATTTGCGCCGAATGAAAGATCGGAAGAAGATTCAGATGACAGGATCAACGTTTGCTACAAGAATGTATGTTCAGTTGTCTCACCATCAAGAAACTGCGCAACGTTCTCTACAGCCCAAGAAAGAGCTCCGCTTCTTGTAAAACGAGAATGAAAACATATACAAAACTGAAGGGGTTGAAGTCTATCTCGTTATAGCATCATCTTTAAGGTTAAGCGAAATAACATCATCTCCGTGTGAACGCAGCCTATTGCGAGGCGCATAAGCTGTGTTACAAAGTTCTTACGCACTTCGTCGAACATGATGTCCAACTGACAATTTTCAAATGTCCAACAAAATTTCCAGATATCCAATCTACATGCTAATTTCGACTAAAATCATGCGAACCGCTCCCATTTTCAACGTATAAATGAATATTTGTGTAGGTGAGGGGGATGGAGCGACAAGGGAGGGAGCAGCGAGACAGAGAAAGCATAAACACACGAGTCCCCTCGGACAGGGGCTGCAAACTGTTCCGGAAAAACAGGTGCAAATATAACGGAGAAAGGATCTGTTAATCACAGTTCGCAACTCGGTGGAGTTGACACGGGGATGACTGCTTCACTTGTTTTAATTCTCTGAAAATCGTTAGCAGCAGACTGTCTCCGCGGAAACGAAAACTGGATTATGACGGCCGAAGACAAAGGAATGTTTACAAGCAACGAAAATGACATTCGAGAGCAGGTATAGATCTAGAAAAGACAAACTAACTTGGACATAGCTTAGTTTCATTAACTAAATTATTTTCCATTTACGTTACATTGTAAAAACAAATTAAAAAAAAACCATCTTCATTATCTGATGTTGGTCACTAGATGTAAGTCATTCACACAACTGTTCCCATTTGTGGACGACACATCTAAGTTGTAGTTCTTAAAGCCGCCATAGGCGTTGTCCTTGGTGCGCCAAGGGAGGCAAACACAGCACCACATGAAGAATGGAGCAATAATGGAATGCCGGTAGGGGAAACGGGAGTACTCTGCGAAAACCTACCACGAAGCACCAACTTTTAACAACACAAATTCAAGCTGGATTCGCTGGTGTTAAAAATATACATTAAGAAATTATTATATACATAAAACAGAAGTACAAATTAAGGAATTTACCCCCGTATGAGCAAACGCTCGTGGTCGGGAGTAAACTGACCTGTAGAAAAGCAGAAAGAAGAAGATAAAATAAACCAATTAATATAAGCAATAAAATAGCACAGATTACAAAGACAAGAGCCTATCTGACAAAGAACAATAACAATTGAAAAAGTTTATAACCAATATTCACAAGTATAATGATATAACCAGACATCGAGATTTTGGACCCGATAGAACAAGTTTACTACGTCCGTACTATAGGCACCTTTTTCATTGTGTTGGAGTCGGCAGAAGAAGAGACCTGTGTACATGAAACCAAGTTCATGTCCAGTCTGTTGGTACTGTACAGTGACGTTCCAAAAAAAGGCAACTAATTTATCAAACATTAAAATAAAATGATTGTTAGAGGAGAAAAATTCTATAGGAGCAAAAAATTAATCTTTACATAGATTAAAATAAAAAACCTATCATGCGAAATTTTCAAAATTAATTAATATGCATTTCCTTTCGGCTTCTGTCATAAGCACAAGTGCAATACTTACTCAACATACATAATAATTCTGCACAGCATACACAACTTATGAAGTACAATACATGGTACTGTTACAATGTAGCCTACTGCAACACACATTCTGAAGGTCTCAAAACTAAACTTTCTTCGGTAGTTGGCAAGACAAAGTTTATATTGGGAGAAGCTCCGCTCTACATCACATGATGTAATGGATTTATTTTAGTAGGTTATTTTACGACGCTTTATCAACATCTTACGTGATTTAGCGTGTGAATGAGATGAAGATGATAATGCCAGTGAAATGAGTCCGGAGTCCAGCACCGAAAATTATCCAGCATTTGTTCATATTGGGTTGAGGGGGAAAAGCCCGGAAAAAACCTCAACCAGGTAACTTGCCCCGACCGGGAATCGAACCCGGGCCACCTGGTTTCGCGGCCAGACACGCTAACCGTTACTCCACAGGTGTGGATGATGTAATGAATGCAAAACGAAAAAACACTAAGTCATTGAAATCTATCTTCGCTACCCCAGCAGTGTCCGTAGACTTCTTCCCTGCTAGCATGTCTTTTATGTCACAGAATATCGCATATATTCTTAGACTAATCACATAGATAACCACATGCACAGATCAAAACTAGACTACTAGCTATCTTCTGTCTTCTCTTCTGATAAAGTGAACTAGGTGTACGGGACTGTTTTTATTATCAGAACAGTACCTCCTCTCACTGCCTTATGAGTAGACATCGGATTTTTAGGCACTAAAAATTGCAGTTTTAGGCGCCTAAAATAAGCTCAAAATTTGTAAAATTAGGCTCTATTTTAATGAAAATAGGCATTTTAGGCACATCAAGGTATCATACTTATTTCTTTCACTGAAATTTTTAGTTATACACTAAAATACGCACAAAAAGTATGTTTAAACATTAAAAAAGAATACTATATTATATTTATAAACAGAGCTGCACAAATTTAATATATTGAAACTAATGAAATAATGATTATTGATATCAAGATTACTCATTTTAAGTTATTGAAATTCAGTTCCATGCTCAGACTTTATTATAATTATCTGCACAGTACACCACCAGAATTTTTTCTAAATTCTCCACAGTTAACCTTTGCCTTTTGTCACTGAGAATCATTTTGAAAGCAGAAAAACTTCTTTCAACCGAAACTGATGTGAGAGGCGCAAATTTTAAATTAGGTACAATAGAAACATCAATACTTACTGGAACATTTACACTTTCCCCCGATATCACTCTTGATACTTTTTTCCAACAATGAAAATCCTACATTCTTATTTAATACGTTGTCCCACTTATTTTTAACTTTTTTCCCAGTTTCGCCCAAAGCAGAATGTATGTTCACATGAGCTTCCTTTACTATTGCTATTTGGCTACAAAGAGATTGTTTTTCACGTTCTAATTGTTCAATGCTTGCAGGTATGAATGAAAAGTTTGATGTTATGTAGGCAATATCGTTTTTCACTCGTGAGTCATTCAGACAATCTTTCACTGCTTTCACACACGCTGCACTATCAGTTTCAGGTAATTTATCAATAACTGTGACCACTTCTTTAAAATACTTAGAATAATACACCACTGACTGAATCCAGGTTCCCCATCGTGTGGGATATCTGGAAAGTTCTCTCTGAATATTGAAATCCTGGATGGGGCCTTACAAAAACATTTCTTTGTGTTAGAAATAAACGAATTGACAAGAGGAAATTCATTCCGGATTGTTTCAGAAACCCTGTGAAGGCCATGTGCTAGACAGGTTACATGCGTGAGGTTAGGATAAAATGTTTTAAGAAGTGGAGCTGCAGCAACCATGTATGAGGCAGCATCAGTACAAAACAACAGAACTTTAGAATCGTCTATATTACCTGAGTATAAAGACTGTAGGCCTTTATTTACAAAATAAGCAATGGCTTGGCTATTCACTTTCGAAAGTTCCTTAACACATACGAGGTGTGGAATCGAAGGTCCATCAGGACTAAGTTTTCCTACTACCATATATAGGATCTGAGGTTTCATCCACAGAGACCCATATGTAAGAATCACCTATATCCTCCCGAATGGAAGCTAAAGTTTCATTGTATATTCTGTCTAAGTAATTTTTTCTTAGGGTCGACTGAAATGGGATATTTCGTTTGCAGTATTTTTGTAAAAACTGTCTTAAAACCGGATTTTCAATTGCATTCCAGGGAATGTTAGCAGCAACAAACGCTCTGGTTAAATCAGCATAGAAATTGCTGCTGAGATTGGATGAAGTAGGCTGTGTTAGTAAAGTTTGTTGCAGTTGATTTTTCTGCCGAGCTTTAGCCTTATGAGTCGTTCCTTGCACATGCTGCTTTAGGTGGCACTTCTTTTCTTGCGAAATCTAAAAATGTGAAGTAAACTGAATTAAAATAAAACCCTAATTGTTGTATTGCCGTATTTCTATCACAAAGTTAGTGGGTTCGAACAATCAAAATTTCAATGACCTGCAAATACTTTAACTATCGGAATTTAAAAGGTTAAAGTGTAGTGGTCTTAAAAAGAATTATACCTCAGGATAGCTCAGTCAATTTATAAATATTATAGGCCTACTCATTAAAATTAATAGAATTTATATATTTCAACTATTGTTACATACCTGTTTGCTACAAATCTTGCAGAATATTATTTTTCCATCATAAGTGAATTCTGAATATTCTGTTAGCCATTGCCGGATCAATGTAGATTTTGCACTTATATTTTTCGGAATTATCGCGTTAAATTTCACAGGAAAACGTCCTACCGCTCAAAACTTCTCAACACAAATAAGGTGAGGGAAAGTGCAACTGTTAACGAGCATTCAAATGAACCGTTGATATTGAGATTCAATTGGACAAAAATACAAAGTTCCACATTATTGTTGCATTTCCTGGCAGTGTTAACACTAGGAGGTCCATTCTTTTAAATATTTTGTAACGGTTTACCCTATTAATTCGCAGTTTCACGACTTTTCATAAATATTTCAAAAACACTCTTTCTCCAAAAATTGTGATTTTATGACACTCTGAAGGGCAGTACAGCTAATCGGTTTCAGACCGAAAACAGTCATTTTTATAGTATAGTATATCTCTGAATCGGTAGCAGCACATGTTGTGATTGTTGCCTGCTTCAAAACTAAGGTTGGTTCTTTGTCGGCATTTATGCCTCCAAACATGTTAAATTCGGTGAAATCTATTGCGAGTGTCGTGAGATTCAAAACATTTTGTTTCCTTTATCAATGGTTTCATGGCCGGTGTGAAGCAAACTTTCCACTTTTTAAATGCCTTAAATTTCGCAGTGAATGCATGTATAAATTATAAAAAGTAAGAGTAAAATGCGAAACTTTATAGTGAGTTAGGCATTTTTAGGCGAATATTAACAAATTAGGCTCTAATAACCGTTTTAGGGCATTTTAGGGCACTATAAAACTCTTTGAATACCCTTCAATTTCCATGAAACACAAATATTAAAAATTATTTTTACTTTTCTCCTAAAGAAACAAAATAGGCATTTGCCCTAGAATCCGATGTCTGCTTATGAGCAAAGCTCGGAACTTGGGGACTTGTGTCTTTGAACGTGGCTAAGCGACCGGACTTCAATGTCAACAAACTCCCGCTTCCAGCACAGAGGTACTGTAAGATCTGCTATAAAAGTGGTTCCTGGCTGGAACAACATAATGATAATATTATGGTAGGTTGAAACACGTAATTTTATAGCATATATATAAATAAACATGCAAAATATATCAAATTTACAGTTCTGCTCTGTATATTTTATTACAGTGTATGACTATACCGTACATTCGAATATTTTTCGAACCCATACCTTCTTCGTCTGTTAGTTAAACATGATTTGAAACGAAAGAAACTTATTTCCACGTCACGTGAAGTGACGGGAGCAAAATTAATTTTTTTTTATTTTATTTATTTTAACTAGCTACCTACTGAATACAAATTACATTTATAAAACAAAAATGTTTCTAGCCACTACCGTAAGAGCCAGGCTCGTGTACGGTGTGGTCTTAGCCAAAAATATAACATAAAATTTACAAGGACAGTATACTAAATACAGTAAGTAACTTAATTCAAACCAATAAATACAACACAAGAGCAAGAATAAAGAAGAAAGAGAAAAAGAGAGAAAAATACACATTTAATATAAATTGACAATTCGACAGAAGCCAGTGATATTCAATAAAAACAAGAATATAATAGACAGAAATAAAAGGTAAAAAAATACATTTGTTAATATTATATTATATCGTGGATAATTTTACAAATTTATTTTTTAAAAGCTTCAATTTTAAAAAAATTTCAAATTTGGAAAATGGTTTGTAATTGTATTATAAAGTCTTAGGCCGAAATAAAGTATTGAATGTTTTCACTGTCACTGTTTCCTGTTCGATTTTCAGTAGTTGCTAGCTGATCTCGTATCTGAGAAAGATAAGTATCCTAAATTTGTCTCGAAAATAGTTTTCAATTTCTATGTCACTACTAGGGAAGGTTCCACTACGACTTGATCCATGGCTATGGACAAATTTTCCACCGATTTAATAGACTGCAATGTATTTCAATGAATGCCCGTTTCCAATCTCTAGTTTGTGTTTGACACAAGTTACAAAATATAAAGTCTCCATTCGAAGAAAATAATATATCTCCTCAGAATTCCTCCACGAAATTCTGTACCTAAATTTTAAGAAATATATTTTCAAACGTATACAATACCCATTCGAATAATACGTATGTTCTTATTTTCAAACAGACCGTTTACCTCTAATTAATTATCTGAATGTCATTGGCTTCGACACGACACAGTTTTTCTCGTCCGTCTTCCTGCCATTCGATGTGACCACTTTCTTAGTACACACGACTGTCCCTGAGCACTTGCAGCGTGAGCTTTGTGTACGCTGTACCTGTAACCTTACTCATGCACACGACACAAGTCCCCAAGTTTCGAGCTTTGCTTATGAGTATGACTGAGTAAATAAAGCACACGGGACGACAGGTACTATCACTGACCCCACCCCCTACAGTCCAGCTATCCAACTTGAAATCGCTCTGTTTTCATCTATCGGGTCTAAAGTCTCTAAGCCTGGATACAACACTAATATTTAGTAATTAATTACACTGGTCAACAGTCATTTTGCGCCAGACATAAAACTGACAAATTCTTACTAATTTCCACTCCTTGAATTAAAAGATAACAAGCAAAATGCTCCAGCAGTTCGAGTTTTCGAGATGCACAATATAATTCATTTTCTATGTATTTTATTTTAAAAACCACCGTATTTCGCGTGTAACTTTTTTTTTTTACAAATGTGACGACCCATTACGTGAAAACAATATTAGTATAAATAGGCAACTATGTTAGAAGCACTTCTAGAAAAGGAAATTATTTTATTGCCCTTCTACGAGTCTATTTGGAGGGGGTGAAACAGGTTCGCGGTATGAATTCGCTTGAGTTTACCTCATTTTACTTAAAAAATAGAAGGAAGGAAGCATTAAGGGGAAGTACAGTTACTGAGCTGACTAATAAATTCAAGTTTGGAAGGTACGCTTTGTCTAGACTCACAGATAATAACATATTTGACTTAGTTAGAAATTATTTGGCTATCTTTTTTATTTCTAAATTTAATAGTTTTGAAGGTACGTCAAAAGAATATTATGAAATAAAATTAAGGAATGAAGGCTTACCTACGAGAGAGAGCTTGTATGAACTGTATAAATAGTTTTGTAAGGAAAGAGGTATGGAAGAAACTAGAATTAGAGATGATTTAGATACGCTAGCTGCACATTGCAGAGTGAAGAGGGAAGTACATCTTAGGAAGGTAAACCAATACTGATGGTACCAATATTCTAGAATGAGTTGAGTCTTGCACAATAACTGAAAGCTAGTGCAAGACAAAACAAATATGTTAATAGGTAAAACGTAGAAATTGTATTTAAATAATAATATATCTTTGTGTAAAATTGTTGTATGTAATGTGTCTATGATCTATTATATATAATAAACCAAACCAAACCATAGGTATGGACAGTACCTCATTTTACTTGAGATGTGCATTTCTTTCACTGTGAGCTTTAATTACATTACTGTAGTTTATATTTTGCAATAGACCACCCTGTCAAAACCATTTCTAGAAGCGGAAATTGTTTTATTGCCCTTTTCGGTTCCATTTGGAGGGGGTGAAACAGATTCGCTGTATAAAATCGCTTCAGTTTACCAGGAGATTTCCGTGGTGTTAATATTCTGTATAAGACGTGTATTTCTTTAAAGTGTGCTTTGATGGCAATATTCAAAGTACGAATGGTTTGTATGTGCAGCTTTGAAGGTTTAGCATTGCTTCTTGGAATGCAATTAGGCAAAACAAAATTTTGCTGCTTTCTCTGCGAATGGAACAGTCGTGCTCGAGATAATCATTATAAAATAAAACGATAATCAACAGAGCCAGGAAAAAAAATATATTATGCATCAACCCCTTGAACCTCAAAGTAAAGTAATTTTACCCCCTTTACACATTAAGTTAGCGTTAATGAAGATTTTTTTTAAGGAATGAATCATAAAACTGAAGCATTTTAACATATCCAGAAAAAAAAAATCCTACTATTAGTGATTCAAGACTAAAAGAGGGAGTTCTCAATGGACCACAAATTAGAAAAATAATGAAGGACAATCACTTCGAATCTTTGTTGGAAGGAAAAGGGAGAGCCGTCTGGATTGCATTCAAGGAGGTTGTATTAAAATTTTCTGGGTACCTGTAGAAGTGAAAACTATGAAGAACTAGTGAAAAATTTACTGTTGGCATATGAAAATATGGGTTGTAAAATGCCCCTGAAAGTTTACTTCCTTCACTCCCATCTGGATTTTTTCCCCGAGAATTGTGGCGATTTCAGTGATGAACATGGTGAGCGCTTTCATTAAGAATTTCGACTATGAAAAAAAGATATCAAGGACAGTGGAGTATCAGTATGCTAGCAGACTATTGTTGGACTTTAGCTCGTGATGTATCTGATGCCCAGTGTAGATTAAAATGCAGAAAAAGGAAGCTGTAATCTTCTGAACAGAAATATTTAACGTTATTGTCATTATATAAAACAGTATTTTGAATGGATATAAATTCGAAAATTTCTCAAAAATCGTAACCAACAACTGTTTTATTCTCATATTCGTATTCAGGAGACTCAAATTATAGCCTATAGAAAACATGTATCACATACTCAGCGAAAAAAAAAAAAAAAAAAAATTGTTACGCAGTGTTATCTAACTCTATGTTAAGTTCCCTTAGTAATTTCTTTAAATCTCAGTTTAAATTTAATCATACTTATGTTAGCTAAAACAGGGACTGAGAAAATAATTTGTTGTAAAGTTTTAAGCCACAGTTGAAGCCACGTTTCATACCAGCAGCCGTTGAACTTTTGGATTCTGTAAAATGAAATAATATGTTATTCTCGTATTATAATTATGCCAATATGTGTTGAAATTTTTCTTGTTCTTATGAAATGAGGTTAATAATGTATATTTATATAGCCTATCTGCTCCAATTTGAAATCTAAATAAAGATATTTAGTAGGATAATTAATAGACTTTTTCAGACATTTGTTGTTATTATTATTATTCAAATTCAAATTTATTTACAATTTACATTTGGATAGATACCCGAAATAAGCATATGCTCGTGCTCGGGTACAGTCCAGTAGTCTACATAAATTTTACAGGGTTCAAATAATAATGCTGATGATATAAAATAATAGTAACAATAATAATAATAATAATAATAATAATAATAATAATAATAATAATAATAGAATAATGGTGACAGAAATGATACAAAGATTGTTATACAAAATAATTCATTAATAATAATAATAATAATAATAATAATAATAATAATAGTGATAAAACAAAAATATTTACAATAATAAAATAAATAATAAGACGGATAAAATAAAATATAAAACCACTAGCGAGAGTTAACACAACTTAAATAAGCATATAATAACCGGAAAAAATGACGAACTCGAAAATCAACAGAAAAGTTCGATGTATCGCAGACGACAGCAACCGCCGTATTGACATTGTGTTGTGCGTTAATGGTAGTAGTGGGGAGCTGAAAGTCTACGTAACTGCCGTTCCCTTCTAATCTTCTCGTACAATCATGGGAAGTTAATGCTGTAAAAACAAAATGTCTACGAGTCAAACTGTTCATTATTACCAGGATAAATACAAATAATACTGAAATATATTAATCGAGTTTCAGTTATAGATCTCTCCTTTTGTGCAAGAGGTATCATATCATTATTATTATTATATTATTATTATTATTATTATTATTATTATTATTATTATTATTATTATTATTATTTAAAAACTATAATGATATAATAGTCCAATCGTCAAATAGTTGTGTAAAGAGGGCGGGTAATGGGAGCACAGTGAGGCATTTCATCAAAGCAATACAAATGGAAGAGGAAGCATTTTGCGCTCCCCTCCCTCCACAAGCCCGGCCGGCGCTTCAAAGCGCACTCATACAGAAATGCGAGTCGCTTTACGGATATTGATGTTTCAGCTGAAGGGAAAACTTGTTCCTGTTTCGCATACTGAGAATTGCAATAACCCACGCCTCGCCTGGCACGCCATAAACACGCGATAAAGTGCGATGCATCGTTATCACCACCTCGTGCAACGGGATTCTTCTTTCAAAATGCTTCAAGTCCACAAATTGTATTGGAACATTTAGGGCGCGAGAGAAACAGCTTGTTGCAACACCTACAGCACGACCTAGGCTAAAGAATGTGCTACACTGAATGGCAATTACATGGACAAAACAGAAGGAAAAACAATCTCTATACACATGCTGTACATATAGAGTGGACCGTAAGTAGTGTCATTAATTTCAGGGGGTTATTCTTTGACATTTTTCAAGCAAGAAACTTTAGGCCTAATACAGGGACATCACTTTATTTTTACCAACATTTTTAACATTAACCTGGCTATACTCGGAAACACTGTTGTCCCCTTCCATTACAAGAGTTTGGTGTTACTAGTGCAATATGTAAACAAATCATTTTACTAGGTATAGGAGGAGAGAAAAGTAGTGTATCCATTTATGTTGTAGGGAAATACGATATTACGATTTTCAGTTTCATCATCACTTTTACGGAATTTATCAAAATACAGTAGAGTAGTAACATTTTTTTTTCCAAAAACTCAACTTTTCAGGCGGCTATGTTCGTTATGTAATGTCTACTTTATTTAGCATAATTAATTATTTGTGTTAACATACAATATAGAGAGTGCATTTAAATTGAGGGGTCATAAGTAAAGGGCTGTAAGTGCACTTAAGTTACTTTTGAGAAAATGGGGTTTAAATATTTAAGCTTTCGTAAAATCGGTGAAATTTTTATTTAAATTTTAATGTGTGATGCGATTAAAATATCCCTTTGCCACTAAAATTTTAGATACTTTTGCTTACACTAGATGCACTTAACTCATGTTATTACAAATCTCACTAGCATTCCTTTGCTTCTAGCCACCTCAATTCAAAAAAAGCTAATCTGAATTTTTAAATAAGTTGCTGAAAATGGTTGCCGTTCATTACAATGCAGGCTTCAATTCAGTACGCATATTATTAAAAACATTTTGAAGAATATTCTCTTAAACTGAATTTATCGTTTCTTGAATATAATTTTTAGTAAGATATTATTAATATAGGTTCTTTCTTCTATAGAAAACGCAATCATACTTATGAAACACACTATACACTGGAGTGTTTACTTCACTGCTTTAAGACTTCGAATGCAACAGCGGCCGTAAGTTTGTGTGTCTGATGGGAGCAAGGACATTAGTAAAGGGGTGAGAGTGAAGTACATTCAGAAATGCAGGTACAATAAAAATGCAAGTAAAAATAAAATGATGTCCCTGTACAATTTTGCTCGTTTTTGCTTTTCGAGATAAGAATTTCTTTGTATGAAACAACTTGTAACTTATAAATGCAACCTATATCCGTTAATTTTACTACAAAAAAGTATTAAAAATTTGTTTAAAAAAGCAGAAAGATTACTCAATTGAATTATTGTTTAAACATTTCAAAGTTTTCAACATTAAAGAAATTTATTATTTTATTTTATTAAAATATTTTCACAGAAATGTTAATAACTTTGAAAGGTACATACATAAATATAGAACTAAAAATATGAATGATTGGTTTATTGGCAAACTTACTCGTATATATTATTTTAATGTACCGAAGTACATATGATATTTCCATGCGGATATTCTGCGTCATCATACGATGAAAGAGTAATGGAACGGAAAAAAACTCTCTCCGGCGCCGGGATTTGAACCCGGGTTTTCAGCTCTACGTGCTGACGCTTTATCCACTAAGCCACACCGGATTCCACCCCGGCGTCAGAAGAATCGTCTCAGTTTTAAGTACCAACTATTGGGTTCCCTCTAGTGGCCGCCCTCTGCACTACGTCATAGATATCTATGAACCTAGGACCGAAGTCCACACATGTGCTGAGGTGCACTCGTTATGAGTGACTAGTTGGCCGGGATCCGACGGAATAAGCGCCGTCTTAAATCACGAAGTTCCATTACTCTTTCGTCGTATGATGACGCAGAATATCTGCATGGAAATATCATATGTACTTCGGTACATTAAAATAATATATATGATATGCGTAAATCACTTCGTGATTTAAGACGGCGCTTATTCCGTCGGATCCCGGCCAACTAGTCACTCATATCGAGTGCACCTCAGCACATGTGTGGACTTCGGTCCTGCGTTCATAGACATCTATGACGTAATGCAGAGGGCGGCCACTAGAGGGAACCCAAGAGTTGGAACTTAAAACTGAGACGATTCTTCCGACGCCGGGGTGGAATCCGGTGTGGCTTAGTGGATAAAGCGTCAGCACGTAGAGCTGAAAACCTGGGTTCAAATCCTGGCGCCGGAGAGAATTTTTCTCCGTTTCATTACTCTTTCATCGTATAAACTTACTCGTATTAAATTACATAAGCAACTGTGGCTTACAGCTGTTTCGGTGCTTCTTCACACCATCCTCAGAGCCTACTAGATCTCGGCGTCAACTCGAACTTCGCTGCCTGTTGTGGGGGTGCGTTTGCGTGTTGAAAAGTGGATTCAAATAGTGTGTTCTGAAATTGATCTGTGTGTTGAGAATTTGACTCCACTTTTCAACACGCAATCGCACCCCCACAACAAGCAGCGAAGTTCGAGATAACGCCGATATCTAGTAGGCTCTGAGGATGGTGTGAAGAAGCACCGAAACAGCTGTAAGCCACAGTTGCTTATGTAATTTAACACGAGTAAATTTCCCAATCAACCAATCATTTATGTTTAAGTGTTAAAAGTAGTGTACGCAAGATTCAAGATGATAAAAATACGAATTCTCTGCGTCTGTCTGAACCTAAATGTAAACCCAATGCAGCTTTTTATCATAGCATGAGTCAAGGTCCCAGATTATTAAACAAATTTTATTCCAATATTATTTTAACCACGAATCCTCTCCAAATTAATAAAAAAAATTGTATTGGATTTATAGTTTGGGTTTAAACATATTAAACACTATTTAATCTGTATTCACTCTCAATTTTAATTTTATTTTTGTCTGTATTGGAATCCCTTCCTGAGCACGAGTCTTGCTCATTCAGGAGTGGGCTAGTTTATCTTTCATTGTATTTATTAACTTGTATTCATTTCAAACTTACTGGGAAAATGAAGTGAAGATTAGGAAAATAAGGAAAAGAAAGATAGGATTATGAAAAAAAGGACAAAAGGAGACGAAAGTAAAAAACAAAATAATATAAGATTATTAGATGTAGAAAGTAGAAATAAAAAAGTAAATAAAAGAGTAGAAAATGACTGAGAGGAAGAAAAAAGGCGATGAGAAAAAGGAGGGGGGGAAAAAAGTAAAGGAAAAGAAAATGAAAAATATGCTTCCACAAATTGTCGGACTACCCACTTCGCCAGGACAGTAGGCGAACAAAGGTTCGGGCAACATGAAATGGATTTTATCAAAGCATATCCTATGTCATGATCCTATTAAAGAGGAAGAGACAGATTTTCACTTCACCTGGCGAGGAATGAAGCCATAATCGTTCGCTCGTTGCGCCGCATTACGTCGTTGTTGGAGTCAGCAACTAGACAAACACAGCCTAGTCTACGAGGACAAGCATAGGGTTAACGGCGAGGGGCTGGAATTAAACAGACTCCGCCTCTAATACACAGCAAGAACGGAATGCAAGCACATTGTCTCCGCTGTTAGTGCAGGTTAAGGACAGCCGAAAGAATGCTCGGCGGTTGGATGTAAAAAATTATTCAGGTCTGTGTGCCAAAATAAAAGAGTCAAATGTCTCGCGGAGGACCTGTGGTACATAAACGTGAAATATACGTTTTCATTTTAAAGTAGTTTGGGATATTTCAGTTGTCTAAAAGAAGGAAAGCGAAATTCAACGACGACAAAATAAAAATCTATTTTCTCTTTCACTGGAATCCCTTCCGGTTGTGTTATGTTGGTAACAATACTGCTCCTCTCAACTCTCTCTACATCTATTTGTTCGTTATACAAAATGTAAGAGAAATACTATGACCGCGAAAAGTATGTAGATTGAGATAAATTTCCCGGAAATATACCCTACATTTTTACTATTCATGGTTTGTGATAGACTATAGACACTAGTACCACATAACAAAAACGTGCAGTCAAAAAAATGCATTCCATTTTAAAACACTGCATTTTCTACATTCAGATTTTAATACACTGGAAACTGTCAGTACAACGCAATATTTGTGAATAACCTAATTTTTAAATATGCACTAAACTTTAATGGACTGGTTATTATGAAGTAATCTTTAGGAGAGAATATCTTTTAACGAAAGGAAAATCAGTATGTTGTACATTTATCTTACCTTCATGATATCACTGTGTGATATATTCCAAGAAGTTATTTGTAAATACAATGTTCAAAGTATAATACGCTGTTGAATTGTTGCAAGTTTAACTTTACCGTTTCTATCTACAATTTATCCATCCGTCCGTCTAAAAAAATGTATCAATCACCTAATAATGCATCCAGCTATACAAAGATCTATCCATCCACTTATTTAAAAATATATTCATCCATCTAAAATGTATCCATTCACCTTAAAATGTATCCATCCACCTAAAAAATGCATCCAGCTATCTAAAGACCTATTCATCAAGCTACCTAAAATATATCCGTGCACCTAAAATGTATCATTCACCTAAAAATGCATCCAGCTAAGATCTATTCTTCCTGCTATCTAAATAACTATCCATCCAGCTATCTAAAACTACATCCATCTGAAATATATCCATTCACCTCAAAATGTATCCATCCACCTGAAAAGTGCATCCAGCTATCTAAAAATCTATCCATCCAACTATCTAAAAATATACCAATCCATCTAAAATATATCTAGTCAATTAAAAATATATCCATGCAACTAAAAATGCATCCAGCTATCTAAAGACCTATCCTCCAGCTATCTAAAAATATAACCGTTCACCTAAAAATGTATTATTCAGCTAAAAATGTATCCAGCTACCTAAAGGTCTATCCGTCCTGCTATCTAAAGAACTATCCATCCAGCTATCTAAAACTATATCCATCCATCTAAAATATATCCATTCACCTAAAAATTAATCCATCCACCTATCTAAAGATTTATCCATTAACCTAAAATGTATCGATCCACCTGAAAAATGCATCCAGCTATCTAAAAATATATCAATGCATCTAAAATATATCTATTCGGTCAACGGTTGGCGAGTTGGTATAGCGCTGGCCTTCTATGCCCAAGGTTGCGGGTTCGATCCCGGGTCAGGTCGATGGCATTTAAGTGTGCTTAAATGCGACAGGCTCATGTCAGTAGATTTACTGGCATGTAAAAGAACTCCTGCGGGACAAAATTCTGGCACATCCGGCGACGCTGATATAACCTCTGCACTTGCGAGCGTCGTTAAATAAAACATAACATTTAAACATTTATATGTATTCACTTAAAAATGTATCCATTCACCTAAAAAAATGCATCCAGCCATCTAAAGACCTATCCATCCAGCTATCTAAAATATATCTGCTCACCTAAAAATGTATCATTCACCTAAAACTATATCCATCCATCTAAAATATATCCATTCACCTAAAAATTAATCCATCCACCTATCTAAAGATCTATCCATTAACCTAAAATGTATCGATCCACCTGAAAAATGCATCCAGATATCTAAAAATATATCAATCCATGTAAAATATATCTATTCATTTAAAAATGTATCCATTCACCTAAAAAAATGCATCCAGCTATCTATCCATACTGTTATCTAAAGAACTATCCATCCAGCTATCTAAAAAATGTATCCATTCACCTAAAACTGTATCCATCCACCTACTTAACTCTATCCAGCTATTTATCTAAAGCTTTGAATCATGACTTCTGATGTCACATCCGACTGTTTAGTCAATTATCTAGTTCATTTCAGTTACAAATATAGCTTTGGGACATGGCCTTAAACTCTATCAATTTCTCTAAAATGAATCCATTCTTCTAAAAATGTATCCACCCTTCTAAAAATTTATCCATCCATCTAAAAATCTATCCATCAATCTATCTATTCATCCATTTATAAATCTATCCACTTATCTACCTATCCATTGCAGTTTGTCGTTCGCTTAGCCTTCTTTTTCCTTGCTGATTTTTTTTTTTCTATTTTAGTATTTGAGGGAATCCTATATTCTCTCCGACTAGCCTGATACTCAAATATACACTTCTACAAAGTCGAATACAACACACGGAAAAGAGGAATTCTATCCAAAAATATTAATAAAGTTCCATTCTCCACACGATATCCTGCACGCGTAGGTACAAGAAGAAATAAAAAAAACTTTCTGGTTTAGCATCATTAAACAGATCGTCTTTGAAGTCTTTAACGACTCTGTCGAACTCAACTGTTCCAGAGTTCATCAAACAGTATCACAACGGGACAAACAAAACTTTAATTAAGTAAATGGATAATAATCTGTTAATCTGTGACGAAGAGAAGGAGCGGGGGGAGACAGCTTTTTATTGCATTCAAACAGTGCCCAAAGTTTCGGTTTTACGGCCTTGTGATAAGCTTGGAAACTCATATAAACTAATAACCTTGGTTAGAGCCATTAGTGTAATCAGTAACCATGGCAACGACATCGCTTCCACGACGCCGTGTTGGCCGTACAGACACTGGGATGTGTAGCTCTGTCAATAATCCACGGAGCTTCAGAATCTGCAAGCTGTCAGGGATTAATTACAGAACAGATGACAGACGAGGGATTTAAGAGACATCGGTTGTCATTCAACGCATTGCATTGACTTGCACAGAGACGTCAGTTGCTGTAGTTGCACTGCATACGAGCTATTCCATCCCAAATCGACCGAAATATAGAGAAAATTGACCTTGCAATTTTTAAATAAAATGAAACTTTTTCTGTCCGTTGTTGACAACTGTGATACAATGCTTTGCGCAAAGTTTGAGGCATCAGAACTTCATAGTGTTTAAATTAAAAATATTTAAATTTATCGTATTCTCATAAAATTTGCAATTTTAACCTGTTGTGGCTCCGAAACCCTTTCACCCAATGATCAAAATCATGGTTTATTTTGATGCTAAGAAATTAAAGTTTATATTGACATGTAAACAGTTTTTCTTACTTTTTATGGAAATGGAGAAATTTAGATTTTTCCTCATTAAGACGCCTTTTGAGATGGGCAGGGCATGTAGCACGTATGGGCGAATCCAGAAATGCATATAAAGTGTTAGTTGGGAGGCCGGAGGGAAAAAGACCTTTAGGGAGATCGAGACGTAGGTGGGAAGATAATATTAAAATGGATTTGAGGGAGGTGGGATATGATGATAGAGAATGGATTAATCTTGCTCAGGATAGGGACCTACGGCGGGCTTATGTGAGGGCGGCAATGAATCTCCGGGTTCCTTAAAAGCCAGTAAGTAAGTAAGACGCCTTTGGCCACGAAAAAATATTTTTAAAATATATGGTTAGATTCCGCATTGAAAGTACAAATAAGCAAATATTTTTTACTGGTGCACCGTTGATAAGAAAGTATTGAAAATATCAAATAAAGAAAATAAATAGTACGCGCGTGGGCTAACCAGCTGACTGTGACGCGGGAGCTAGCCGAGATAAGCAAGGCCAGGAGACATAAACACGTGAATTTTCGTCTAGTAGCGCCTATCTGGCCTACCTTTATCACAAGTTTTCATAAACACAGGAGTAAAATGACGCCCAACGTTCGCTTATCTTCAGCTCTCGGCCAGTGCGTGCGGTACTACGCCGTTCAAGTCTAGGCGTGTGAAAATAATTTATTTAATACCCTCGAAACTTATTGCCATACCACTAAGAAAACAATGCCGAATCCTTCTTAATAATGCAAAGTTTTTTTTTTCCCCAATATTTTTTACATTTTTACAAATGGGCAAAAAGCCTAAAAGTAAGTAAAATCAGATTATCTGTCTCTCTGTATACAATAAAAATAAGGATTACTTCTTAACATAATCTACCAAATGCCAGCTTCAAAATGAGCTCCCGTTCAATGTTCTGCAGTAAAGGTAAAAGAGAAGATGGGAACGATACGATAAAAGAACTTAAATGGGAAACTTTGGAAAACAGACGTAGGAAAACTAGAATAACATCATTGTATAGAGCACATCTAGGTCAGAAAGCATGGGTAGACATAACGGCTCGGTTAGAAAAGCCAACATACTATGGTAGGAACGATCATGATTTTAAAATCAAATGTAGGAAACAGAAAACGGATGTAGGTAAATTCTCATTTTTAAATAGAACTATAAATGATTGGAATGACCTACCTGCAGCGGTCTTTGAGGGCTGTCCTTCCTTAAGGAGATTCAAGAATAATTTAAAGAGTTGTGTATAAAGTGAAAATTAAAATTAAGGTGACATTCAACATTTAATTTTTTAAGGTGGCATGTATTTATCTAGCCTGACGAGTTTACTTCCTTGGTTTGAATTGTAAATTATTTAAAAATAGCGTGTAAGAGGGCCTTAGACTAGAAATGTTTAGTTTAAATGTAGTTCTGTTTATAAGTATGCATAAGAATGCAATTATTTGACTTATTGAACTATTGTATCAGTGAAGCGAGGTGAGTCAGTGAAGTTATGGTTTTACAGTGCAGTGAACAGTTCCGATCAGTGATAATTTATAGCGTCAATGAAATGTGTTCTATAGTGTCAGTGAAATGTGTTACAGAGTGTCAGTGAAATGTGTGCTAAAGTGTCAGTGAAATGCGTCATAGTGCCACTACAGGGAATGAGATGAGAGTAAAGTGAAAGACTATTGAAAATTATGTAGGACCTATGCATAATTATGTAGGTTGTGTTGTAAAATTAGGTGTTTTATTTTATGTTTTATTATTATTGTGTTAAATTGTATTGTGTATTCTTATTGTATTGTGTATAAAATTGTATATGTGTTGTAAATTTTATTATGTATTGTAAATTTTATTGGGTATTGCTTATCATTTTAACTGTGTATTGTTAATATTGTATATACCACTGCCACCGGGTGCTTGCCCACTTGCAGTGTAAATAAATACATACATACAAATGGTTCCAGAGTTCTGAGCGCTGAAAGAGGCTTGTTTTTATAAAATACGTTAAATTTGTCGCTCAATAGTACGAAAACCGTTTGACCTTCGATAGTATATTTTTGAAATTGCACTCTCCCCAGCACCTTGTATAAATAGGGAAAAAATTAGAGTATTAAAAAAATGCGAGGTTTTTTACCGATCGATTTCATATGGAATAGCCCATACAAACTATAAGCACTTCCTGTTATGAACGCATCTTACGTCGTAGACATGCCTCCCTTTCCAATAAAAACAATTTTTATTTATGAGGTTCTACACACTTGTGGAGAAGCTTTAACAAGAAGATTTTGAAGTTTTCTACAATATTAGTTTCTCCAAAGATTCAAAACAACTTTCACATTCCTCCATAAGGCTAAATAAGCTTTTAAGACCTCACGCATTCATAGTGTTCTGCCAATTTTCCAAGCATAAAATTAAGTTTTTAACATATTTCGCGTATATCGATAATACCAAAAAACCACACCCTTATTTATTATCAAAGAATAATGCTTCAGCTTGTGAAAAAAGTCGTTCTGCATCAGGAATTCATGAGATATCACATATTTAAAGAAGCTAACATCTCTTACACAGTACATTTTACTTAATTTTTTACCTTCAAAAACCCGAGCAACTTGAATAAAGTGTGATAGCAACAGTGTCTAGACATTTCCTTTAAATTTTCGTTTAAGATTTATACTTTGGAATATTTTGGAATTTGAGAACGTGCTGATTAGCGTTCAGTTTCTATCAACTGTTGCTAAACGCTTAAAACGTATAATGAAAACATATGTGCCAACTTCACATTCATTTATTTTATAGTTCTAATTGAATACGCGTTGCATTTTCACAAAATGTTGAAGTAAAACACGCAAAAATGTCAACGTCGGTTCATTTAACCCTTTGCAGCACAAATTAATTTTTTATGTTCTTCATTTCATGGATCATAGCCAGGGAAAGGAAGTTCATGTCCTAAAAACGTGAAGAATATGTATGCATTTATGCCGTAAAAATAGATAAATATGCTACAAAATAGCCTTATCGTCTGAGATTATTTTAACAGAATAATAAGGTAAAGGTAACTTACGTTTAGTCTATGGATTTTAAAGTGCTTGCCTCATTGCTGAATGCTCCATTTATGCTGTTACAGTTCAAAACTAAGCAGTGACGTATGTTTTCTGTTGTCATTCTTCGCCTGTTGTCTCTCAGCATGGCTTTGTAGCGCGAGAAACTTCGTTCTACGTCACAAGAAGTAAGAGGGGCTTGCACAAAAGCTGTGTGCTGTTCTACAGAAAATTTTGTTGGTTTTTAGGTGTCTTTCCTACGAGAATATCTTGAATTTCTTTAAGTTGATAATAGCCAGGGTTTTTGGAAAGAATATTTGCTGTTTTCTCATTCACTTCATCTCTACAATTCCTGGAACTGATGTTAAACTGGCTATTGTTCTATCGAAATCTGCTGAAGACTGCAGTAAAGTCATACCAATTGCTAACTTGAGAGGCTCCCTATGAGGGCGTCATCGTTACGTTCAAAATTCATAAACATAAATTAGTCGTGTTTACGAGGTTACACACTTTTAAAAATGAGGGAAAGACAAATAAGCATACATAATATGCAGTTTCCCTGCATAAATGTTAAAATATGATGCTTTTATAAATAAATACAAAATATGCAATTTTATGCACAATAAAAGTCATATCATTCTATTCAGAAATTTGTGATTCATGTAGATAAACTTTCAGCATATTCACAAACGATACAGAACAAATATGTAAATGCATGAACTTTCTTTCCCTAATCATAACAAAGCTTCGATAAATTTTTTGTGTGAGATCGTGCGTATTTGCTTGGTTTCCGCACAAAAACAATCCGCGGAAAGTCTAAAATTCCACATTCAGTATTCCTAACCTAACACACTTAACAATTTCCCTCTCCTTACCGCTTAAGTGACATATTGATTTTACTGCTTCAGGCTTTTAACATATTATTTTTAGAGACGTTCAATATAGTAATAATTATAAATTGGAAACTTACCACTGCAATTTCACCTAAATTGCACTGTTAATTATTGTTTTTAAATATTTGTAAAAATTAACTAAACTCTACAACTCCACTAAAGTTACTGCATTCGTGATGCAAGCAACATTAAGGAAGCCGTGAAAAAATCAACAAGATTCCACACTCATCATAGACTTGGGGAATAAATGACAGACGTATATCACGGCCTACTGGAGTATAGTAAACATAGAAGAACATTTTAAAGCAACAATGTTGAAGATAGATATTTTTGTTTTGCAAATTTGCCGTCATTGAACAGAAACCAAGATGGAGATTTCATTGCAACTAATTAGAAATTCCTCTTTCAGGTATGTAATAAACGATCTTCGCACAAAATAATGTACGATACACGAGCGGTATGTTTTCTTTCAATTCTCGGAAATTAAAAAAGCTCAACTACGTTTCGCTTTTTCAAACTTTTCCTGGAACATGAAAACTTCAACATACCGCTCTTGTAACGCATATTACTATTTCATCATTTTAACTCTGCACACAATTTCAAAACATAGATGGCAGCTCTATGTATACTCAAGAGGTGGTTCCTTGGTGGAATATCTGTGCCATAAAATTTAGAAAAAAAAGAAAACGGTGGTTCTTCTGAACAACCACTATGCTCCAAAGGGTTAAAAAAACGTGTATAGTCTATGATTACATATTAATGCACTTACTCCACACATAACTGCATCTGTCTGTAGTCGAACAAGTTAGCTGCCAACCGCGAGGAACATGGAAACTTCCTTCCAACATCTGTTAAACGCACAAGAACATAATGAAGTCAATATACGAGTACAGGGACTGCTACAGAATCTTCATTGTTCTCAGCAGGCTAGATACAAAATCTAGCGAATCACCGATACAATAGGCAACTTCTCTAACACGTCTGCTTGGCAGGTCCGTCTACTCGTACAATACAGGCGCTGAGCTTTTAGTGATTGAAGCGAGACTCCGTGTTTACATTAGATGGATAATAAAGAATTCAACACAAGATCTAGGGCTCCTTTGCAAAAGTGTGGCGGGATACTTCACGAGTTACAAGTCCAGGTTTTGTAAAAATATGAATTCTTGTATTTTTTTTTTCAGAACTATGTACACACCTGAATTTAATATTTTCTGAAAGAATTAGTGGAATAGGATGTGATTTGTAGACTTTATTATAGTTTGAATAATTTATAAAATCGTAACTTTAAGAATTAATATTTTTGTTGCAATTCATCGAACCCTGGAACTTTTGATAGAAAGCTGTGTAGACACAAGAATTTAACACTTTCTGAAAGAATTGATAAAATCGGTTGGAATTTATAGATTTTATTAACGTTTATACAACTCGCATGTTCGTCGCCTGAAACCAACGTTTTTCCCATTTCGTAGTTATACACTAACAAACTTATGTTTCTCTGCATGGAACCATGATACTTTTGATAAATATGTGTGCAAACATCAATTTAACATTTTTTAAAGAATTAGAAGAATCTGCTGTGATTTGTAATTGTTATTCATGTTTGAAAATCTCGTGAAAAGTCAATTTTCACATTTTTTCTTTCTTTGCGTCCAACCTGGAAACCTATGGTGGATACTGGTGTAGACACATCAATTTAACACTTCCTGCAAATATTAGAAGAACCGTGTGACAGATTTCATTAGCGTTTCAATATTTCAATAAACCGAGAAAACTACTATGAATATTTTTGTTCGTTTGTATCGAAAACTGGAACTTTTGATAGAAAATTGTGTAGATACCTGAATTTAACATCTTCTTAACGAATTAGAAGAATCTGTTGGGATTCGTAATTTTGATTCATGTTTAAAAATCTCGCGAAAACTAAATCTTCACATTTTTTTTTCTTTGCGTCCATCCTGGAAACCTATGATGGATACTGGTTCAGACACATCAATTTAACACTTCCTCCAAGTATTACAAGAATCCGTATGAAATTATAGATTTCATTAGTGTTTTAATATTTGAATAAACCGAGAAAACTGTACTATGAATATTTTTGTTCGTTTGCAACGAAACCTGTAACTTTTGATAGAAAACTATGTAGACATGTGAATTTAACACTTTCTGAAACAATTAGTGGAAATGTACAACACCATACCTTTGCCCAATAGGCTTCTGGATTTTTTAAACGTGCAATCGAAAAACTGCCAGAATGTTGGAAGTCATAAACATTGCAGGAAGATACATTATTGATTGGTTTATGTTTTTCATTTTGCTAAAATAAATAATTTTAAATTTAATAAGAAGATTACAAATTTATGCCTCACACAGTACTGGGTGTTCAGTTCAAAGTGTGTCATGGCTCGCTGTATGCCGTCATGTGGCTAGCCGATGAGCCTAGAGAATTCAATCTTCCTACATTTCCGCAGAGGTGTATTACTTATGTGCCAGAGAAATTGCCTAGTAAGTATGGCGTTCATTCTGAAGAGTACTTACCGATACGTACGTTAACGCCGGTAGTGGCAGGAATGTGAACTGTTTCGAAACATGTACTGAGGTGAGTTTTTTCTTACTGTCGGGATATGGGGAGAGTGTTAAGACGATTACTTACGTATTTGTTGATATTAACTTCGACGGTCAACATGGACACGGAGCATTTGATTTGTGTTGTGGAATGTTGCCGTACGCAACCGATGATAACAAATACCCTGCGTAGAACTTGGCCGCGCAAAACATAGTTCGAAAGAGGTTATGGTAGCAAACAGACCGTACAGACCGCCATCTGTTGCTACGACGTTCAAGTTATACCGGTACCGTACACGTTCTCAAGTTCAGATTGAACGCCTTGATTAATAGGCAACTTCTCTGACATAAAAGCTGAAACTCGCTTCAAATCGCTGACTCATCAACAGTGACGTCATGATACACTTTGAAATAACACCCAATATGTACCTACACATCACAGTACTTTCTCTTTACATGTTATGAGATGTAATACAAAAAGTGACGAACCGTATTCAAGTCAACAAAGTTTAATAGGTTAACCGGTTCAAATATGCTTGAAGGAACGGAACTACTGCATTTCCAGTGCAGTTGTATTGACTATTTTGTTGTAATTATTTAAAAAAAAACATTATACAGACTTTAGTTATTATTTTTTGCTCTTTTTTAATTGTGCCATAATTTTCTTCAACTCGTAAAGTTCTACAGAGTGTCACAAGATCACAAGAATCCACGGAGCCAGGTTTCTCTTTTCCCTCGTGAAAATCGAAAGCAGAACGCTGTGCTGTTAACTATATTCGCTGCCACCTAGTTCAGAGCTGAATGTAATTCAATTCAAAACATCAAGTTAGCTGAAGAGTGTTTGTTATTCACAAACAAGATGATGGGATTTGTTCAAAGTACAAAATGATCAATCTAATTTTGCTGCATATTATTACAGGCTCCGAGTATACGCTCTACGGCAAACCGAATAGTAAGATTATATAAAGTCTATTCCACAAACATTATAAAGTAAAGAATCCTGCCCATGGTCACAGAGTAAACGTAGGAAGTTGTTGATTTTGACCAAATGCAGTTCAACAAACCATGTTCAAGTAAAGTCGAACTCTGAAATCCACTACAAATTGCTGTTGAAATTAAATTGGACACTTTGTATATACTCGATTTCAAAGAGAGTCCGTTTCAATTATTTATCTATCTCTGGGTGATAAATAACTTGACTATTTACCTCGCCACTTAGATTTAGAGAACTGAAACCAGGGTTTAAGCCACAGTTGCATCTGTCGAATTTTGCAACTCGACTTCTAAAAATGCAACAAACTTTCAATTCAAATGTGCAAAAATGCGACAAAGACATTGGACTTCAGAAACGAAGATGGTAGAGAAGAAACTGAAATCACAGATGTGTTTGAACTAATCACTTCTGGAAAAAAATCAAATGCCGATGGAATGAGCAATGTTCAAAAAGGTACTGAGCAACAGATGTTCAAGAATGGATTTCAAAGAGCTGGTATAATTCATGTAAGTTAACAAGTTAGGTGAATAATTTCTTCTAATTGATTTATATAATTCCATAGCATACCGTAAAGTGGAAGCAAGTATTTAGTTGCATGAATCTTGTAAAAACTGCAATTAGAAACAGCCTTTCAGTAAAAAAGAGTTAGCACTTTTACTTACTTACTTACTTACTTACTTACTGGCTTTTATGGAACCCGGAGGTACATTGCCGCCCTCACATAAGCCCGCCATCGGTCCCTATCATGTGCAAAATTAATCCAGTCTCTATCATCATATCCCACCTCCCTCAAATTCATTTTAATATTATTTTCCCATCCACGTCTCGGCCTCCCTAAAGGTCTGTTTCCCTCCGGCCTCCCAACTAATACTCTATATGCATTTCTGGATTCGCCCATATGTGCTACATACCCTGCCCATCTCAAACTTCTGGATTTAATGTTCCTAATTATGTCAGGTGAAGAATACAATGCGTGCAGTTCTGCGTTGTGTAACTTTCTCCATTCTCCCGTAACTTCATCCCTCTTAGCCCCAAATATTTTCTTAAGAACCTTATTCTCAAACACCCTTAACCTTTGTTCATCTCTCAAAGTGAGAGTCCAAGTTTCAGAGCTATACAGAACAACCGGTAATATAACTGTTTTATAAATTCTCACTTTCAGATTTTTTGACAGCAGACTAGATGACAAAAGCTTGTCAACCGAATAATAACAGGCATTTCCCATATTTATTCTGCGATTAATTTCCTCCCGAGTGTCATTTATATTTGTTACTGTTGCTCCTAAACGATCCTACATAGCTAAAAAACGTTGAAAAGTTTCTCAATCTATACAAAAAAGAATAATCTTGAACTACACTAAAGTCTCAAGTCATATAATTATCTTTTATTGAGCTGATCCAATCTAAACATTTGCCTAATTATAATATTTATTCTGACTCTCAAGATTTGTTAGATGAGAATGATATCTTAATTAAGTCATGGTGTTCTTCTAATTATTTAAGTATTAATGAAAGTAAAGGGACAGATCTTAAATTTAGCTTAGATACAAAAAGTGATGCTTTTCATAATAACATCAAATTTTTGGGTACTTATATTGAAGGCGGTTTGGGCTGGGATAGCCATATCAATATGATTTCGGGTAAGATATCTAAAGGATTATTTATGTTAAGATGTTTGTCCAAAACTGTGGACACAAAAGTGTTATTAACAGTATATTTTTCATATATTCATAGCCATCTTCAATATGGTGTTTTATTATGAGGGAATCATAGTTCATCTTTTAATATTTTTAAATTACAGAAGAAAGCAGTGGTGTTGGACCAAAATAACATTGTAAACCTTTATTTCAATCCTGTAAAATTCTCACTCTTCCATCGCTATATGTATTGCAGTGCCTGTTATGTACCAAAATGAATATAGATAATTTCCCTTCGAACTTGTATTTTCACTAACACCATACGAGAAGTTGGAAAGATATAAGACTTGATTTATGCAGATACAAGACTACTCAAAACAGTTTTTATTATATGTCTCTGAAGTTTTATAATGGCTTACCTAATTCAACTAAAAATTTAAATTATGATTCATTCAAATCGTTAATTAAAATAAAATTGTATGAACACAGTTTGTATAGCATTAACGAATATTTTAACTTGGCAAATAATTTTGTATGATCTTATTTATATTGACGTTTCTATGCATAAGGTACTTATGTCCAAACAATAAAGTAGCTATCTATCTAAAAAAAACACTTCATTTAAAAAGACGCAATTTTTATCGAAGACACTAAAAAATGAAACAACTTTCTGTTAAAAACTAATTTAACACACTGTATAGGCCTGTAATAAATTGTATGGGAGAAACTCGTCCTAAACATTTGTCAATTTATTATAGACTAGCCGTACCCGTGCGCTCCGCTGCACCCGTTAGAAATAAATATAAAGTAATTACATAATTAAAATAGAACATTTAACCCAGGGAACATTCGTGTTTGATATAAGGATAAATCGTTTATTATATTACTTAATTTAAATTATATTTTCATAATTAAAATGCGATCATTTTGATCCAGAGACCACTCATTTGGTCATAAAAATTATTTTAGGAAATACAGGAAACGGATGTACAGAATAGCCTATCAAGTTTTCTGTGCATAAGAAGCTATTTTAATCTTACCTGTCCTCGATTCACTCAGAAGTTACTGTAATAACATTATAGCATTATGTCCATATAGAGAAACTACACTTTCCAATGGTGAATTAATAATTAATTATACAAATCGGTTAATTTAGCTTCCGATATTACTTCATACAAATACAGAAACATTATCTGTAGGCTATCTTTCATAGCTTTCGATTGTTGCTGTCCAAGGCCCCTTATAGACGAAGTCATTTGTTTTTTAATTCATTACACGGCCTTAGATGGCAGTTATTTTAATTTTAAAACTCATTTATCTCATTAAATATCAGTCCTATCAAATTTTTTTCAAATAATAAAACTTATCGGAAATTATTTTTAAAGAAACTTTTGTTATGTAACATTTTTCACAAAAATCAATAATAAGCGAGGTATTTCGATTTATTTAATTCAGGCCCCCTTATAACCCCCCTTTTAAATAATGTATTTTGAATGCCATATAGCCTAAAATCTAAGTTACAACGAACTTAATTTATATTCCAATTTTCATCGAAATCCGTTCAGCCATTATCGCGTGAAAAGGTAACAAACAGACAGACAGACATACAAATAAAAATTTCAAAAAAGCGATTTTCGGTTTCAGGGTGATTAATTATATATGTTAGGACCAATTACAGTATTTTTGGAAAATCGAAAATTACCAGAAAAATTTCGGCTACAGATTTATTATTAGTATAGATTGCTAGGCAACCACATATTCCTTATCATCAATGGCTTGGCGTCCCTAACAAATACACGTAATCAGGGACATAAATAAACAACATTTTTACACTCTTGCTGTAGTCTACATCCGCCAACACCAAATATTTCTCCGCCCGCCAGTGTTTTGTTTTCACTTACAGCATGTATTGCTGTCATCATTAAAATGCAGAAATGACGCCCATAGCATAATGTGAAGTACAGTCTAATGGCCGGGCCCATAATTTGGAGAATTAATGGATTGTTTTAGCCATTAGATGTAAACATTGTTTCCGCAACCAATTTAGAGTTGGGAATTGCGTCGAAATTGGGAATGGCTCCGAACTCCATTTATTGTGACGTTGCGGAATGCAGGGCGTCGAGTCTGGCGGTGTCAAGGCAAGGTAACTGGATTTTTGTACACGTTCAAATAATCGCGATCGCCAATTTGCATCCCGATGGCTCAATTTGAACGCGGGGACAGAAAAACGACTGCGGAAACCTCTGTTTAAATCGGCTATCATAACGATTGTTTTGCCGGCTGCTCCAAACGTATTATGTGCAGGTGTCTGCGAAAATAATGAGCCGCTCTCTGTTCGCAAGAATCAATTACAAACACGAAACACGCTATCGCCGCACGGAAAAAAGCATTCCCTTGCAAGATGCAGCCCTCAGCCAGAATATCACCAATACAGATCGAGTGGACAAATAAGCGAGCTGCAGTTAAGAGGTAAAAATAGCATTAACCATGAATTTCATTTACTACAGATTGTAAAATTGAAAATTAATATGTAATGTATTTATTATTATTATTATTATTATTACTTACTTACTTACTTACTTACAAATGGCTTTTAAGGAACCCGAAGGTTCATTGCCGCCCTCACATAAGCCCGCCATCGGTCCCTATCCTGTGCAAGATTAAGCCAGTCTCTATCATCATACCCCACCTCCCTCAAATCCATTTTAATATTATCCTCCCATCTACGTCTCGGCCTCCCTAAAGGTCTTTTTCCCTCCGGTCTCCCAACTAACACTCTATATGCATTTCTGGATTCGCCCATACGTGCTATATGCCCTGCCCATCTCAAACGTCTGGATTTCAAGTTCCTAATTATGTCAGGTGAAGAATACAATGCGTGCAGTTCTGTGTTGTGTAACTTTCTCCATTCTCCTGTAACTTCATCCCGCTTAGCCCCAAATATTTTCCTAAGTATCTTATTCTCAAACACCCTTAACCTATGTTCCTCTCTCAGAGTGAGAGTCCAAGTTTCACAGCCATATAGAAGAACCGGTAATATAACTGTTTTATAAATTCTAACTTTCAGATTTTTGGACAGCAGACTGGATGATAAGAGCTTATCTACCGAATAATAACACGCATTTCCCATATTTATTCTGCGTTTAATTTCCTCCCGAGTGTCATTTATATTTGTTACTGTTGCTCCAAGATATTTGAATTTTTCCACCTCTTCGAAGGATAAATCTCCAATTTTTATATTTCCATTTCGTACAATATTCCCGTCACGAGACATAGTCATATACTTTGTCTTTTCGGGATTTACTTCCAAACCGATCGCTTTACTTGCTTCAAGTAAAATTTCCGTGTTTTCCCTAACCGTTTGTGTATTTTCTCCTAACATATTCACGTCATCTGCATAGACAAGAAGCTGATGTAGCCCGTTCAATTCCAAACCCTGCCTGTTATCCTGAACTTTCCTAATGGCATATTCTAAAGCAAAGTTAAAAAGTAAAGGTGATAGTGCATCTCCCTGCTTTAGCCCGCAGTGAATTGGAAAAGGATCAGATAGAAACTGACCTATACGGACTCTGCTGTATGTTTCACTGAGACACATTTTAATTAATCGAACTAGTTTCTTGGGAATACCAAATTCAATAAGAATATCATATAATACTTCCCTCTTAACCGAGTCATATGCCTTTTTGAAATCTATCTATTATTATTATTATCAGTTATCACTATCATCATTGCTATCTCTGTTTTCTTTCTTTTTTCTTGTATTAGCTCGATGAGAGCTCTATAGTGCTCTTTTGACTCTGTTGACCCTCTATAGGGCTTTAACTTAATTTGTATCATTTTCATCAGTGTTTGTATTTCTTTTTTGTATTTATATGTGCTATCTGGTAGGATGGAAGAGAAGGCCTTATGGCCTTAATCCTGTCAGATTAAATAAATTATTATTATTAAATTATTATTATATCTCTACGGAGAGTTTCAAAAGTGGCGGTATGTCAATAAGAGCATGACAACCTCTGGAATTCGTTACCTGCTAGCATCAGGGACTGTCGAAAAAAAATTGAATTCAAACGCAAACTTACTAGGCACTTGGTCAGTAATTGAGACTCGTTCAGACATGGCTTCTTGTAAATAGTTCTCTTAATCTATCACAAAATATCTCAATATCCGGTAATTTCATCACTATAGATTTTCGTTACTGTAGGTTTCATTTGTAATTCAGTAAATACTAAAATATTCTTTGTTCTTAACTTCTATGATAAAATGTCTAGCTTTCATTAATCAGGTAATCTTGCCGTACTATAATTTTTATTGTAACTGTAATTGTAAATTTAATATTAACTGTAATTTTATTGTTCATGTTATAGTTGTAATCCCCTGGTAGAGGGGCAGAGAAGGCCTGACGGCCTTATCTCTACCAGGTTAAATAAATAAATAAATACTACTAATAGGGGAAGGAAGGGTATTGGCGCTCACCTAAGGAAAACCATTATTTCTTTTCAAAACAATGGTCAATCTTAATACTTTATTCACAAAAAGCAGACATGAACTAGATTTCTTTACATCTGAAATAGTATTACTTAAGAAAGTATTATATTTAGGGAACTATTAGGAAAACAATGAAAATGGGTAATGAGCGGTATTGCCCGACACTGTAGGGCAATGGCGCTCAACATAGTAAATAACATTCACGCGTATTTAGGTGCAGTGATCGCATTTATAATTATGTGATGGATCAACCCCACTGCATTCCTTGTGTATCTAGTTTGCACACACAATACACCGAAACCACACTTCACCATCTTCACCGAATTCTTCACACACAGCGCAAATCTCTTCTACTTCCTGAGGAAGTGTGTTTGGATTAATGTCATCTAATTCATCATCGTCACACAAATCATCTTCATCCAGTTCATCTTCTGATGTACTTTCTTATAACTTTCTTTTTGGTTTTTTAATTTTCTTTGCCCTGATCTTTGATAAAGGAGCAATGGTTGATTTTGGTTTTTCAGACTTCTTAGTCTTACGTTTGTCAGCTCTGCGCTTCTCTAAGACTTCTAGTTTTTCCTTCATCGGTGATCCTGTAAGTATCTCAGAATGCTGTTTGGTATTGCCGGATCTTCTTTTACTGGTGGTTTTTGAGGGGCCAGGAATAGGTGATATTTGGGTGATTGGTATTGATTTTCTATTTTGATTTGTTTCTAATGCAGAAGGATGCGATGGAATTTCTTGAGAGGTCGTCGGCTGTATAGAAGATATTGTGAGTAAATTCTTGTGACATATTGGCTTCACACTAGTTGCTGATTTGTTCCTTCAATCTGATTATCGTCGTCAATCAATGAAAGAACTGAACCTTCTCCTGGTGGGCTCAAATTCATTGCAGCCATAAAATCTTCATCTGAGTGAACATTTCGGTTCAAGGGCAAAATGCCATTTCTTTTTAATCCATTGGTCGCTTTTTCCACAGAAGAAACTCTACCATATGCTTGATTGAAAAGCTTTGCAATGTCGTATGGAGTGATTTTTTCAGCTGCATGAGTCTTCAAGAAAGTTTCGCATTCTTTGTTGAACGCTGATTTTAATGGTCCACAGAAGGTGAGGTCAAGGGGCTGCAATCTGTAGGGGATATTGAAATGATGTGGATGCCTTTCTCTTTCCAAAAGGAATATGAAGACAATGATGTGTGATTGCTGTGGATATCCATTATAAGGAGAAAATGGTTATCGATGGAAGCACTAGTTTCCTTTGCAAAGTGTTCTATCCAGACAGTGAAAAATTCAGACGTCATCCACCCATTTTTAGAGCACTTGTACAGTGCTCCTGTAGGTCCATCACACTGTAGCTGAGGTGACATTAGTTGGCGCGGGAAGATAAACATCGGGGGAATGTAGTGTCCTGCAGCACTAACTGCACAACAGACAGTAATATTCTTGCCCCTCTCCCAGCTGATAATGGTGCCAACTTGTTTCGTCCCTTTAGATGCAATAATGCGCGAAGTAGTATGGACAGTTGAGACCTCCGTCTCGTCTACATTGTAGATCCTCTTGGCTGGAAAGTTGAATTTTGAAAACAGTGACTCAAGTTTGCTATAGACTCGTTGAATTTCATCCATATTAAATGCCAGAATACGGTTAACGCTCTTTGCTTCAGGTTTCCTTAAGCTCAATTTTGGATGCCGTCTTAGGAAACCCTAAAACCAATCTTTTCCAGCTTCCCTTTTGTCTCTGGAAAAGTTGTTTTTAATGTCATGTTTTTCTGCATATTCAAAAACTATCTTTTTGAGTTCAGAAACTGTAATACCAAAGTATAATCTAGAAATCGTGAAAACATACTCTTCAGTTTCATTTTCTTGTCCCTCACTGGAAACATATTTTGCACCTAAAGAGGGGCCATAAGGTTTTCCCACTTTACTCTGTCCTTAAGTGTGCTGAAAGGGATATTGAATTGCCGAGGTGCTTGTCAAATTGATGTTCCTGAAGAAACTGTTCTAAAAGCTGTTTTCATGGTCTCCATTGTCCACGCTGCCTTATTTGTACACCTTTGTCTTTTTTCGGCATCTGTTAATAGTTGAATTACGAAGTTAATTAATAATAGAATAAATAGAGACATCGCACGTCGTTAAAATAGGAAGCATGATGATATTTAACATATTGAATGCTTTTATTGCAGCAATATGAGAATATAGGCTTAAATGGACTGTTTTCTACAAGGAAATAACCTCAGCTGGAGGGTAATACCGCTCACTTGAGCGCCACAACCCTCCGTAGCATTATTGAAATTCTTAACATGTAGCGACGAAAGAAGCTTATTACAGATGTTTATAAATATATCAATGTGAAGCTGACTTTATCCCCTACATAAACATATTAATTATTGTTAATAATGTCAAAGGATATTCGTTCACATACCTTCAGTTTGAAATATGCGTGTTCTTATAACAAAGTACTAACAAAAATATTCTCGCTTACAACAACTAAATGTGCTTTCCACCGGTAACCGTTCAACTACTATGCACCTAGTACAGTGTCCGCAAAATAGCATCACCTCCTGAGCTCTTCAAAATTTAAACCAAGCAGATATATTAGCATGAGCGCGATTGCCCTCTGAGCGGTACAACCCTCCGTTCCCCTACTACCTATCTTTAAAGAAGGGGGACGAGACTAACTGTAGTAACTTTCGAGGAATATCACTTTTGTTGACGTCTCGCCAATTTGCATCCCGATGGCTCAATTTGAAATAATCAGGCCGGAGGGAAAAAACACCTTTAGGGAGGCGAGATGTGACGGGAAGATAATATTAAAATAGTTATTTGTGTCTCAGTGAAACGTACAGCAAGAGTCCGTATAGGTCAGTTTCTGTCAGATGCGTTTCCAATTCACTGTGGGCTAAAGCAAGGAGACGCACTATCATCTTTACTTTTTAAGTTTGCTCTAGAGTATGCCATTAGGAAAGTCCAGGATAACAGAGAGGGTTTGGAATTGGACGGGTTACATCAGCTGCTTGTCTATGCGGATGACGTGAATATGTTAGGAGAAAATCCACAAACGATTAGGGCAAACACGGGAATTTTACTGGAAGCAAGTAAAGAGATAGGTTTGGAAGTAAATCCCGAAAAGACTAAGTATATGATTATGTATCGTGACGAGAATATTGTACGAAATGGAAATATAAAAACTGGAAAATTATCTTTCGAAGAGGTGGAGAAGTTCAAATACCTTGGAGCAACAGTAACAAATATAAATAATACTCAGGAGGAAATTAAACAAAGAATAAATATGGGAAATGCCTGTTATTATTCGGTTGAGAAGCTTTTATCATCCAGTCTGCTGTCAAAAAATCTGGAAGTTAGAATTTATAAAACAGTTATATTACCGGTTGTTTTTTATGGTTGTGAAACTGCGACTCTCACTTTGAGAGAGAAACATAGGTTAAAGGTGTTTGAGAATAAGGTGCTTAGGAAAATATTTGGGGCTAAGAGGAACGAAGTTACAGGAGAATGGAGAAAGTTACACAACACAGAACTGCACGCATTGTATTCTTCACTGACATAATTAGGAACATTAAATCCAGACGTTTGAGATGGGCAGGGCATGTAGCACGTATGGGCTAATCCAGAAATGCATGTAAAGTGTTAGTTGAGAGGCCGGAGGAAAAAAGATCTTTGGGGAGGCCGAGACGTAGATGGGAAGATAATATTAAAATGGATTTGAGGGAGGTGGGATATGATGGTAGAGACTGGATTAATCTTGCTCAGGATAGGGACCAATGGCGGGCTTATGTGAGGGCGGCAATGAACCTTCGGGTTACTTAAAAGCCAGTAAGTAAGTACGTTCCTCAGAGGAGGGAAGGGAGGAACGTCCTCCTCACATTTTTCTTCTTTTTAAAGTAAATACAAAATAAAATATGTGCCTTGAAATTAGAGGAAGATTCGATAATTTTTAAGTTCACAGCTATAAGAAAACCTCGGTCGATCGAGTTTTAAACAACGTGCGCTCATGTGCTGCTAGAAAACTGTGAGAAAGATGCGAGATTGTTTGTGTGGAGGAAAGTCAATCTTTTCCTCCTTTACTGCAGTTAACACACATAGACAACAGCGTACTAGCGGCCAGAGAAAGAAGCAGAGTTTTAAAGTAAATGAACGGGTAGGGAGGATTCTGCGCATGGGCGGGAAATAGTATAGCAGACAGAAACCGACAGGTCATGTAGCAAGCTCGCTACCGCTGCCATCTGGCGATGTTGCATTTAACCAGGTTATAACACATAGGAGCCACAATAATAGTTTAATGCAGAGGTATGAAGGACGCCATATATACTTTTCTAAAATTATAAATCAAATATTACTCATTGCACTTTATATAGGCTACTATTCATGGTTTGAAACTTTCGAGGATATTTGAAAGTTAAAGTCGGGTTTATATAAAACAAAGAGGAAGTAGTTCTACGTTAGTATCACATATCTTTTGGCCCCTGAAATTCATTTCCATTCATTGTGTACTAGACAGGGCAACAGCCAAGTTGTCAGTTTTGTACAAATACATTTTAAATTGAAAGTACTCCAAACTACATTATTTTTAACATAAAAAAATTATTCGACCACCGGCAACTTTGAACAATAATGGTAGTAAGACTTTACAAGAACTGACATTCTTCGAAAACATGTGATACTGAACTTGTAAAATGTACATGTGGCAACACAGACCACGTGGGTGGGTGCAGTGTTCTCGCTTTCCTAATAGATTATTTCCCATTCCCATTTCCGTAAAACGGTTCCGGTTACGTGTTAGTAGCTGATCTCTTCCATCACGTGTGATGCTGTAGTGTGCGTGAAAAATGCTGTGAGGTTGTGAATTTTCTTGTAGGCCTAATTGTTAATTTGTGCAATTATTCAAGAATGAATGGAAGTGAAAACATATTATATTTTAGACAATTATTTAGGAAACTCAATTTACAAGAACAGAGTATTGCTATATAAAAGGGATGGCTAACACTACCTGGTGTTACATATATGCATGTAGGCTAATTTATAGCATGTTTCATTCAAGAAGATGTCATTTTGTGCTGTTAACGTCTTTCCTCCTCTTAAGAAACACACAGGAGCTGCCACTGTATTTTACAAACAATTTTAAATTAGTGTAACTCTGAAAATATTGAGATTAAGACAAATGTTTGTGACATATTTTGCTCAGAATTTCTTCGGAAATAGGCTCCTTTAAGGACCGGTAAATCCCCTTGAATCACCCTGTATAAAATACTTTAATACCGACAGGATACTCACCAAAGGATGTCAATATTCTGGTTTTCTTTTGTTAGCGTTAGTTTCAAAATTATATTCAGTAGGAATTTTACGTAACCAATTACTTAATAGACTTCTGTAAATTATATATTCTGAGTTTTGTAACAAAACTAGATAGTCAACAAAATTTAATTTGTTGAAGTAGTCAGGCTCGTTTATTTTAATCCCAGTGGTATTCTTTTTCCATTTCACAATCACATTACTGTATTAGTTAAAGAGTGTGGGAAACAGTGCATCCGCTTTTCAAATTAGGTCAAATGAGCAAACCCATGTTTCATTGACAGTCTTACTCATTCAGGAGTGGGCTATTTTATTTTTCATTGTATTAACTTGTATTCATTTCAAACTTACTAGAAATGAAAGAATGAATGAATGAATGAATGAATGAATGAATAAATTAATGAATAAATAAATATGTAAATATATAAATATATATAAATAAATATATAAATATATAAATAAATAAATAATAAATAAATAAATAAGTAATAAATAAATAAATAAGTAAGTAATAAATAAATAAATAAATAAATCAATAAATAAGTAACTAATGAAATAATTAAATTAAATAATTAAGTAATTAAATAAGTAAACAAATAAATAAGCAAATAAATAAGTAAATAAATAATAAATAAATAAATAAGGAAACAAATATACTGTTTTCACTGTAAGAGAAATCCTAATGTAAACACAAGCACGTGGCTGTCATACCCGTGATTGGCTCCCAGTCAAAACACTCACACGACGCAGGAAAATATAGTCCGCATTTGGATACTATCATCTTGTATTATTTGAAAATAAAAAATTGAATTCTAGTTGTTAAATACGATGAAACATATAACTTCACTCATATGTAAAACGCTATGTAAAAGAAAAGCTACTTTTGTATTTTGTTATGTACTATGAACGCGGATGAATACCGACAGTAATACCGAGGTAGTCTGTTCTTGTAACAAGCTGGCGTGCCTTGAGCTTGTCGTTACCATTAGCACGTGGTACTGAAGTATGGCTTCTGCATCCTGGGTGTGTATGGTTATCAATTATAAGAGTGGAAACCCTCTCAAAAGCGGAGAAAAAGAAATAGTCTTAAATGTATATAGTAAGTTATGTGAGTTTTAATTAGAGTAATTATAAAGTAAATATTTCCTAGACAAATGAATGCACAGTAGTGAGGTTAGGCCTACTTGACGAGTAACGGGAAATGTTTAACATGAAACAGAATGTACAACAGTGGGCGGGAACACGTACTGAGAATCTATGGCGCCAAACAGCGGCCAATGAAGCCTCACTTCAGTCCCGTGCTATTGTTTACATTAGGATTTTTCTTACAGCGAAAAGATTATAAATAATAAATAAGTAAATAAATAAATAAAACGACACGAGAGTAACATGACATTTTCTTCAACAAAGCAAACTGTACGACTTCTTACATGTATTTCTTAATTAAGACGTTTCTTTAGAATTAGATTAGCATTCCGTGCAGATATCCCAGCTTCATTAGTGGGGCCCTGACATCGGTATATTTGTATTAGTTTGAAGGTGAACATACGACGCCGGACAGAATGTAGTCGACGTGTTTCAAGTACAGGCAGCGGAAGCGAATTGACACACACCTAAGCAAGCACGTTCCGTCTTTTGTATACGATTAATGCATATTATAAAATCAAGACAATACAATCATTGTATATGAGGGTTAACATCGGAAAGATCTAAAATGTGGAAGTTGAGAACATTATTGTTGGAAATCATACTTAAATTGTCACAAATGTGGTAAAACATAAGTCTGAAAAATATGTTTTTTATACATATTTAGAGTTTTGTGTTACAGTTTTGGAATGCCGAAAACGTATATGGTACATGATATAAGCAAAAAGGTGTGTGCGAAAATGAATACAGTAATACAAAAAACCGTGGTTTCAATACATTATGCAAAATTGCAAGAGTTTTGTCAGATGACAAATGGAATTGTTATAAACGTGATGTAGAAATGATTGATGTGAAATATTTTATACATGCGCCCTTGGTTTTATCCGACGTTGAACGCAGTTTTTCCGCATACGAGGTTATACAATCCGACACTGCGGTCATTTTCACTTGAAACTTTGAAAATGAATGTTGTTGTTTATTGCAGCAGCAACCAAAACTAAGCGAACAACATGCAAGAAAAGTAAGGTACGGAATAGATGTGATAATAGTACATTATGCAACGAGCCTATAATGAAGGTAATTAAGAAGCGAGTATGGACATTTATGAAACGAGCGCAAGCGAGTTTCATAATTTTCATACGAGCTTCTTAATTACAATTATAGGCGAGTTTCATACGACTTTTTATGCTCGACCATATTTCTAACTTGATATTATTAATTTTCTTTGTATCTGACCTTGACCAATGTCCCGTATGTTGTGAGATGTTGGCAGACGCGAAAGTATTGATTTTCTCCGAGGAACAGATGTTCACATTGACCTTGCTAGGCCATAAGAACCTACAGAGATAACATTGAAATTAAATTAGACATTGAAAAACGAGACGACAAACTGAATTTATTTGAATATTATTTACAATTATCGCTAATTATTATAGTAACAGAACATAACCTTCTGCGACAGTATTGGATTTCCAGCCTCCGTGACTTTTCGCAAATTCTCTTTCGATTGCATATCCGAGAATAATCGATACTTGCGGTTTTATAACGGTAGAAAGCTGACCTGTCATTGGCTGAAAGACCTGACCTTTAATGAGTAGGTGTACTTTAATGACATGCATTAAAGGACTGCTACCAGGTGTATAATTACTACATTTCGGCATGGTCGAGCATAAATAAATTAATAACAGTTAAATATAGGAAAAGCAAAATTGTACGCCATATACCTTTTCGGGATTCTAAAATTGTATTGCAAAATTCTAAATATTAAAAAAAAACATATTTTTAGACTTATGTTTTACCACATTTGTGACAATTTAAGTATGATTTTTCAACCTTTCCAGCATTTTAGATCTTTCTAATGTTAACCCTTATATAAAATAAATGTATTGTCTTGATTTTATAACACGCAATAATCGTATACGAAACACGGAACGTGCTTGCTTAGGCGTGTGTCAAATTCGCTTCCGCTGCCTGTACTTGAAACACGTCGACTACATTCTGTCCGGCGTCGTATGTTCACCTCAGACTAATACAAATATACCGATGTCAGGGCCCTAATAATAAGGTATGGCAGGGCATGGAATATTACGTCACTGATATGAGATAAATTTCACTCGGACTGCATGCCATTTGTTTGTAGAACTCGCTTGTGTTACACTTGGAATGGTGCGTATGTCACGTAATCTTTTCCTACTTGCGGTTTTTTTTTTACCAAATGAAAAGCTGATTAATACATAGCGGTTACTAGCATTTGGGATTGTCAGAGCGTGGGTCCTCACTGTGAGAGTCAAGGCGTCATAGACACCGAGAAGAAGCCATTCAGTTTGGTTTAGAGTTCGCTAGTGAGTTGGTGTATTACTTAGTTTTTGTCAATTATTAGTTATTCTGACATCCAGAAAGTTTGATAGTGCATGAATGCATGCATATTTCGGGATTTTATAGTGCCTGAAATGACTTGGTTAAGAGAGATGTTCTACATAATACTCTTATTGAATTTGGTATTCCCAAGAAACTACTTCGATTAATTAAAATGTGTCTTAGTGAAACTTACAGTAGAGTCCGTATAGAACACTGTCTATCTGATGCTTTTCCAATTCACTGCGGGCTAAAGCAAGGAGGTGCGCTATCACCTTTACTTTTTAACTTTGCTCTAGAATATGCTATTAGGAAATTTCAGGATAACACAGAGGGTTTGGAATTGAACGGGTTACATCAGCTGCTTGTCTAAGCGGATGACGTGAATATGTTAGGAGAAAATCCACAAACGATTGGGGAAAACACGGAAATTTTACTTGAAGTAAGTAAAGAGACAGGTTTGGGAGTAAATCTCGAAAAGATAAAGTATATGATTATGTCTCGTGACCAGAATATTGTACGAAATAGAAACATAAAAATTGGAGATTTATCCTCCGAAGAGGTGAAAAAATTCAAATATGTTGGAGCAACAGTAACAAATATAAATGACACTAGAGAGGAAATTAAACGCAGAAAAAAATATGGGAAATGCCTGTTATTATTCGGTTGAGAACCTTTTGTCATCTAATCTGCTGTCAAAAAATCTGAAAGTTAGAATTTATGAAACTGTTACATTACCGATTGTTCTGTATGGTTGTGAAACTTGGACTCTTACTTTGAGAGAGGAACAGAGATTAAAGCTATTTGAGAATAAGGTTCTTAGGAAAATATTTGGGGCTAAAAGGGATGAAGTTAGAGGAGACAGGAGAAAGTTACACAACGCAGAACTGCACGCATTGTATTCTTCACTTGACATAATTAGGAACATTAAATCCAGACGTTTGAGATGGGCAGGGCATGTAGCACGTATGGGCGAATCCAGAAATACATATAGAATATTAGTTGGAGACCGGAGGGAAAAAGAACTTTGGGGAGGCCGAGACGTAGATGGGAGGATAATATTAAAATGGATTTGAGGGAGGTGGGATATGATGAAAGACTGGATTAATCTTGCACTGGATAGGGACCGATGGCAGGCTTATGTGAGGGCAGCAATGAACCTGCGGGTTCCTTAAAAGTCAAAAATAACTCAACAATAACTATATGTTCCAATAAAACTTTCCATGAAATTCTGTTCTCTTTCTGTAAACTTAACTTATTTAACAGGGTAACTTATTTTTTACGGCCTTCGTAATTGCGCTCGAGTGGCCAAAATTTGTGTAAGCACTTCTTTTGACATTATTAAAACGATGGAAGAAAAAAGATTATTTTTTTATCAGCCCCATGAGAATGTTTGCTTGTAAGTACAAAGGAGAATACCATATTTACCTTCTTCATTCGCATATCCAGATAATATCGTGTCACTTCAAAGAGAGAAGCTTGACGATATACGCGAACTAATGCGTTACATATCACACGAACATCAAGAATTTTACAATAATATTCTTCAGTGGCCTATGCTGAACTTATGTATTAAGTACACAGTAGGCCTATACCTATATTATACCCCTAATTTGACAAATAAACTTTATACGATGTAAGAGTAATGGAACGGAGAAAAACTCTCTCCGGCGCCGGGATTTGAACCCGGGTTTTCAGCTCTACGTGCTGATGCTTTATCCACTAAGCCACACGGGATACCACCCCGGCGTCGGACAGAATCGTCTCAGATTAAGCTCCAACTCTTGGGTTCCCTCTAGTGGCCGCCCTCTGCACTACCTCATAGATGTCTATGAGCGTAGGACCGAAGTCCACACATATGCTGAGGTGTAGGCCTACTCGTTATGAGTGACTAGTTGGCCGGGATCCGACGGAATAGGCGCCGTCTTAAATCACGAAGTGATTTACGCATATCATCGTATGATGACGCAGAATATCTGCATGAAAATATCATATGTACTTCGGTACATTAAAATAATATATAAATAAACTTTAGTTGAACTGAAATTTTGATTCCTTGCAGACACAACACATGTCAAGGTAATATTATATATTGATTTATTTCACAAACAATTCATTAGATTCCAATAAATTTGGTATAAAACGACACACCTATTGGGTTTCTGTCTGAAGAAGCCAGTACTATAACCAATGATGTGGTCTACCAAAAGTAATACCGTTTTTTGTGTCTACTTAAAAATTTAGTTTTGATGACATGTGCTGTTTCTACAATCCCCGATTCAATTGTGAACGGAAGAGAATTTCTGGGCAGAAGAAGATCTTACAAGGCGACAGAGAACACTAATGATACATGGTTCTTATGCGGAGACTAAGACGAAGGCAGAAAATAGAAGAGACTGGAAAATGCTGGGTTTGCAGTGAAAGACCCGCCCTTGCCAGAAAACTATGAATTAATCAACTACAAATAAATATATGCTTTAATGAAACATAAGAACATAACGTTTTCATATTACCTCTTACCGGTGCATTATTTGTACAGGACTATAGGCATATATCACAGGCATTCACCGCCGATTCGTTTTTCTCCTATGCGAGAGAGCGCTCGGACTTCCCCGTTAAACACGTCCGCCACGACCGGTTACAATGCCGGTAAGTTGTAGGCCTTCCAGCACGTTATCCCAGAATGGGAGCCCAGCGAATAGGGATTATAAAGAATGGACACTGAGCGAATTTTTCTGTGTTTTGTTTCTCTGGGCGCCAGCATTTACTTTCAAGCGCTAGAGGTCAGTGTAATCGAACATACGTTAAGATAATAATTGAGTATAGAGTTGAGACACAGGATCCAAATATCACCAACTTTATTGCATAATCCAGTAACGCTTTGCTTCAAATAAATTCAAGTTAACAGCTTTTCCTTATTTCTCAGTGACGAACTACTTGTAATACTATTTTCTTTATTTCAGATATAATAAATTATATTATAAAATAATATAATACATTATAAAATTATGTATCAAATTCGTTTAATATTTGTATATGACATAATATACGTATATGGTTTTACTTCTCATAAGAGTTTTGTTTTTCCATTTTCAGTGCTATCAAATTATTACATATTTTAATTGTTGTTGGAGTCAACGTCTCAAGTCTCATTATAAAGGAACTCTAGAGTCTAGACATTACAGTTAATGACGGATTTATTATTTTATGGATCCAATTTATTTTATTTGAGTACATAATGTACCTAGATATATTAATTATATGTGTTATATTTCCGCTGTGTCGACTGCTAGCTGGTGTGATGTCAGCGCCAACTCTACGGAGAAAGCAGAATCTCACGCTGTAGCTGGCTTGTAGGTCATTGAAATCAGTCCGGCTACATCGAAGGTACCGACGAGAAGTGTCCATTCTTTATAATCCCTATTCTCTATGTAAGGAGAAAGACGTATTTTATATCAAAAGTTGCAGATACAAACAAACTTTATAGTCAACGGCATCCCAATACAATACGCGATTTAATTCTAGAATTACAAATCTCTATCTTGACGAGATAAAAAAAGCATTCAATAATCCGAAGGCCTGTCTATTGCTTGGCAACGAGTAAACTCAATTACTTGTCGAAAACAAAGCCGGCTGTTCTCACGCTATAAATTCTGCGGCGTGGGAACAGAGTGGAGCAGGACATCATCGCGAAAAGGGGTACACAAATAATCCCATGCAAATAAGACCGCCAAGTCTGTGTTAGTCAGCTTCAGCGGATAACAAACAACTGCCACAGGGCGGCGAGACGGACTGGCATTCACACGTCATCAGACAAATGACTGACGAAAAGGTTTCCCTTCCACAAAACAGAATCAACTACAATTATTGCAATCGCAAATATCATCACCATCGTCATAACACTTACTTACTGGCTTTTAAGGAACTCTGAGGTTCATTGCCTCCCTCAAATAAGCCCGCCATTGGTCCCTATCCTGAGCAAGATTAATCCAGTCCCTACCATCATATCCCACATCCCTCAAATCCATTTTAATATTATCTTCCAATCTACATCTCGGCCTCCCCAAAGGTCTTTTTCTCTCACGCCTCCCAACTAACACTCTATATGCATTTCTGGATTCACCCATACGTGCTACATGCCCTGCCCATCTCAAACGTCTGGATTTAATGTTCCTAATTATGTCAGGTGAAGAATACAATGCGTGCAGCTCTGCGTTGTGTAACTTTCTCCATTCTCCTGTAACCTCATCCCTCTTAGCTCCAAATATTTTCCTAAGAACCTTATTCTCAAACACTCTTAATCCCTGTTCCTCTCTCAAAGTAACAGTCCAAGTTTCACAGCCATAAAGAACAACCGGTAATATAACTGTTTTATAAATTCCAACTTTCAGATTTTTTGACAGCAGACTAGATGACAAAAGCTTCTCATCCGAATAATAACACGTATTTCCCATATTTATCCTGTGTTTAATTTCTTCCCGAGTGTTTTATATTTGTTATTGTTGCTCCAAGATATATGAATTTTTCCACCTCTTCGAAGGATAAATCTCCAGTTTTTATAGTTCCATTTCGTACAATATTCTCGTCACGAGACATGATCATATACTTAGTCTTTTCGGAATTTACTTCCAAACCATGCTACAAGTAGAATTTCCGCGTTTTCCCTAATCGTTTGTGGATTTTCTCCTAACATACTCACGTCATCCGCATAGACAAGCAGCTGATGTAACCCGTTCAATTCCAAACCCTGCCTGTTATCCTGAACTTTCCTAATGGCATATTCTAGAGCGAAATTAAAAAGTAAAGGTGATAATGCATCTCTCTGCTTTAACCCGCAGTGAATTGGAAAATCATCAGATAGAAACTGGCCTATACGGACTCTGCTGTAAGTTTGACTAAGACACATTTTAATTAATCGAACTAGCTTCTTGGGAATACCAAATTCAATAAGAATATTATATAAAACTTCCCTCTTAACCATCGTCATAATCATCATAATCATAATAATTAGGGCCCAGAAGTTGATGTTCTATCAAATTACAAAATATGCATGAAAATATGCCATAAAAATCTTTATATATGCAACATAATACCACAGTGTTCGACATCCCTGGTCTAACAGCATAGTGGGAAGGAAGAATAATTGAGGTTCCTCAGAACTCAATCCTCCTACCAAAATTGCCTGCACTGAATTCTTTCTAAAGTTCCATTTTCTTTGGATGTATTTTCTATGATTCCAAAAACTTCCAAAGTATGTACGACTGAGGATATTCTTCGATGGATGATATATTTGGGGCATTTTCAGATCTCGAGAATTCAGTTATACAATTCATCGAATCATATCCAACGAACAAAGGCCATGAAAGGCAAAATTTTTCAGTCACTTTGTACTTTGTACTGTTAACAATACATATTTCCAATGCTCCATTAGCTAAAACAAATTATATATTCAAATTCCACAAAAACGTTAATTAACTCGTTTACAATAAATCTAAGAGTCACAAAAATAACATTTCATCAAAGAGAGCGCAATAAATATCACACCAGTTGGTTTAGTAAAAGAGCTGGACAATATTATAACCATAGGTAATTTCAAATACAATACATTATCAAAATAAATGGAACTGCGGCCTCATTATGTCAAGCCTTTCATGTCAACAAATGAGTATGGACAAAGGTAGGCCTAAGTTATTAAGATATTAAATATGTACATATTTATCAATCAAATAATACTGTTACATATTTTTAACTTCCGCAATATACGAAATGTAACAGATCAACTGCGCATATGCAACAAAACTACTTCAGAGATTATTTGTTAATGGGTTCGAGCCCCGACGCCGGAGAGGATTTTTCTCCGCCATTAACAAATAATAACCATAACAGAGAATTCAATAGATTCGAAACAATAATAATCTTTATGCTCGACCATGCCGAAATGTAGTAATTATACACCTGGTAGCAGTCCTTTAATGCATGTCATTAAAGTACACCTACTCATTAAAGTACAGGTGTTTTCAGCCAATGACAACTCAGCTTACAGGTGTTCAGCCAATGACAAGTCAGCTTTGTACCGTTATAAAACCGCAAGTATCGATTATTCTCGGATATGCAATCGAAAGAGAATTAGCGAAAAGTCACGGAGGCTGGAAATCCAATACTATCGCAGAAGGTTATGTTCTGTTACTATAATAATTAGCGTTAATTGTAAATAATATTCAAATAAATTCAATTTGTCACCTCGTTTTTCAATGTCGAATTCAATAATCAAGGTTATACCAAGTTTAACGGGATTACATCAAGGTCAATGACATTATTGTTCCTCGGAAAAAATCAATACTTTCGCGTCTGCGCACATCTCACAATTCTCGACCTAGAACAAGGTCACTTCCGATCTTGTCGGATACAAATAAAATGTATACATCTGAATAATTTCAAGTTAGAAATATGGTCGAGCATAAAAGTCGTATGAAACTCGCCTATAATGGTAATTAAGAAGCTCGTATGAAAATTATGGAACTCGCTTGCGCTCGTTTCATAAACATCCATACTCGCTTCTTAATTATTATCACTATAGGCTCGTTGCATAATGTACTATTACATAAAATACTTCAGATATTTTGACGCGAATACAGTTTGCAGTATCGCCGATAGAGGTCATCCCATATTACTTGCAGATGACACAAGTGTAGTAATCACAGCCAATAACTCCAACACATTCCAATCTTCAACAGAGACAATTCTCCTCAAGATATGTGATTGGTTCTCAGCGAATAAATTAGTATTAAATTATAACAAAACTAACATAATTCAATTTAAATCCTGCCAAAATTCAACCTCGAAAATTTCAAGCCCAATAATTAACAAGAGGTCCCTAATAGAAAGAACAACCAAATTTCTTATCTTACAAATCGATGTGTTAAATTGGAAAAATCACATTAGAAAAATTACTCCCAAACTAAATTCAGCAAGTTTTGCTATTAGATCCATGCCAGAGGTAGTAAATATCAATACCTCAAAAACAATATACTTTGCATAGTTCCACTCGGTAATGAGTTTTGGAATAATATTCTGGGGAAATTCTACAGATAGTAACATTATATTCCAACTACAAAAATAGTAATTAGAATAATAGTAAGTGATAAAATCTAGGGAATCGTGTAGAACCATTAAAAAAATACAAATAATGTCATGGTTTGTCAGTATATTTTTTCATTAATAATCTTCCTCGTATCTAATCGTGAAAACTTTGTAACTAATTAAACAGTTCATAGAATAAATACTCGTCAAAAATTACTTTCATACTCCATCGATAAGTCTATCGTGCTATCAAAAAGGAGTGCGTTTATGGCAGTAAAAATTTTTAACAGCATCCCTATGGATATAAAAAATCAAACTCAAAACATAAGATTATTTAGGGCCAAATTAAAGATGTATCTAATTTCCCAGCCTTCTATTCTGTAGGTGAATTTATAACATTCAACAACGCTTCATGAATATTTCTGTCTTGTATTAAGTATCCATACTAACCCTTTGTTTTGTACTAGTAGACTGTATTCTAAAACTCTTCTGTATATATTTCAATAGTCTGTGACTACTATTAAGATTTTTTGACATGTTTCATATTCTAGATGTGAAGCAATGTACGAATACCATGAAATGTAATTAAATACAATATAGTACAACGAAAAAGTGGTTTCTGGGACGCCGCTTGTCTGTATTTAGCGATTATCCTACCTACTGGGTGGATTTTGATCATATTCAGTTTCTAAGAGTCAATTTACAAGAGGGCCCATGTTTAAGTTATTTGATTGAAGCATTCTTCCGGGTTTTCCCTCAACCAATTTAGAGCAAATTCTGGATAACTTTCGGTGCTCGACTTGGACTCATTTCGCTGGCATTATCACCTTCATCTCATTCAGACGCAAGATAACCATAACAGTTGATGAAGCGTCTTACAGTAACCAATTAAGCAAACAATACATGTTAGAAGTGAGCGATTTTTTTTAATGTATGTATCGAATATGAATGAGGTCTCGCCCACCTCATTATATTTTGCTCGACTAGTATGACTAGTCAGTTTGTTTTTATACCATTAAGTACGAGAAAAATTCGTACCGGCACCGGGAATCGAACCCAGGACCTCTCAGCTGTGCGCGCTGAGTGCTCTCTAACCAACTGAGCTATGCCGGGACCCGATTCACGACGCCGGCCGAACTCCTCTCGTAGTATCGTGTCACGGCCTGACTGCCTGCACTTGAGACGATACACGTCATATATGTACAGGAGCGCATATTACATGACTTTATGACCATATTCAACAACAGTTTCTTTAAACTGTTAACATCATATATGTATGTATCGAATATGAATGAGCTGAGAGGTCCTGGGTTCGATTCCCGGTGCCGGTACGAATTTTTCTCGTACTTAATGATTTTTTTTACGTTTAATCCCGGGGTTTTCCCTCAACTCACTAACAGCAATTTCGGCACTGAACCCTGGACCCATTTCGCTCAAAATATCACCTTCATCTCATTCAGACGCTAGATAACTATAGCAGTTGATAAAGCGTCGTACAGTAACCAATTAAAAAACCATACATGTTAGAGGTGAGCAAATTATTTTAGTTTTTTCCGGAGTTTTCCCTCAGCTCATTAACAGCAAATGCTAGGTAATTTTTAGCGCTGGATCCTGGACTCATTTCGCTGGCATTATCACCTTCATCTCATTCAGATGCTAGATAACCATAATAGATGATAAAGCACCGCTGGAAATCAGGAGTAGTCTTAGTCCTCAGTTGTTTAAAATTAGATTGTTTATAAATATTTTAAATGCACAGAATTAGTTTTTTTTTAGGTATAATTATTACTTACTTACTAGCTTTTAAGGAACCCGGAGGTTCATTGCCGCCCTCACATAAGCCTGCCATTGGTCCCTATCCTGAGCAAGATTAATCCAGTCTTATCATCATATCTCAAATCCATTTTAATATTATCTTCCCATCTACGTCTCGGCCTCCCCAAAGGTCTTTTTCCCTCTGGCCTCCCAACTAACACTCTATATGCATTTCTGGATTCGCCCATACGTGCTACATGCCCTGCCCATCTCGAACGTCTGGATTTAATATTCCTAATTATGTCAGGTGAAGAATACAATGCGTGCAGTTCTGCGTTGTGTAACTTTCTCCATTCTCCTGTAACTTCATCCCTCTTAGTCCCAAATATTTTCCTAAGAACCTTATTCTCAAAAACCCTCAATCTCTGTTCCTCTCTCAAAGTGAGAGTCCAAGTTTCACAGCCATACAGAACAACCGGTAATATAACTGCTTTATAAATTCTAATATAATAATAATAATAATAATAATAATAATAATTATTATTATTATTATTATTACTATTATTATATACAGTCATTACTTTATTTTTCCATTAACACTAATATCTAGGTAATTGTCATTGTCTCGATATAACCCGTGCTGTGCTGATCATACTAATTGTGCTATTCCTTTAGTTGTGAGATTATATTCTTATGTATTAATTTTTTTTAAGTTAATACTTGTATACTAGAATGTATTTTCCTGGTTGTGATTATGTATTCAGTCTCTTTTTTATTATATATATTTTTTATTATTATTATGTTTTATTATTATGTTTTATTATTATTATTATTATTATTATTGTGTATATGTATTCAATCTCTATTTATTTTTTATTTTTATTATTATTATTATTATTTTTCTTTTTAGTTAATATTTGTATACCGGTATCTATTTTTCTGTATGTGATTTGTTCCTGGTTGAGAGGAAGAGAAGGTCTGATGGCCTTAACTCTGCCAGGGAAAATAAAACTATTATTATTATTATTATTATTATTATTATTATTATTATTATTATTATTATTACAGTAACCAATTAAAAAAACCGTAAATGTTAGAGGTGAGCAATTATTTTTTAGTTTTTTTTTCCGGGGTTTTCCCTCAACTCATTAACAGCAAATGCTAAGTAATTTTTAGCCCTGGACCCTGGACTCATTTCGCTGGCATTATCACCTTCATCTCTTTCAGAAGCTAGATAACCATAGCAGTTGATAAAGCGTCGTAAAATAACAAACTGAAAAAAATACAATACATGTAAGAAGTGAGCAAATATCCCCAGGCCGGAAAACATCAACAGTGATCTTCTGTACAAACGATTGCACAGCATACGTGAAGTACCGGCCAACGTAAGACGACTGGTTAGAGGGTAAAATGCTTTGGGCAAAACGTGGCCAGAAGCCATCGATGGCCGAATGTGACGTAAGTGTAACTGAACACTAATCGTAACCACCTAGTCCTGCATGAATATTGTTGATGGTAGGGAGGGAAGCCATTTTGTATATCGTTTGTTTCGCATTGCGTGCTATATTCGAAGCCAATTTTTATGTCTCGGATTTAGCCCCCATACAACATTAATAAAGGGCTATAAACCTTGCAGAGAAATTAATAACCTTTGTGTTCAGATAATCCAACAAGCAGATTTAAAATAAAAATCAGGAGGAAGAAGGTGAATTGCGATGCTCATCTTTCATGCGCGTGACGTATAATTGGGTGAGGTAGTGGAGAATCCCCTCAAATGTTGCAATGATAAAAATCTCACAAGTTATTAAAACTTTTGTAACAACATACAACTGTAAAATATACACACACAGTGCAGGTCCCCTATAAAGCCCACAATAAAACGATGTCACCCTAGCCTAACTGTATTGCAGTATTAGCAAGCACCGTAGAAATGTTCGCTACACTGATGACATCCTCAGAAAATAGCCACTCACAAAAAAAAAAAAACAACAGAAACTGTAACGTGAGCATACATTCTCCCCAACCCTATACCCCCAAAAAAAAACATCCCTTCAAAAAATACGAGCGGTCGTTAAAAAGGCAAAATGAAACCCATTCTCTGCTGTACACTCTTGTGTAAAAACAGTTGAATTATGATTATATATAAATTCCCTAGAGTATGCTAGTAATAAAACGCTGACGATGAGGAAGGGGGTTTGGGGGTAGTTGTGAGGGGTAGAAGGTTGCTCTTTATTATGAGGTATAGATTTATGAGAAGTTTTCCGGCTACGTACGGACATTAAGTGTCGAAAAGTCGTGAAAGTTTCACTTTTTTGCCTAATTTCTTTATTAAATAAGTGAAGTCATTTTCAATATTAAGCTGTACTTTATGCTTATGACGATGTTAAGAGTCCTCTTTGTGCAATTATTCTTCTTCCTTGATGAAAACATTTTTTTTAACGTCTTCAAATGATTCCGCTGAGCAGGTAATGAAACCGAGTTGATACATAATGCACGTTATGGGGCAGACTTTAATTACAGCAATAAAATGTGAGACTGCAAATGTCTGTCTGTCTGCTACATCAAGTAGTTACATTCAGATGATAGCTACCTTGTTGCATTACTGCCATTTGACCGGCTAACAAACACTACAGGCATTCCAATTATCACAGATGTTACATTTTTACTATTTTCAAACTCATTATATTGAAAAGAACAAGATTTATTATTACTGCAGAAAATTAAGAAAAAGTTCCGTCACGGATGTTACAAGATTTGTGAACTCACTTCACACCTTATTAACAAAAAGTGTTAAACTCAGGTCTCTGCCTCAAGAAAAAAGAGATTCATTCTCATAGTGTCCATGTGAAAGCTATGAAAATCTTATGACATCCAATTAGTTCACAAAAACATAATCGGTAAATATTTTATAGCTGTTTCTGCCATGTCACGGATGTTAACACACATTTTGTCACGGATGTTATAGATGAGTTAATGTCCATTTTTCCAGTTTCCAGTTTCAAAACAACTGCTGTTAGATAAATTAGATTATTATGGAATTAAAGGTGTTGCACACCAATGGTTTCACTTATATCTCATAGATAGGAAAAAGAAAGTTGAAATCAATACAACTATGAAATCTGCATCGACAGGGGGAACTATTAATAATGGAATTCCTCAAGGATCAATATTAGGTCCCCTACTTTTTCTAGTGTTTATAAATGATCTTGCCCCCCTAATAAAAGATGTAGGTCATCCCATATTATTTGCAGATGACACAAGTATAGTAATTACAGCCAATAACTCCAACACATTTCAATCTTCAAGAGAGGAAATTCTCTTCAAAATATTTGACTGATTCTCAGTCAATAAATTAGTATTAAATTGTAACAAAACTAACATAATTCAATTTAAATCTTGTCCAAATTCAACGTCGCAAATTTCTAGCGCAATAATTAATAATAGATCCCTGTTAGAAACAACAACAACCAAATTTCTTGGCTTAAAAATCGATAATATGTTAAATTGGAAAAATTATATTAAAGAAATTACACCCAAACTAAATTCAGCTTGTTTTGCTATTAGATCTATGCAAAAGATAATAAATATCAATACCTTAAAAACAATATACTTTGTATACTTCCACTCGGTATTGAGTTTTGGAATAATATTCTGGGGAAATTCCACAGATAGTAACAATATATTTCTATTACAAAAAAGAGTAATTAGAATAATAGTAGATGCCAAATCTAGGGAATCGTGTAGGACTATTTTCAAAAAACCTACAAATAATGCCCATGGCTTGTCAGTATATCTTTTCATTAATAATCTTCCTCGTATGTAATCGTGAAAACTTTGTAACTAATTCAACAGTTCATAGCATAAATACACGTCAAAAATTACTTTCATACTCCATCGGCAAGTCTATCGTGCTATCAAAAAGGAGTGCGTTATATGGCAGTAAAAATTTTTAATAGCCTCCCTATCGATATAAAAAATGAAACTCAAAACATAAAATTATTTAGGGCCAAATTAAAGAAGTACCTAATTTCTCACGCCTTCTATTCTGTAGTTGAATTCATGACATTCAATAACACTTCATGAAATTGATACTAAAACTTTGTGTTGTACTAGTAGACTATATTGTAACTCTCGTCTGTATATATTTCATCTGGACTGTGACTATAAATTAAGATTTTATGATAATATTAAGTTTCTTGACTTGTTCCATATTCTAGCTGTAAGCATGTATGAATACCATGGAATGTTAATAAATACAATACAATACAACTGTGACATTTCTAAGTTAAAGTATTCACTTGAACTGTAAGATTACTAATTGAGGGAGGGAGATCAAAACCTCACTAACTCCAATTTTTAACAAAATTGAGTTATGGGCTGGATAGTGCTTTTTGGTTTGTCCCGCATGCGTGGAAGGCAAGATTACACTAATATCGACATTCATCTGCATTCTGGGGGCTGTTTTAAAACTCGTGGAAGTCAGAACTCCACTTACTCCTGGAATAAGAGAGTTTTTGCATTCCAAGCTTAATTAACCCGACAGGTGGCAACACTATCGCTCAACCACTTGAGTAAAGTGATACGATACGGTATTCAGAATGTCACAAAAATCTATCAAATCCATCTAAGTAAGACTATTAAAGGCACAATATCGAGTCGATTAACTTCCAGAAACCCAATACAGATGCATTATTTCAAAGTCAATTAAAGTACAATTCTGCATTGCCAATGAAAGAAGAAAGCAAAAGGACTTGCAAAATTTAATGCAGTTTATTTCTGAGGAAAGTAGGATGAATTACCAAACTCCGTTTGCGGACAGTAATAATGTAGAAACTAGATGCACAGGAATAACATGAGAGTGAGAGAAAAAACAGAATCTGTAACATGAATGAGACTGTGTTAACATTTCAATATTGCTTGTGGTTTTATTTGTGTATTTTGACGTACTTTATGGTAATTTGTGATTTTCTGTTTCATATATTTGAAATTAAAGAAAATAGCAATGTTTATCTTAATAATAACCTTCCATTTTCTCGTATATTCTCCAATGTTCCGCAAGGTAATTATGATATACTTATCTTTTTTTTCTTCACATGGCTCATATTTATTCACTTTTCTTAATTCATACACTGTGGAAGTCAGAAAACCACCAACTCCAGCAGTGTTTATTTCAAATTCTAGCGTAAGATAATGTAAAAATTTAGGTTTTGAAGTATTTAATTGATAAAGTATGTAATTTTGCACAATATTGATAGGTAAATGTACAATATTTTAGTAAGAGAAATAATAAATTTTTTCTCTCTCCTGTAATATTTGGTTCATAGGAATTAGGAAGTTTTTTATTTCCCTGCCTCAATTACACAACGCAGAACTGCACGCATTGTATTCTTCACCTAACATAATTAAAAACATTAAATTCAGACGTTTGAGGTGAGAAGGGCATGTAGAATGTATGGGTGAATCCATAAATGCATATAAAGTCTTAGTTGGGAGGCCGGAGGGAAAAAGACCTTTGGGGAGGCCGAGACGTAGATGGGAGTATAATATCAAAACGGATTTGAGGGAGGTGGGATACGATGATAGAGAGTAGATGAATCTTGCTCAGGATAGGGACCGATGATGGGCTTATGTGAGGACGGCAATGAACCTCCGGGTTTTCTAAAAGCCGTAAGTAATAAATGAGTTGAAGTTATTACTGAATATGCAATAAATATCATAATCACACATTGTAAATTTCAATATTGTCTCATAAACACTTTTATAAAAATTAAATTTTTTTTTCTTAATTTTCTTAGTGAAAATCCTATTTCTTAAAAAAAAAAGTATTGTTTTAAAAAAGTACAATTGCTTGTTAAAGGTAACACTGCATATACATAAATATTCATATTTGAGGTCTCGCCGTTCTCATTGAATAAACATTGATTATAAGTAGCCATACTGTAAAAATCTATTAATTTGAGAAAAATTCGCCCCGGCACCGGGAATCGAACCCGGGATCTCTCTCATTTTTCTCAAATCTGACTTTCTATTAATTATTTAATTTCATTCACGTAATACAAATTTTATAAGCTACAATTAGGTTAGATGCCTGTGGGCGCGGGACCATGTATCAGTTGTGCCTTATTACGACCGTTACTCCGTGCTACAGGAAAGCATCTAATGACAGTTGAACTTTAGTTTGCTAGCTATTGTTTCTAGTACTCTCAGTTGCTAACAGCTTGGAGCGCTGTATCGCGAGAAATGCGAAAAATCACCTCAAGCTTCGTGACTGTATGATATCAGATTGTGACAACAGTGACTCTATGAACTAGACTGTTCTATTACCAAGCCAAGACTAAGTTACTTAGATTCAATGCGCATAAAACTTTCCTTTGGAAAATAAAACATTACAATATTTAAATTTAGAGCCTCATCTATGTGTTACACTAATAATAAGCAAATATTTCTAAAAAAAACTTTTTCATCGGAATTCCCAGTTTGCCTCGAATGGATGATTACAAAAAAAAAATCGGTCAAGTTTACATATACTGTCTCATACATTTTATGAGTCATACAACAAATCAATTATTTATTATTAGATCTCGAATTTTAGGTTTTATGCCTATTTTCCCTGAAGGAATAAATAAAAAACCAATGATGTAGGTCAGGTTTCATGAAAAGTTATAACATCTGGCAGAGTTTTACTGTTCCCAAAAATACCTATTTTACCTATTAGTACCTATTTTGTTTTTCAGCCCAAATCGCCTAGGCCTAAATTAAATATTTCCGGAGATCTTTTACTTTCCCGGAAAAGTACGAAGTTAAGTTGCAATCTCATATTTTTTTTTTTTTTTAATTTATTACACTACAGTGAAACTTCCCAATAGCGGACACCGTCGGTGAAAAATTAAATGTCCGTTATTGAGAAGTGTCCGCTATTTAGAAAATCGTTAGTATGTATACAGTACATTAAAATTTCTCATACATATTCAACACTATATTTTACAGTACAGTACAGTAGACAGTGAGGTTGTTTACAGTATTCATCCAAGAGAAATCGTACCAGTAAATGTTTTGTAAATCAAATAAACATTACTAACCTGAGTCTTTCCCACATTAAACTTTGTGGCCAGCTCACGAACACTTAATTTCTCCTTCTCACTATGCTTTACAATATCCACTTTCTCTTTTAGTGACAAACGTTTACGTTTTTGTGACATTTTTAATGTGACTGTACTTCCGAACACTCAACTTGACAAAACTAAGAAAGTACGGAATGCTCATGTACAGTATCACAACTAACAACTGTGCTGCTTACCTTTAATAAAGTACAAGAACGTTCAAATGCACGATAATGATTATTGCAAAGAATTCCGTTTAATTTACAACCGTCGTTTTTCTATTTTTTTTTCTTTCACGCTGTCCGTTATTTGGGAGTCTTAATTGTTGTTGGGAGATATATTTCAGTGTCCGCGTCCGTTATTGAGAATGTCCGCTATTTGGAAGAATTTCATCATAAGGGCCAATGTTATTTTGCAGGGGTATTTTAAAATGTCCGCTAATGAGAGGAGTCCGCTATTGGGAAGTGTCCGTTAAGGCAAGTTTCACTGTATTTGCATCTTGTGAATGGTTTCCACTTGGGTATCGCCAAACTTTTGTTAAAATTTGATGCAATATCGCTGCTCAAGTCGTTTCGTCATCCGAAGGGCGTTCACTATACTTTCTCACTTATAGACCGACTGCCAGCGACTGACAGGATGGCATCTTGAAGAGCCATCCCGGCTGCAGCGAGACTGAAACACTTGGTCACGTACTGGGGTTCTGTAAGAAGGGAGAGCTACTGCGTAACAACACCATCGTGTCCGTACAGCAATTGCCAACCTGCTGAGAAACAGAGGATGGGAAGTACATGAGGAGATTCATTGCGTGTCTGAAGATGATTCTCATAGAAGAGTCGATATAATTGCCATCAATAGAAGAACCCAGAAAGCGATGGTCTTAGACCCTACGATTTGCTTTCAACGCGACACGAATCAAGCACTGCAGATAAATGATGACAAGCGAGCTAAATACTGTATGTACCTTGTCTTCCATATCTCAGTGAAAAATATGGCATTTCGCTTTAAAACTGGGATGTTGCAGCCTTACTATTTGGAGCGAGGGGTTGTTTACCAAAATTTACATGTAATATCCTTAAATCCTTTAAAATTCCCTTTTATGAGGTTCAGAAGATTGTAATGGAAATTCTGAAGGCCTCTCTCTTCAAATTTTACACTATCATCTATATGTTAACACGTATATTTTTGTTTTAATTTACAAATCGAATCAGCATTTTGCCCGTTTCATTTCCCTTTATCTTTTATATTTTGTTAATTCCGGATCCCAGTGGTCAACCTCACTTGACGACGAATGATTTGAAATCCAATTAAGTTTTTCATTTCATCTCACTGTATAATGAAACTTCAAGCAAAGAGAAAATTCCTTCAGGAACAAGTTTCGATCATTAAGGAAGCAGAAAATATAAAGTAAAAGGTGGAACAGGGAGGATTAGTAACAAGGTTAGGGATAAATATGAGGAAAACAAAATAAATCCAAGGAGAATAATGGGATGACAAGGATAACATGGGGAACAGGAAGCAAAGGAAATACAAGGAGAAAAGAGAGGGGTTGCACGTCGTTTCAAAACGTATTATGTGCAACTTACAATTTTTTTACACGAACGACGAAAAACTGGATTACTCGGAAACCGGAGCAGTTTTCAAAACACTACACAAAACCATTTTTAAGTACTGGTTTCACAGTTTACAAATATGACGACTTGGAACCATCAGACTTCACAACATGAAAGATAAATAAATAGAAAGTAACAAATTTAATTTCGTCCAATGGGGGACTTAATATGTCTTGAAACGATGCTCCTCATCTATGTGACACTCAATTCTCAAATTATCTCCTCTCTCGTAGAGAAGAAAGACGTAGTTCTGGGTGGATATAAATTGAAAATTCTTCTTTCCAAAGGACCAAACACGAAGACAGAATCGCAGTAAAAATTTTTAGAGTTACTGCAGTCTCGTACGAGGGGCAATTCTACCTTTTGTAGCCTCTTGTTCCATTCGATTAGTCGAACCACCAATACTGGCCAGTCAAAACAATTTAATTAAAAGTCTTTTTTGTATTCTTGTGGTGGATTTCATGTACGTTCCAGTGTTTAAAACCGCAGTCCACAAAACCAACCGTATTCTATCAATATCTCATCCATTATTTTCAATTAGAATGATAAACAAGCCCTGGACAACACACAGGTACAAATCCGCAGAGGGCAACTAGATAGAGTTTAAAGCAGTCACCGACCAATTAGCGCATCCACTCCAGCGCCATGACAGTAGAATTAATTGAGTGAATGACAAGGCGGGACAGCTGGATGAGCAGGAAGATTTATTCCACTCTGCTGTACTTCTCACTCGACAGAGAAGCATTCTTACACAACTGCAATTACAGTAATCAAAATCATTATTTATTGAACGTGTAACCACTAAATAAAAATTAATGTTTTCAAGGTCGACGATCTCATACAACATCGGTGACCAAATCTTGAGCTGCAGTGATTACATACGACAGACAGCCTATGACAGCCATGGCGACAATGCAACTCGCGAGTACATTGTGGCTCGCAGAGAGAGCTATGCATTTCTCTTGCTTCTAACCTTCCCCATGCTGGGTAACTTTCGGTGTTGGACCCCGGACTCATTTCACCGGCATTATCACCTTCATCCCATTCAGATGCTAAATAACCAAAGATGTTGATAAAGTGTCGTGAAATAACTTACTAAAAAAATAAAATAACCTTCCCCAACCCCCACCCTCTCACTCACTGGAGTCAAACTCCGTTCCATTTGTACATGTATTTGTCTCTGACCTGCGAATGGCATATGTCTGTCTCGAAACCGTGTACCTCTACAAAAACGAAAGTTTCAAATAGGATGGGAGGACGCTTTTTTTGCTGTCAATATAATGAGAATATTAAATGTATGATTTGTTCAAGAGTATTACGAGGAAAACGGTTGTATAACATAAAACGGCATTGTACTACATGTGACTCATGAAACATTAAAAGTTACCGGTAGGTGTTAATAATAATAATAATAATAATAATAATAATAATAATAATAATAATAATAATAATAATAATAATAACAACACTAATAATAATAATAATAATAATATCATCATCACCATCATCATCTCTGTACGTCGAACTTTTTTCAGCAGATGTACGAATAATGCGGTTAGCTCTTCAATTTGAACTCACTGATTTTCTATGTGATGTCAAATGAAAGCTAGATGTAAGGACTTGACAAATGTTGAACTTTTAAATCTTTGCCAAAAAATAAATATCCGAAGCTTCGTTCTTTCGCTTGCTCTGTTGAAGCAATGTTCGCTAAAACTTACGTTTGTGAAAATTTATTTTCAACAATTAAAATAGTAAAAACCAAATTTAGATCACGACTGACAGACAAATACCTTCGTGATCAACTACGACTGGCAGTAAGTGACATAATTCCTGATTTTGAAACTCTGTCGCAGAGACATTCTGATCACAGTTAATCTTAGGTTGTAATATTGTTAATTTATTTTTCATTTCTTTCTTCGTTACACGTACTAAACATTCGTTTGTAGCCTTGTACTGTATAAAATTATATTTAAGTGCTTGACGTAAGGAAAATGAAAATCCGTTAATAAGTCAGACAGTTGCTTCACTTTCCCTTCGGGTGTCCGCCTCCCTCCATAGGTGCTACGCACGTTGCAGGTTACACAGTGGGTCGGCGCAAAACTATATTTTCGCCATGGCTGGGCATATGAAGTAAGGAAACGGAGGAAAGGTACTTGGCGTGAAAGTTACAACCAGTGGTGGTTCCTGTACTAACATCTTGATCAATCCAGCGGATAAAAATCTCAAGCTTTGCTGTATCAGTAATGTCACTGCTGTCATCAAGAGCCAGTGAATAGTATGCGATTTTTCTTACTTTTTTTTTTTTTTTTTTAAACCTTCCTCTTGATTATAATCAGGAATTTTCTCAATTCTTCTCTCGATACTTGGTCGAGAAATTCATAGTTTTTCAAATTGAAAACTTCTTATGGACAAGTTATTTAAGCTACTTTAATCATTACTCCTTCGAGAAATGTTGTTCTATTAAAAGGCTTTAGAGCACGAGATATTTCAAATCCCATTAGGTAGTTGACTTCCTTACATTTTTTTACTTCATCTTCCTCTTCCTGGCTATGATTAAAGACTCGTCAATTCCTGGTGTTTAACAGTTCGTTGGCACATAATATTGAATCAGTTTTTCTACAATACTATTATTATTATTATTATTATTATTATTATTATTATTATTAAATGAATAACTAATAAATAGTCACCCTCATCTAAAGATTAAGAAGATTAAATTGAGATAAAATCTAATAACTTTATCCTTCTAGGGAGAAGATCTAAAAATATCAATATTCATACACATACAGAAGAATTCTAGAAAGACATAATAATAATAATAATAATAATAATAATAATAATAATACTTACAGGCTTTTAAGGAACCCGAAGGTTCATTGCCGCCCTCACATAAGCCCGCCATCGGTCCCTATCCTGAGCAAGATTAATCCAGTCTCTATCATCATATCCCACCTCCCTCAAATCCATTTTACTATTATCTTCCCATCTACGTCTCGGCCTCCTCAAAGGTCTTTTTCCCTCCGGTCTCCCAACTAACACTGTATATGCATTTCTTGATTCGCCCATACGTGCTACATGCCCTGCCCATCTCAAACGTCTGGATTTAATGTTTCTAGTTATGTCAGGTGAAGAATACAATGCGTGCAATTCTGTGTTGTGTAACTTTCTCCATTCTCCTGTAACTTTATCCCTTTTAGCCCCAAATATTTTCCTAAGCACCTTATTCTCAAACACCCTTAACCTATGTTCCTCTTTCAAAGTGAGAGAGTTTCACAACCATAAAGAACAACCGGTAATATAACTGTTTTATAAAGTCTAACTTTCAGGTTTTTGGCAGCAAACTGGATGATAAAAGCTTCTCAACCGAATAATAACAGGCATTTCCCACATTTATTCTGTGTTTAATTTCCTCCCGAGTAGCATTTATATGTCTTACTTTTGCTCCAAGATATTTGAATTTCTCCACCTCTTCAAAAGACAAATTTCCAGTTTTTATATTTCCATTTCGTACAATATTCTCGTCACGAGACATAATCATATACTTTGTCTTTTCGGGATTTACTTCCAAACCTATCTCTTTACTTGCTTCCAGTAAAATTCCCGTGTTTTCCCTAATCGTTTGTGGATTTTCTCCTAACATATTCACGTCATCCGCATAGACAAGCAGCTGATGTAACCCGTTCTATTCCAAACCCTGTCTGTTAACCTGGACTTTACTAATAGCATACTCTAGAGCAAAGTTAAAAAGTAAAGGTGATAGTGCATCTCCTTGCTTTAGCCCACAGTGAATTGGAAACGCATCTGACAGAAACTGACCTATACGAGCTCTGCTGTACGTTTCATTGAGACACATTTTAATTAATCCAACTAGTTTCTTGGGAATACCAAATTCAATAAGAATATCATATAAAACTTCTCTCTTAACCGAGTCATATGCCTTTTTGAAATCTATGAATAACTGATGCACTGTACCCTTACACTCCCATTTTTTCTCCAATGGCAATCTGTATACAAAAAAAAAAAATTAATTAGGTCTCAGTGGTAAGAAATATCACAGCAACATTTCATTTCTTAAGAAAAGCAGCCCAAAACTCCCACATTGATATCTCTACTATATTTTTCTGCTCCAGAAATATAGCTTAGCAACAACAAATGAAAATAGGTCGAGCATCATGATAAATTTCCCACCCACCCCACTGATACTTTCACTGTACCTGAAGACCTGTTTGTGTAAGAGCGGCATATGGCGCGTACACTATTTTGCGGAATCATCGATAAAAATCTTGCTTGGGATATAATTTCAACGGAGATTCACCTACCGGAAAATTAAAACGGCTTGCCAAGAGAACGAGACGGAGATACTCTGAAACTCCTCCTTACGCAATCCAACTCGGGGTTGTCCAAACTACTGTACGTCGCTAATTTTGTTCTCAGAAGGTCCTGTGTTAAGTCTGGATAAAGAAAATAACGCTAAGTTATTAAACGATAAACATTCCACTGAATCACATATTCACCGGTAGGCTGCAAGAATCCGTTAAATTTTCCGCCAGAGACCTTCTACCGAGTGCCCCAATACTCGCGGACATAAACTACATCGTGTGAATTCTTGATGACTTCTTTTTTTTCATTTCTTACCTTACGACACACTATGAACTGCTATGGTTATCTAGCGTCTGAATGAGATGGTGATAACACCAGCGAAATGAATCTAGGTTCAAGCGCAGAAACCCTCGGAAAAAACTTCAACCAGTTAACTTGTACCAACCAGCATTTGAACCCAGGCCCACTTGTTTCTCGATCAGGCATGCTAACTGTTACTCCACAGCTGTTGACCTGGACGAAAACGGAGACGAAAATATAACAGAACTTTGTCCGAGAAAATTATACAGGGTGGACCGCTCGACTGTACCTAATTTCAATTGTATGTGACTGGTAAACGGTTGAAGATAGAAACCTACAGTAACGTTTATATGAAAGGTAATTCGATTACAATAGGGGCCAGTCTTCTGTTTCGACCACTGTACTTTTGCAGTTGCAGTTTCTCTACTAAGTTTGAATATGAAGGTTGTGTGTTTAGTTTGATAAAGAAAAAAAAAAATCAGTTTTCTGTGGATTGTGAAATATGTAAACTCCATTATGTCATATGAGAATTTTAGAGGTAAACTCGGTGAAACGTTTGGATTTAAATTGAACGATCGTAGAGAAGTGCTTGACAGAAAAAAAGTTTTCTCGTGTAATAAATACGTTACACTAGACGGCAGTTCGAAAGGCGGTTGGCTGCTATATGCGCCGTAGCATTTCTGGCATGTGACGTCTCAAGCTTGTACAGCAGAACCAATCGGAATCAGTCTGTAACAAGTACTTCCCAAGATCGTTTGTTCACATGTGAGTGTTTCAATACATTGAATAAGTAAAACTAACATTTACTGTGTGTAAGATAATTAAATGGAAGAAAATACTGTAAAGAAACATGTAGCCTATTGCAGAGGCAGGTTCGGAAAATATTGTTTAAGGTGTATAATTATTTTAAAAACGGTGACAAGCAGAACGCTGCCGGCCATCTTGATGCTGGCTGCAACGTTGCGAACACGCAAGAAACGACTGCAGAAGCATGTGGTGTGGGATTGAGAACCGTGCAAAGAATATTGTTAGTGAAGGAAACAGGGTTTGTTTGGTGTCAAGCTCTTGTTATCAACGGCTAAGATCATTATTGTCTTTTGATAATTTAAATTCTCTTCTGCATTATTTGTATTGCACGTTCTCGTGAAGTACGACGTGGCAATGTTGTACGCAGCCTTGCCCTCTCTATCTGTCTCGACGCAAACGCTAGCAGACAACCGCCTTCCGAATTGCCGTCAACTGTAGTAAGTAATTAAAATAGTTTTGTAATATAACGATACAATATGTACAGATATACAGCATTTAATATTTATGCTTATCACCGAACACAAGTTAAATTTCACAATAATTGTGTATTACAGTATATTGAAACGTTTTTTTCAACTCGATCAAAACTCTACAGATATACAGCATTTAATATTTATGCTTATCACTGAACACAAGTTAAATTTAACAATAATTGTGTATTACAGTACATTGAAACGTTTTTTTCAACTCGATCAAAACTCTATAGATATACAGCATTTAATATTTATGCTTATCACCGAACACAAGTTAAATTTAACAATAATTGTGTATTACAGTATATTGAAACGTTTTTTTCAACTCGATCAAAACTCTATAGATATACAGCATTTAATATTTATGCTTATCACCGAACACAAGTTAAATTTAACAATAATTGTGTATTACAGTATATTGAAACGTTTTTTTCAACTCGATCAAAACTCTACAGATATACAGCATTTAATATTTATGCTTATCACCGAACACAAGTTAAATTTAACAATAATTGTGTATTACAGTATATTGAAACGTTTTTTTTTTCAACTCGATCAAAACTCTACAGATATACAGCATTTAATACTTATGCTTATCACCGAACACAAGTTAAATTTAACAATAATTGTGTATTACAGTACATTGAAACGTTTTTTCAACTCGATCAAAACTCTACAATAATAATTAATATTTATGCTTATCACCGAACACAAGTTAAATTTAACAATAATTGTGTATTACAGTATATTGAAACGTTTTTTTCAACTCGATCAAAACTCTACAGATATACAGCATTTAATATTTATGCTTATCACCGAACACAAGTTAAATTTAACAATAATTGTGTATTACAGTATATTGAAACGTTTTTATTCAACTCGATCAAAACTCTACAGATATACAGCATTTAATATTTATGCTTATCACCGAACACAAGTTAAATTTAACAATAATTGTGTATTACAGTATATTGAAACGTTTTTTTTTTTCAACTCGATCAAAACTCTACAGATATACAGCATTTAATACTTATGCTTATCACCGAACACAAGTTAAATTTAACAATAATTGTGTATTACAGTACATTGAAACGTTTTTTCAACTCGATCAAAACTCTACAATAATAATTAATATTTATGCTTATCACCGAACACAAGTTAAATTTAACAATAATTGTGTATTACAGTATATTGAAACGTTTTTTTCAACTCGATCAAAACTCTACAGATATACAGCATTTAATATTTATGCTTATCACCGAACACAAGTTAAATTTAACAATAATTGTGTATTACAGTATATTGAAACGTTTTTATTCAACTCGATCAAAACTCTACAGATATACAGCATTTAATATTTATGCTTATCACCGAAAACAAGTTAAATTTAACAATAATTGTGTATTACAGTATATTGAAACGTTTTTTTTTTTCAACTCGATCAAAACTCTACAGATATACAGCATTTAATACTTATGCTTATCACCGAACACAAGTTAAATTTAACAATAATTGTGTATTACAGAATATTGAAACGTTTTTTTTCAACTCGATCAAAACTCTACAGATATACAGCATTTAATATTTATGCTTATCACCGAACACAAGTTAAATTTAACAATAATTGTGTATTACAGTATATTGAAACGTTTCTTTCAACTCGATCAAAACTCTACAGATATACAGCATTTAATATTTATGCTTATCACCGAACACAAGTTAAATTTAACAATAATTGTGTATTACAGTATATTGAAACGTTTCTTTCAACTCGATCAAAACTCTACAGATATACAGCATTTAATATTTATGCTTATCACCGAACACAAGTTAAATTTAACAATAATTGTGTATTACAGTATATTGAAACGTTTTTTTCAACTCGATCAAAACTCTACAATAATAATTAATATTTATGCTTATCACCGAACACAAGTTAAATTTAACAATAATTGTGTATTACAGTATATTGAAACGTTTTTTCAACTCGATCAAAACTCTACAGATATACAGCATTTAATATTTATGCTTATCACCGAATACAAGTTAAATTTAACAATAATTGTGTATTACAGTATATTGAAACGTTTTTTTCAACTCGATCAAAACTCTATAGATATACAGCATTTAATATTTATGCTTATCACCGAACACAAGTTAAATTTAACAATAATTGTCTATTACAGTATATTGAAACGTTTTTTTCAACTCGATCAAAACTCTACAGATATACAGCATTTAATATTTATGCTTATCACCGAACACAAGTTAAATTTAACAATAATTGTGTATTACAGTATATTGAAACGTTTTTTTCAACTCGATCAAAACTCTACAGATATACAGCATTTAATATTTATGCTTATCACCGAACACAAGTTAAATTTAACAATAATTGTGTATTACAGTATATTGAAACGTTTTTTCAACTCGATCAAAACTCGATTAAACGATTAAATATTTTGATCGATCAACAGGACTAAAATAAATAAATAAATAAATAAATAAATAAATAAATAAATAAATAAATAAATAAATAAATAAATAAATAAATAAATATAGGAATTTGTTGGGAACACTTTCTATGGTAAAAGTGCCCGCCAATGGATTAGCATTTATGGAATATCAAAATCCGTGCAATAACTATATAGGTAAGAAAGACGACAAACTTCCACACTTCTCTGTCATGGACGCTGTAAACATGCATTTATCAGAACACTGAAATGGATTTTATGCGTCACAACGCTATCTCTGAACAGCCTCCTCCATATGATGACACGAGTCTTCGCTGTAACTAGGCTATCCGGTTTTATAAATACATTCGCCTCAGATAAACAAATAATAAAGTTGGCGGTAACAAGGACTGGCAAGAGACTGAGGCCCATTTAAAAGCAATGTCACATAAAGGAGTGGAGTTGTGCAGATTATCTGGCACGATATGCATAAAGCAGCTCATTTGCGTGTCGTTTTGCAGTTCATTTCCATATTGATGACTGTTTTGACAGCCCGCACCCTGTAACCTGCACCGCCCTGCACAGAAGATATTTCCGTTGCCAACATTACAGACTTGCCCCCCATGACTACGCTATCAGTTTGCAACGGGAAGGATGAAAAAAACACGATCATGTAGAAAATAGGAGTATATTTATTCACTCATTCATTCGTGGTGTTCTGTCTAACGGCAGGTTTCACTGCAAACCCAGATTCTTCAATCTTCCCTGTTTTCCGCGTTTCTCTTAGTTTGCATATAATTGAAGCGTCCAATTCCAAAACTGTCTAAATCCATTTAAAAAAAATTGAAATAATAGTGGTTTCGTCATCTACCTAAATGTCTCTAGCAATTTTCTAATGAATGTTGTGCATAAATTCCTTCTTTCCTTCCATAAATAAGCTTCAAATATAACGAACACTGCAAACAATTAGGAAAAAAGTTATCAGTTTTTGGCGTTTCCTGAAAATTGTTAAGAATGGATATAGACAGTTTTGGAATTGGAGGCTTCAATGATCCATATAAGCTATCTTATTTTCCTAATTATGTCAGGCGAAGAATACAATGCGTGCAGCTCTGCTTTGTGTAACTTTCTCCATTCTCCTGCAATTTCATCCCACTCAGCCCCAAATACTTTCCTAAGAACCTTATTCACAAACACCCTTAATCTCTGTTCTTTTTTCGAAGTGAGAATCTAAGCTTTCACAACCATACAGAACAACCGGTAATATAACTGTTTTATAAATTGTATCTTTCAGATTTTTTGACAGAAGACTAGATGGCAAAAACTTCTCAATCGAATAATAACAGGCATTTCCCATATTTATTCTGCGTTTAATTTCCTTCCTAGTGTCATTTATATTTGTTACTGTTGCTCCAAGATACATGAATTTTTCAACCTCTTCGAAGGTTAAATCTGAAATTTTTATCTTTCCATTTCGTACAATATTCTGGTCACGAGACATAATCATATTCTTCGTCTTTTCGGGATTTACTTCCAAACCTATCGCTTTCAGCGTATTCCGAATCTCACCGGACCGGTGGACAACAATGACGTCATGCTGCAGCGGAATAGGAACAAAACTGCTGGAAGGATCGATGGCTGTCATGGCGACTGTGTAAGTGGTTATCTGTGCTAAGCTAGCAAAATTTTGCGAAATTTCCGTACTGCCATCTCGTTCAAAGAAAAGAGGCCGTAAACAACTTATTTCTTGAACCGGTAGTAATAACTGGTCCGTTGACATGTTCGCTCATAAGCCATTAACATATTGTTTTTACGTTGTGCTCATTACAAACAATAAAGCAGAACACACCGCCATGACACAACGGTGCACGATGTCATTCGTCTGCTAATTCCCGCCCTATACAAGAACCAATCAGATTCACTGATGGCGGCTGATGGAGACTGCCAGCACCTCTGCAAGCTCATGGCACCGGTGCGACACCGGTGGAGCATCAATGACGTCATCGGTGGAATTCGGAACACCGTGATGCCATCGGATTGCTCACCGGTGAGATTCGGAATACGCTCTTTACATGCTGCAAGTAAAATTCTCGTGTTTTCTCTAATCGTTTGTGTATTTTCTCCTAACATATTCACGTCATCCGCATAGACAAAAAGCTGATGTAGCCCGTTTAATTCAAAACCCCCTCAGTTATCCTGAACTTTCGTAATGGCATATTCTAGAGCGAAGTTTGAAAGTAAAGGTGATAGTGCATCTCCCTGCTTTAGCCCGCAGTGAATTTTCGTTGACGCTCTAAGCATAATATATGCCTACATACGAAAACAACTGGGCAGAGGAATAATTAATGTAAAACATCAGAGAAAATGAGTAAATAGGCTGATACTATGTCAGAAGGAATTGAAGCAGGCTCATGTAATGGAGATGTACTTCATTAACAAGGAATCTCGTACTTGGATGACAGTCTATTATTCTAGTAGCCTACACGGTATTCGAGCGGCAATCATGTTTATAAATTCATTACCACTACACCGCACGCTGATCCGGCTAGGATTTCGAATTAGTTTCATATTAATGCCGCACAGAATGGGATATTCCACAGTGGGAAATGATATAAACCATAATTGTGCACTGCTGTAACGAAATCTAATGACGTCTGGCAATGAGGGGCGGCGGCAACAGATAGTACAAACGCCATTAAAATTATAACCAGAAATCGGAATAAGTTCCAAAATGTAACTAATTACTAAACCCCAGAGTCAGCTGCCTTGCATCACAGCTGGCAGAGCACGGTTACCGCAACCGCGGACCTGAGTTCAATTCCCGGCGTTGGTGGATTTTCTAGTGCAAATAAAACAAAGTTTCCAGGGCTTTTCTCGAGGTTCTACCACAGCCTGCACAAGGTTTGCGCTCTCCGAGCCGGCTCACAGCTCATGAGCGGAATGCAGATATTAGCTGCGCTCTGTATAAGGCTGGACTGGAAGAAGGTATGATCTCATACAAAATATACGCAAAAGAGAAGAAAGTTAGCTTTCCTTATGAAAAGGTTGCTAGATTTGACAAAGCGTATTAGGGTAAACATTGGTAACTTCGTGGCAGTGGTTATTTCGTGATACTTTTTCTTTGCTCTTTTGTGAACTAACCAATGGTGTTACGAGATCCAAATTTCCGCCAAGGGATTGCATATGTCGTCCAGTTTCCAGAAACATACAGCTAAGCTTTGTGTCACTATAGTAGTTGCTTCAGTGAGCTTTCATGTTTGGAGAGAGCAAGTTTGCGTCGACTTCTCAGGCGTACAAATTTTGTAGATGTTTGTAATTACATTACAGGCTTATTACTAAAGGTAAGCATATGATATTTCGTACAAAGATTTATTGTATCTTCATGAAATTTTAGGAAATGTTTTTGGAATTTTAGATACATCTGTAGTCGCCATATAGCCTTAGCTTTACTGATAGAAATCTTAGCTGTTTGAGGCGAAATTTTGTTGAGCATTAAGTGTTACAATTTTTAAAATAGTATAAAATGTATTACAAGAGGAATTTTAGAAATCTCAAGACAAGATGTGATAACAAAAAAGAAAATGGAGACGCAATGGGTTCAGTGTAGCTTCTGTTTGATTTGTTATCATGCTAAGTGTCAATGATAAGTGCTAGATGACTTACTTGCAAGAATTGTGACAGAAGATGGAACATGGCTCCACCAATTTGGACCGGAGACAGAGGCAGACAATGGAGTGACATCATGCAAATTCACCAAAGAAATAGAAATTCAAAAGTACACCTTCGGCAGGAAACGTTATGGCTACTGCGTTTTTCGATTCAGAAGGACTCTTGCTTGTGGACATCATGCCACACGGAACCACCATTAATTCTGACGGGTATGTTGCAACTCTCAAGAAACTTCTAGTTCGACTGAGTCGTGTTCGACGATATCGGGAGAAACAGGATGTTCTGCTATTGCACGACAACGCACAGCCATATGTCAGTCACAAGACCACAGACCAGATCAGAAAATTCGGATAGACAACACTGAAACCCCGCCTTACAGTCCTGAACTGGTACCGTGCGATTACCATCTCTTTGGTAAACTGAAGGATCCCTTCGCGGAACGGGGTTAGAAGATGACTCCTTTGTGCACGCTGCTAAAGAGTGGCTCAGACGTGTTGGTCCAGACTTTTACCGTGCTGGTCTACAGGCCCTCGTTCCTAGGTTACGTAAGGCAGTTGAAAGGGACAGGGATTACATGGAAAAGTGACATTTTGTTCCTTAAGGATGCATCTACATTCTGTGAAAATAGCAAAGCTGTAGGATAAAAATATAATTTTTAAACAAACGTTATGCATTACTTTTGGAGTTACCCTAGTAATATAGGCTATAGTAAAGTTCGTAATAAAAGTGTTCACCCTTTCATGGCAAAGAAGATCCCTTTTCAATTTCAATTTTTACTTTCATTTCATTCTTGTTATGTGTTGATATGTATTTCTATGTTTTCTTGCTATGAATATTAGACGGAATTACTATGTTTGAAGTCTTGTAACAATAAATGAGAATTTCATTTGACCTTAATGAATTTTTCCACAATTCTTCTACCTCTCAAGAAATTATCAATGCAATATCACGAAATTACCAAGGTTATCACGAAATAACCAACTTTTCAGCTTAAGTTGTAAAAGTGGTTTTTGGCACATATTCAAGAACGTATCCAATCTTTTACGTCTCCAGATTTGTACAGCAAGTTATCGTCTTTTAGATGAAAAAATCGGAATAAGGATATATTTACACATTTGCATTTTAAATTAGTTTTCATGAAATTATCATGAAATTACCAATGTTTACCCTACATATAATTTGGAAACACACCTAAAAGATAAAATGATATGCATTTGAAACGATGAGGGAATCGAATATACAATATGTCAGAAAAATGTACACCTAAGTAGCGTTTGTGCCCATTTACAGTTAAGAAAGGGGGGGGATATATCATCAGATAGGTTAGAATGATATGAATGCCATATACCGCGAGAAAAAAAATAGTACGGATTTATTGGCATTGATATCTAAACCAATCAACAGCCATCGGTTAAGATAACTTGACATTTCCATTATCACTCCCATACAAATGATTTCTCAAAATCTGAACCGATCCTTTGAGGGCACTTATGGCTATTTCCTTCACAATGCTGTGTGTTAGCCCCAGGTTTTTACATTTGTTGGCAAAGAAGGAGGGTATGGTACCTCGTGCTCCCACCATCAGACCTATTACATCAATGTGGGACAGGCTATATTTATCTTTATAGAACGGGATTGTTGGTTCATAGATCCGTTTCTTTTCACTGTCCACCTCATGCGGTTGATCTGCATGTGTCTCAAATCTGATGGTGGGATCGAGAATGTATGCCGAGTTGTTTTTAATGGCAATGATATCAATTCGCCGAACACTTCCTTGTGTGGCTAGTCCCTGCACCTCTTGATGGACTGTAAACCCTACTTCCTTCAGTGCCTCGGCCAGCATAGAAGGGACAGCATGGTGACGGATGTTGCGAAGGGCCTCACTGTAGGAGCAGAAGCCAAGGATATGGGGAAGAGTTTCAATCTCGCTGAGACAGTGCCTACAGCGGGTACCATCCCGACTTCTACCCGGTACAACTTGGACCGGAGCGACATAGCCTACCATTTTAAGGGCGTCTATCCATTCCGAGAGGGTTAGACGTTTGTGATTTCTTATCCAGCTGTTTGCTGGGGGGAACTCTTTGTTAAGAATCACTCCTTCACCCTTTTGTTGCAATGTACACCAATTTCCAAATTCTTTTTCTCTTAAAGCGTCTCTAACTTTTCGAGAGTCCACAAAATTTTCACGATTATTTAAAAAAGAATTAGCAGAAGTTAATTTAAGGCTATTTAAACATGTTTTACTCTCCTCAATAAGGTCCCTAGTGGAAGTAATGTAAGGATCATTAGTTCTGTGTAATACCCGTAAGCCGTTAATATGTTGTAGCGTGGATTCCCAGCGTACCCTAAAAAGACCAAGACCTTTATATTTACGATGTGTATATACCACAGAATCGGGTGTGTCAGCTGGTAGGTGCAAAATTTCTTTAAGAAGTGCTTTCAATAATTTTATCAGCGTTATCTAAAAAAGTATTGGGTATTGTTTTCAAGGGCATTGTCTGAAATGTGCAGATTAATGATGGGCAAATTGAGGAATTTAATATACAAAACTTTTGATCAGGATGTAATGAATGTGTACGAGTGTTTATGAAATGAATTCCCGTTCAGTGTTTGCAAAACTATCTTGGACTATTAATCAATAAAAAAAAAAATTTATTTTACAGAAATAATAGAAATTCTATAGCTACTTAAATGTGCAATATCATTTTGATATATTTTTATTTATCAGTACATCAAAACGAGGTTTTGTGCTTTTGGCAGCTGAAAGGAACAGTAGCCTGCTGATCGTAATGAAACATCAGTTACAGATGTTCGAAGTCTGCCTTTATTAAAGTTTATTATAGAAAACAGTTGCTCACAAATATAAATGTTGAGCCAAACATAGCAATCATTTTCACAGCCAGCCTGCATAGTCGTGGATATTATTGCTAATGTTTAGTCTCGTAAAACTCAATCAGGCTAGTAGTATTAGTCAAACGATCTTTAGCCCTTAGGTCACATTGAAGATCAATAAGTTTGAGCTGTAAATCGTTAAATGTTAAATGCTATGTTCCGTCTTTTAGATTCCTCCATACTGTACTGTAGCAGTAGGTAAGCAACGTGAAACAGTTACTGATAATAGGCCTATACACTGCACTCCACTAGATAACTGAGTGGTCGTTTCCCTCTCCTCTACCTATAGCACGTCTATGTCATTCTGACGTATCTTCCTCTCTGTTTCGGCAAGCGGTAAACACAGCTCTTCCGCTCCAAAGGAGCGCGCGCGCTCGTTGAGCGCTGTTTGTGCAGGTATGTTCTACCATTTCCTCTCTACATTTCATCAACATTTTCCACAACCCTTCCATTTATTATCATCTCTATTGTAAAAAAATAGGCCAAAACTTGTGTTCGTACGGCGCCGAATCGGCCGTCCGCCGTGGTTCGTAAAGTTTTCAGTAGGTACGATTCCGTATACTCTGAAATTATGTAATTTTCCTTCTTTTCTTTTAGTATTATTTATATTTAAGTTAATCGCTTTTGTATATGACTTTTTAAAATTATTTACTTTTACGGTATGGAATATTAATTATTTGTTCCTCGCTGTTTGATCAAAGATTCTTAGATTCCAGACCACTGTTTCCCAACCAGTAGTATGCATAGCCACGGGTATTTTATACAGGGTGTATCTATACAGGGTGTTTCCGAGATGATGTTACAAACTTTCAGGGATGATGGGGAAGGGCACATGTATCAATTTGAGATGAGGAACCCTGGTCCGGAAATGACCGAGTGGAAAGTTATAAGCAAAAATAATTGTGTGGAAATGAAATAATTTTATTCCTTTGCACATCTTATTTTTGTGTGTATTTATCTGTACATCTTACACATACTGTATTCATCTGACGTTGTTTACGTTGTCTGCCTACAGTATTCCATTCAGTGCGCTGTCTGAGGGATGGGGATAGGAAACTACACTAAAGCAATGCAGATAGCGTAATGTGTAACGGACATGGTCGGTCCTGATATGCACGTCTGTAGACAGCAGTGTATGTGTACAAGTTGCAGTGTCCAGTCGATCAGTCCTAGTGAAATGGGGGAGTACACGAGAGCGGAATATGCAGACCTGATTTTCGAATACGGATGAGCCAATGGGAACAGCAGACAAGCTCACAGATTGTATCGCACAAGTACCCACGTAGGAGACATCCGGCCCATACCATCTCTCGACAACTGTTCCAAAAATTAAGGGAAGGAGGGCACGTGTTGCGAAATTACAATGCCATTTCCAAACAACTATTTTTGCTTATAACTTTCGACTCAGTAATTTCCGGATCAGGGTTCCTTATCTCAAATTGATACATGTGCTCTTCACATCCCTGAAAGATTGTAACATCATTTCGGAAACACCCTGTATATGTGTCCATAAATGTGGGGGCGTATTCCTGACACCAAACCATAACAAAAAATTCATATGAACATGGGTCCGCAAACCCTTCGTTAGGAAGTTATGAGATTATTGGTAATGGTACATACGATACATTTAACAACACACATTTGCAAAAATTGCTCAAAGTGACCTCCTCCTTCTTCGATGCATGCCCTGAGCCTGCCTCCCATGCTTTGCCGTACTCTGTGCAAATTTCCTGGGATGTTACAGATTTGATAAAATCCATTTTGGATACGCTCCCTCAGAACATCGATATTAGGTACAGGTGTTGAATAAACCAAGGATTTTAAATGTGTCCAAAGGTAAAAATCCATTGGATTTAAATCTGGCGATCGGGCAGGCCATGCAATGTATCCTCTTCGACCAATCCATCTGTTCGGAAACTCGTTATCGAGATACTGGCGAACTATCACGGTAAAGTGAGGTGGAGCACTATCGTGCATAAACCACATTCTTTTAATGACATCTAGAGGTACAGCATCAATTAAATTTAGCAACTCAGTTCTGAGAAACCGTAGGTAGGTTTCCCCAGTAAGACAATCCGGGAAGAAATACGGGCCAATAAGATGATCATGAATGATTCCCACACATATTGAGGCTGAACCTCTGTTGATGTTTATCTTGTCGTACTTCGTTAGGGTGTTCCTAACTCCCTAACGAAGGATTTACGGACCCATGTTCATATGAACTTTTTGTTATGTCTTGGTGTCAGGAATACGCCCCACATTTATGGACACATATACACATATACCCTGTATAATTGGTATTCACTACGTTAAGCTCCGTACTACTACAAAAATAGAGTAAGTACGTTAGTGATTGTTAGGCACCGGATTTTTATGTAATTACATATTATATTCCTTTCAACCTAACCGTATATAGATAACAAATATTTGCGAAACTTGTAATTACCATTAATATATTAAAATTTGATACTACCTATTTTTACATATTTACCTCACATTACATATTATGGCTTGGTATTACATAAATCTACATATTTAGGGGTTTTATTCATTTTTACTTCTCTGAAAGGAAAAAAAAAAACTTCTGCTGCGGAAGCTTAGAATTTGAAATACACAGATTTTTTACGATTTTACCTACCCAAGAAAGGATATAATAATAATTGTTCTGCACACGTCTTAACAAACCGTTCCCATGCAGTTTGCAACCTTACCCATCCTCTTCCTAATAATTCTTTCAGGGAAAACCCGTGTCAAGTCTGACATGAGCCGCAATAAAGCAGCAGACTTTTGAAAAGAAGCTGGAGTAAAGGTAACTGGAAGGATGTTAAAAGAATAAAATAAATAGCTTTTCAGGTTATTGCTTGACCTCTGTAATTTAAATTTAGTAGACCTATACGGAAATGGGATTTTCCGAGCAATTAAAAAATATAGTTCTTGACTGGAATAATCCTATGAATGAGACAGGAATGTCACTTTTCAAACAACAGTTTGTAAATGCCTATAGTTTGAGATTTTAGTAGGTACATTGTTTCTTACAGGAAGCAGCTAAAATGCATGTGTCCCACATCTCCTCTTATTTTCTCCTAATCCAGTAAAGCGAAACAGTGCTTGCAGTACTGTTGTGTCATTCATTTCACTCAGTTTTCTAGTTTCAGTACTCACAGTGTAAAGTGCGAGTTTATCTACTGCTTTTAACTAACTAAAATGGCCTCTGTATCATCAACCCTAACGACAAAAATAAAATCATGGATTGCAATGGACAAGCTTTCACTACAGATGTAAAAATAGTAATGTGTCAAGTGCGCGGTACAAAAAAAAAGTCGGGTGCTCTATGAAATCACAACTGGAGAGTCTTACCTATCCTATATCTGTCAGATATTGATATTAAATATTTTCATGATTTTACATATTTTGGTACTTATTCAGCTTATTTTTCTTACATGAATATGTACATATTTCACACCTTGATATTACATAAAAATCCGGTGCCTAGTGATTGTACAGCACGGTACTATGAGTATTCTTAACAAATATCGGAAACCTAAGAGAGTACGCTTACAGAAAAGGTTCAGAAACGCTGTTCCATCTTACCCATAGGTCCGCAAAATATAAGAAAATGACTCAAAGAAAATGAGTAACATACGGTTTACTAGCACTAGAGTATGGTACACGGATGTCTTTTTGATATATTTACCAAAGGAAAAACAATTGACGTCAGAAAACCAATAACAGAAATTATTACATGAAAGTATTATTTTCTTGTTAAAGATTTGAAGTAAATAATACACGTTGAAATGGGGCATAATGGGTCCAATTTAAGGAACAATATAAGAATTTTAGAAACAATGTAAGGGGATTCTTTTCACATCCGGTTTGTTATACTATCACTCCGAAGGAATCCTAGCCAATCTCATTTTTCAAAAATTAAAAACAAAAATAAGAACTCTTAAGAGGAAATTATCCTCTTATTGAAAATAAATCTTAAATTTATGTTAAGTAGATGGATAGATGGATATATTAAGCAATACTATACATACAGACGTACTATATTATCAGAATTTTCTCTTAAATCCAATGCACGGGTCTTCTGACAGTACGTGCTGTGTAAAACAAGTCCTACTTTGAATGTATCACCCCCCTCACCTATAGTTATATCCAACCACTCGCCAAAAGAACACACAGATTAATATTAAAATGGCACAAACAACACACATTATATAATATATCCTAACCTAACATACAAACAGGAATAAAAGTGTATAATTCAGAAGTTACCATTATCCCTTCGTCAGTTCGCATCACAAACTTCAACAGTTGAAGTTCTAATCTGTCCCGTCTTCAAGAGGAACAACCCAGTCTTTTGTTCGCATTCTCTATTCCCCATGAGGTCAAGACATGCAAGCGAACCCCTATTCTGACTTAGCATCGAGGGTAGTAGACATTTTCTCCATATATGTTCCGTTTCGACACACTGAATTAAAATGTGTCTCCAGGAGTCCTTTTCCCCGAACAGTGGACAAAGGCGCTCTCATTCTTCGGTGACAATTTTATTACCCTTCCATGCTCCCAATCTTAGCCACGCTAAACCTGCTCTGCTGTCTTTGTTACAAGAATTTATGTAGTCACACCTCCCCAAATTAAGCATGAGATCTTATATTAAGTATACAGTATGTTTAATCTGTCGGTAAATAAAATCTATAAAACTGACTAATGCTAGTCAGACAAAACTTGTCAACTTATGTTTGAACATTGGGACGATTGTTGACGGATTACAATAATAATAGTATATGTTCCATCTGTCGGTCCATAGTCCATAATGTCTATAAAATTATAAATTAATAGTCTAAATAAGTAAATAAATAAATTTGTAGTCAATATTATGTTGAAAATATTTGCAATTTAAAGTTCTGCAACAAACTACTTCTTACTTGTCATCCAGTGAGAAACTCAGGACAGAAACAAATGGCCCAGGCTTACCTGAAACAAAAGAAAGAACATTATAAATACTGAGGAACAACAAATCAGCAAAGATAAATTCAGACAAGCATTTCAGACTTTCATTTATTTTATGACAATGGATAAGTAACATGAGTGTTACGAAACTAGCACATACTTTCCGATACACGTTCACAATAAATTAGTTCACTGATTAAAGTTATGTTTATAAATTAGTTCTTTTATAATGTTACGTACAGTTGTATACAATGATGAACATCCTGAGTTAACCACAAAAGGAATTCTCCGTTTTATTTGCAATTCGTTTATTATATTTCATGAATCTTACATGAGCATTGTGGCTTTGAGATATGGAACTAGTAAAAGATTGTACAAAAATATGTAAAACTTAGAACGGAGATGAAATTAATTCACAAGCACAATTGCTTAATCAGTTGAGTAGAATGTATGAATATGGAGAAAAGTTTTATTTTTGTTTTAAACTTTTCCATTTGGTCCTTCAAACTTTAAAGACCAAGGTCTAAAAGAAATTACATTAACCCTTAAATTGGCAAAACTTCATTTCTCACACTAGTTTATCAAACGGTGTCGGACTGTAAAGAAAACAGCAATCGCAATGTCCATATTTTATATGTCGTACAATATTATAGCATTGTGAAATTTTAATTTTCCTACCAATTTTTTTTCTATTGTACTATTAAAACTATATCATATCGCCTATTAACCTGTTGTATACTATATGATACTTTGCGAATTTAAGGATTAATAGATCAATAGTTAACTACTTTTTTGTAGCAGCTGAGAGTAACCGAGGATAGATTGAAATGTGATTTATCTCTTGCATTAAAATTATGTAGGCCTATATTTCGATTAATACTAAACGTATCTTCATTTTTAACATAAAACATCATCAGGGGAAGAATTTAAGGTGAAGTCAAGATTTCTAAATTTTGTAAAATCTTCTTCAGAAGGCTCTTTTATTCATACCAATAATCCTAGGCTCTCTTCTGTAAAACAAAAATGTTTGGCTTCAGATGAGTTCAAGAATCCATGACACGACAGTCCACAAAGAGCTAAGGCTGACCAGTAGATTGTTAGCCTTACGTCCACATGCTTCAGCAGTGTTGAACGATCATCCAGTCAGAACGAAGGTATAAAGAGGTAAGTAAGATGATACCCTGCCGTTATAGCTGATTCTCGAGAACGAATTTCGCTACCTATCATACTTACTTACTGGCTTTTAAGGAACCCGGAGGTTCATTGCCGCCCTCACATAACCCCCCATTGGTCCCTATCCTGAGCAAGACCAATCCAGTCTCTATCATCATATCCCATCTCCCTCAAATCCATTTTAATATTATCCTCCCATCTACATCTCGGTCTCCCCAAAGGTCTTTTTCCCTCCGGCCTCCCAACTAACACTCTATATGCATTTCTGGATTCACTCATACGTGCTACATGCCCTGCCCATCTCAAACGTCTGGATTTAATGTTCCTAATTATGTCAGGTGAAGAATACAATGCGTGCAGTTCTGTGTTGTGTAACTTTCCCCATTCTCCTGTAACTTCATGCCTCTTAGCCCCAAATATTTTCCTAAGCACCTTATTCTCAAACACCCTTAACATATGTTCTTCTCTCAAAGTGAGAGTCCAAGTTTCACAACCATACAGAACAACCGGTAATATAACTGTTTTATAAATTCTAACTTCCAGATTTTTTGACAGCAGACTGATAAAAGCTACTCAACCGAATAATAACAGGCATTGCCCATATTTATTCTGTGTTTAATTTCCTCCCGAGTATCATTTATATTTGTTACTGTTGCTCCCAGGTATTTGAATTTTTCCACCTTTTCAAAGGATACATTTCCAATTTTGATATTTCCATTTCGTACAATATTCTCGTCACGAGACATAATCATATACTTTGTCTTTTCGGGATTTACTTCCAAACCTATTTCTTTACTTGCTTCCAGTAAAATTCCCGTGTTTTCCCTAATCGTTTGTAGATTTTCTCCTAACATATTCACGTCATCCGCATAGACAAGAAGCTGATGTAACCCGTTCAATTCCAAGCTCTCTCTGCTAGCCTGAACTTTCCTAATGGCAAACTCTAGAGCAAAGTTAAAAAGTAAAGGTGATAGTGCATCTCCTTGCTTTAGCCCACAGTGAATTGGAAAAGCATCAAATAGAAACTGACCTATACGGACTCTGCTGTATGTTTCACTGAGACACATTTTAATTAATCGAACTAGTTTCTTGGGAATACCAAATTCAATAAGAATATCATATAAAACTTCTCTCTTAACCGAGTCATATGGCTTTTTTAAATCTATGAATAACTGATGCACTGTACCCTTATACTCCCATTTTTTCTCCATTATATGTGGAATGCAAAATATCTGATCAATATTTGATCTATTACGCCCAAAACCGCACTGATGATCCCCAATAATTTCATCTACATAAGGAGTTAATCTTCTCAAAATAATATTGGATAAAATTTTGTACGACGTCAACAAAAGCAATATTCCTCGAAAGTTACTACAGTTAGTCTTGTTCCCCTTCTTATCGCTACCTATCGCAGCTTTCCAAATTCATCACGATCCTGGGTGGGCAGAGGTCCTATACACTGGCCAAAATTTCATTAAAAATTTCTTTCCCCCCGAGGAATTTTGTGTGCTGAATGAGATTCTGGAACTGTTCAGGTTCAAAAACGGACTTAACAGAGCGAAAATAGCACTTAATTGTGCGCTTAAGAATCAAAATGTAGACAACTCCACTGTGGCTTGGTTTCAAATTACGAAAATTCCTTCAGTAGCCAATGAGAAGCCCACATTCGTACCACCTTTTCCCATCACGCATCGCGAATCCAACATGGCTGATTATTTATATAATCGGTTTGTGGATGAATAAGTACTGTTTTACGTAAATTTGCTTTCAAACCGAGTTAGAAGAGACTTAGATTCAAAAGTAGACAACTTCACTTTAAATATGGCTTCATTTGGTTTCAAAAATAGACAACTGCACTTTAAATATGGCTTCATTTGGTTTAAAAAACAGACAACTTCATGACTTAGCTTCAGACATGGACAACTATACTTTTTAAACTTGAATTTCGACAAGAATATTAATTTTAATCACATTTTGAGACTGAAAAAATATTTCTATGACCCATGAGAATATTTAAAAAAATGTGTATATAACGATGACATGGTTTCCAAGGATCTAGTTTTTCGCCTCTCCTGTAAAAAAAAAAGTGGAGTTGTCCAACTTTGATACCAATCTCCTCATATAATCTTAATGTAGTCTACGATCTGATAATCTTCTTCAATTCCGAACTTTTTTCCCGTTCACCATTTCCGTCCAGTGCGTCCTTCATAAGACAGTTTCTTCTCAGACAGTAACCTAGCCAATTTATCTGTATCTTCCTGATCAGCTTTAGTATCATTCTCACTTCACACTGTTTCTAGCAGAACTTCATTAAATTTCTTATTTTATCTGTCAACTTTACACACTCCATTCTTCTCCATTTCCAAATTCCAAATGCTTCCAACGTTTCTCTTCACTTCGTCGTAATGTCGATGTTTCTGCACCCATACAATGCCATACTTCACACAAAGCACTTCACTAGTCTCTTCCTTAGCCCACTTCTTATGCCAAAGGTCCGCTGAAAATGCTCCTTTTCTGTTAAAAGCTTCGATTGCCTTCTTTTGACATCCTGGCAGCAGCTCATGTTACTATCACAATGTACTAGTGGATTTGTAATAAACCGTTCATTAGAATAATTTCGAGGGAAAAATTGTTCTGGGGCCGGGCATCGAACCCGGGACCTTTGGTTAAACGTTTAACCTGAAAGATTGATTTGAAAACAATTCATTACTTCACCGCTGTAGAGTAACAGTTAGCTTGCCTGACCGTGTAACGAGCGAGCCCTGGTGACTTGGTAGGGTTTTTTTTTTTGTGGTTTTCCCTCAGACACTTGAAAATTGCTGGGCAATGTTCGGCGTTGGACCTCGAACTCAGTTCACCTTCATTAGCATCATTTCATTATTAAATAATAATCTTAAATAGTTATAGGTTGACCAGAAAGACGTGGCAGGTGTGGTTCCGGAATCCGCCTATAGTCGACATCTGTCTGTGGAAGCTGCACATACCCCAGAGAAGCCACAGGAGCTTCAATAAGCGGACTGCGGTTTAACTGGGGAGTGTAGCTCCCTCGGATAGATGGCGCCTTGGTGAAATCGACGGCGACGTGTCCCTCTGTTAAGGATGCAGCAGATTCAAGCGCGTGAATTGCGAACAGATGACATCGATCTGAAGCGGCTGCAGAGGAACACCACAGGGAGGTGGAGGTATGGTTTCCTATCAAACCTGGATGATGTGGATGAATCGATACAATGGCATCAAGCAGTTAATCACGTAGTGCTTACCCAAAGAGACCTCCTCCGAAGGAAAAATAATTCGTTCATTAGACTTAACACTGTATTAGAAATGTTTATAAAATGGCCATATTGTTTGAGATAATCACATTTGTATCACTTTTTATATTTTTCTTGAACCTATTTAAAATTTCTAATAGTTCATTTCAGAACCACCCTGTATAATCTTAATTTCAACTACTGAATCTGACTTTCCAGACATCGGAAAAGTCATGTGCAAAGCTGATTAAGAAAGTAAATTATCCGAAACGTTGTATCATCTCGTAGTACATCACGGTGTTATTACACAGCATTTCCATATGAAATCGAAACTGGTACGCCAGAACTGTTTTAAGCAACGAACACACAAACAGAAGGATAAAAAGAAGAAACTTCGGTCTCTTCGCAGGAACGCGAATGTGCTTAAAAGTCCATTAGGGATTTCTTTAATTGTCGTAACAGCCTCCGAGCCAATTAGTTAATAGAAACTCTCTTAATTACTTTCTCTCATTACGGTACCCAGCATCCTCTAGCCAGCTGGCCAATGTGCACCCCTGCTGCTACCTCCGTCTATATGCCTTTTCTTCCTTCCATTTCCATACATATAAAAATACAAGAGGTAGCTGTTACAAAAAAAGAAACTAAGATATGCAAAGTGCCACCCTATCTATAAAGAAGCTTCTACTGTGGAAAACTGGATACGAAACTTTCATTTCAGGTGTAGGTATGTATTAGGTATATTAAAATACCGACTCATTTAAGTTTGGCGATAACAATGTACAGGGTGTCCATAAGAAACCTTTACAACTTCAGATGTACATAAATTATTGAGACATGACATCTGGATGCGGGTTTCTGCATATTAAAGTTATTGTGGAAATTTTGTTGGAATACTAAACTACGTTTTTTGGTTGCAGGTGTGAATTTTGGTGAATCTGACAGTAAAGGAGACAAGGATCGTCAAGAGATAGCACAATGGCATCCAAATATTGTGTCTCAGTAATTTGTTATGTACATCTGAAGTTGTGAAGGTTTGATGTGGACACTCTGTATTATATCTTTAATTTTATAAACACGACTTCTATTGGCCCTGGTATTGAACAGTAAACACAAGAAAAGTAAGGCAAGGGTGTTCTTGTTGCATTATTTGTTTAGTATGCACAGTGAACACGTTATAAGAAGATTTAACCGAGAGAGATGGCTAAGTGATAATGCACTGGACTCGTATTTGTACCCAGTAAGGTCGCGGTGCCAACCAATCTGGTCGACGTTTCATCCGTGGTTTTCTTCGGCTGAATTTAACTAATTTTCAGTTAAATAAAAACGAATACAGGATTGGATCCCAATCACCACGCAATAATAGACACAGCACAACAACAAGCATTCCCAACTGTAAACTACAGACAGTCGCGATATGACCTAGGAGTTAAAGCGAATGCAAATACAGGTAAAAAGAACTTTCAAGAAGAAAAGCAAATGGAATACAAATTAATGGCAGAAGAATACATAGTACACTGCTCCGTCGATATAGGAGAAAGTCAGCGTCTACTTTAGATATAACAAGCGGAGCAAGTCCCCTACAATCGGCAAGCATCATGTTTAGCTAGAGCACGAAAGTAAGGAATATTATGGACAGTAAAAAGAGATCATACTGGAATGGGTATTGAAGAGTTGTTGATTCATTACAAAAAAAAAAAAGTGAATGTGATACAACGTTAATACAAATCAATTTTATTTCCTAGAATATGGCATATATCTACGAAATGCATAAATAAATAAATAAATAAATAAATAAATAAATAAATAAATAAATAATAAAGAAATAAAGGAAGAACTAAATAAATAAACAGCGACAAAGAGAAAGAGAAAGAAAGAAAAATGAGAGAAAGAAAAAGAGAGAAAGAAAGGTAAAGAAAGAGAGAGAGAGGAAGAACAAGGAAATAAAGAAAAGAGAAAGAGAAAGAAAAACAGAAATAGACAGAAAGAAGAAAAGAAAAAGGAAAGAAAAAAAAGAAAGGGAGAAATAAAGAGAAAGATAGAAAGAAATAGAAATAAAGGGAAAGACAGAAAGAAAGAAAGAAAAAGAGAAATGAAAGGAAAAATAAAGAAGGAAAAAATGAAGATAGAAAGGAAGAAAAAAGAAAGAAAAAATAAAAAAGAAAAATGAAAGGAAGAGAAAGAGAGAAATAAAGAGAAGGAGAGAAATAAAGACAAATAAAAAGAAACACGAATGAAAGAAAAAAGAAAGAAGGAAATAAAGAAAGAAAAAAAGAAAGCGATAGAGAGAAAGAAAGAAAAAAGGAAGAAAAAATAAAAAAGAAAAAGAGATAGAGAGAAATAAAGAGGAAGAGAGAAAGAAAACAAGAAAAATGAAAGAAGAAAGAAAGAAGGAAGGAAGAAGGAAATAAAGAAAACAAAAAAAGGAATAGAGAGAAAGAAAAAAGAGAGAATGAAAGAAAAAAGAAAAAAGAAAAAAGAGAGAAAGAAAAAAGAAAGAGAAAGAAAGAAAAAGAGAAAGACAGAACAAAGACGGAAACAAAGAAAAATGAAAGAGAACGAGAGAGAAAAAGAAAGGAAAAAGAAAGAGAAAGGGGAAAGGAAGAGAAAAGAGAGAAAGAAAAAATAAAGAGAAAGAAAGAAAAGAGAGAAATAAATAATGTACGAAAGAAAGAGAAAAAAGAAAAAAAGGAGGGAGAAAAAAAGAAATATTACCTTAAACACTCTAGCAATATCCTTAATATTTGCGCTGTATTCTAGGCGTTGAATAATATTTACTTTGTCAGAAATACTCGGACGTGAACGTGTTTGTGACATGATGCCTTACCGGTATGCGGGGGCTTGGATTCTCGTCACAACAGACCACGTTGTACTGTTTTATGCTTTCTTTAGACTCAAACGCATTCTACTAAATCGACGGAGCAGTGTATTAGATTATCAGGTTTTTAAGGGGACATGAGATAGTTCTGTATCCAACAAAAGTATAATTTCCGGGATTATAGCTAGACTGTGAAACCTCGGTAAAAAGATTTAGTCAGGATCGCCGGTCAATATGTACACGCCATCAGACGTACGACCTGAACAATTAGACGTAATTCCACGACAGAATACTGATAAGTTGGGCTAGGATTTTGATGAAATTGCATCTTTTTTCTAGTATGCCAGAAACATAGCTGATTTAGTATTTATAATGTTATGTGATAAACTGAGTGTTTTAAAACATATTTGTTAGGGCATTTTTTTTTTTGCATTTTTTGCCTGTTTCAACTCATAAGAGCATCTTTTGTTTTATTCGGTCATTTTTAGGCATTTTCATTTCATTTTGGCCATAAATTCCCATTATTAATGTTGTTGTTGTTTTCTAATGCCAGGCGTTTGACAATAAAGTCATTTGACCTCTTGCACTCCAATATGTTTCAAAGATATTATCATGGTTGGCAACTGAAGCACAGATTTTGAGGTGTTCCGAATCCATTTCTTGGTTTGAGTTGCACAATGGGCGGTTAGGGGACTGATATATTCCAATTCTATGCAGGTGTTTGGCCAAACAATCATGGCCTGTTGCCAATCTAAATGCAGCTATAGACGATTTTCGTGGTAAATCGGGAATTAACTGTGATTTATCATGCAGAGAGTTCCATTATTAATGTAAATTAATGTTTATTTCCTTTGATATTTTCTTTACATATTTTGTAATATGAATATTAATACCCATTATTTTGTATAATATTTTAATCGTTTTCCTACACAAATATTGCCATTTTAACGTAGTACACCCCATGTAATGGATCAGTCCAACCACCCCTTCAATATAGACTCCTCTATACCTGTTAATTCCGGATAAGAGTGGCCTTGTGGTAGACTATATGGAAACTAAAAGTAAAGTAAATCCATGCCCGCTACAGCCCATGAAGGGCCAAGACCGACCAGCCGACTGCTGACCTCACATCCACATCAGGTAAAATAATTAATTAAAGTGTAGTACTTAGAAAAAATTATGTAAAATTTAATTTAATTACTAGTCTAAATATTAAGTAGTACAAAACCTCTTTTCTTACTAAGGCAATTATGTAAGATCAATTTTTAGGGCATTTTAAGGGCATTTTTGAAAGATTTTAAAGTCATAAATGCATTGTTTTTAGGATATTTTTTTATTATTTATAGGTCATCAAAATCCTAGCCCTACTGATAAGATATTGATAAACACAAGAATAAGTAAATAAGCAGAGAGATGGAGAATGCTGGAATGAGAAGAGAAGTAAAATGAAGATAAGCGTAAGAATAAGAGCAAGAAAAAACACAAAGGAGAGAAGAGCGAGGAGGAATATAAAATAAAGAAAGAAGTTGACAGATAAAGAAGAAGACGGAAAAAATCAAAAGGAGACTACATGCAGAGAGAGAGAGAGAGAATAAGACAAGGTTATGCATGAAAGTAAGGGAACAGAAAGAGGAATCGTAGGAGATAGAAGCAGAAAGATAAGAAACGAATAGAAAAATATAAATTCAACAAAAGAAGAAGCACAAGGCGAAGAAGAACAACAAGAAAAATTAGATTTATGGAATTCCTTTGTCTCTTTCGTCACTCCACTGAGTGTATGACCAAATAAGCAGTTCTGCTCCTATTAAAGAGTGATTAAGGAATTGTGACACCGATAAAAGCGTGACAAAGCTCTGTTCACAGTGACGAATCCTCTAATGAACCGCAATCTAACGAGATAGAAGACAAATCGGATGCCAATTACGTCAGATTCACTAAGGCGATTTTGTTACAGTTCAGATCACTAGTTAAAAAAAAGAGTGAAGCAGTAGGAAGTAATCTTCTTACATTTTAAAGTTTGTCCTATTAATGAAGATCCAACAATCAAACAATTGAAGCTTCGTAAGAAAGTCGATGTGATGGTAATTTCATGACGAGAAGTCAATGAAAGTGGAATAGATTGCTACAAATTTCAAACTCCGCTTTTTTTTTTTTCATAGGGTTATGAAATTTGGGTGAGATTCATATAATCACATGTGAAACATGTGTAAAAAGTTTCATAAAAATTGAGCAAATATTTTGGGCATGAGTGGCTAAAATGATGACTTTACATTCATGAGTTCTATTTCTGCTCTGAATGAATTACATGCTCTAACCAACGATATTCTATCACAAATGGCTTTATGGTTTGAACCTAATGGCTTTTTTGCTTAATCAACATAACTTTTAGCATGTCATTTTAATAAGGACAACATACAGAACTATACAAAATTTCTAGGACTTTTTAGAGTCTACAGTTTAACTTGGGAAAAGCATATCGAATATATATGCACAAGTTTATCAAGGTATATAATTATTAAATTATCTGTCCAAATTTGCTATTGCAAAATATAATAGAAATCTACACAGACAGCAAAATAAGTGTCAAAATAAATAACTGTATATCCGAAAGAAAATTAGTTAATAATGCAGTTCGACAAGGTTGTCCACTATCACCAAATTTATTTAATATTTATATAAATGAAATTATTTTAAAATGGAACCAAATCTACACATCAGGAATCAAAATAACCAGTGCTCTAACATTAAATACCTTACTTTATGCCGATGATCAAGTCATAATTTCCAATTCAGAGGATAATTTACAAAGAGGATTGTATACATTAAATAAAATATTAAAAGATTTTGGGATGGAAATTTCAGCACAAAAATCAAAAGTAATGGCATTTTTAGGACAAGACCCAGTCAGAAGTAAGATAATACACAATAACCAATGCCTCGAACAAGTGCAAAATTTCAATTATCTGGGTTGTGAAATATCTTATCAAAATGAAAAAGATGTGAACAAGAAAATTACCAAATTTACACAAATTCTAGGAATAATAAACAATGCATTAAAAGCTAAATTAGTACAAAAATCTACAAGAATAAAAACATATAATACATTAGCATTACCCACCCTTTTATACGGAAGCGAGATTTGGTCATTACAGAAAAAAGACATGAACAGAATCAAAGCAACGGAAATGAAATTTTTGAGGAGGACAGCAGGATATACTCTTTTAGACCGAGAAAGGAATGAAGAAATTTTAGAACAATTAGAAGTAGAGTCAGTAGAAGAAAAAATCAGCAGATACAAATTCAATTGGCTAGATCATGTAAGAAGAATGGAAAATTCAAGAATCCCAAAAATTATGATGCAATATAAACCTAGAGGACATCGTCGACCAGGAAGACCTTTAAGAAGACTGCTAGATGGGGCCGAAACAGGTCTACAGAGGCCTAATTCGTGAAGGATGATGATGATGATGATAATTATTAAAGAAATTAGTGACTTGCGTTTCTCAAAATTATTTAAGATGTGCCTACTTTTCGTTCTTTCAGTCGATAATTAGGTATGCCTTAATTTTCTGGGGAAATGGTAGCAAAATTGAGAGTGTCTTGATTTTGCAAAAGAAAGTCATTAGAATTCTATGTCAATCAAACTATCTTGAACATTGTCGACCTCTTTTCAAACAATCACAGAGTCTATACATATACGACCTAATCCTCTATACTCAACATAACATAGGTAATTACTCATTAATAGCCAATATACTTGACCATGAAATTAGAAACAGTGAACAAATTAATATTCCATACTGTAGATTACATAAAACTAGTACAAATTTTTCTGTCATGGGGATGAAATTATATAATAAGCTTCCCAGTCAATATTATAAGTTACCAACCAATAGTTTCAAAACTAGAGTTTATAATTGGCTTTTAATTAATCCTTTCTACTCTGTAGATGAGTTTAACATAAATTCATATGAAATTGTTTTTTAATAAATAAAGTTATTTAAATTTAGTTACAAATATTACATTAAGAGTGAAGTGTATGTATGTATGTATGTATGTATGTATGTATGTATCTATCTATCTATGTGTGTATGTATCTATCTATATATGTGTGTGTATGTATGTATGTATGTATGTACGTATGTATGTAAGGTTTTTTTGTAAAAGGAATTTAATAATGTATATTAAAAAATTTGTTCCAATTGAATTTCGTTCTCGTCATCGCAATGATTTCACTAGTCTCAAACTGTCCCAGCTTCAGTTCTCCTATAATCTTTTCGCTGTAAGAAAAATCCTAATGTAAACGATAGCACGTGACTGAAGTAAGGCTTCATTGGCCGCTGTTTGGCGCCATAGATTCTCAGTACATGTTCCCGCCCACTGTTGTACATTCTGTTTCATGTTAAACATTTCCCGTTACTCGTCAAGTAGGCCTAACCTCACTACTATGCATTCGTTTGCTTAGGAAACATTTACTTTATAATTACTGCAATTAAATTATTTTTAAGTCTTATGTCTTCACAATGGACAGTTGAGGATACAGAAGCCATACTTCAGTACCATGTGCTTACGTGAACAACTACGAGCTCAAGTGACGCCAGCTTGTTACAAGAACAGACTACCTCGGTATTACTGTTGGTATTCATCCGCGTTCATAGTACATAACAAAATATAAAAGGAGCTTTTCTTTTACATAGCGTTTTACATATGAGTGAAGTTAAATATTTCATCGTGTTTTAACAACTAGAATTCAATGTTTTATTTTCAAATAATACAAGATTATGGTTTCCAAATACGAACTATATTTTCCTGCGTCATGTGAGTGTTTCCACTGGGAGCCAATCACGGGTATGACAGCAACGTGTTTATATTTACATTAGGATTTTTCTTACAGCGAAAACAGTATACGTACGAAACCTCCAACCAGACCGGAAAAGTAAACAAGCCCACTAGTCCTAGCCTGTTCGTACAACAATCCGATATCAGTTAACCTATATCTCCGTCATCGGGACCTGAACTTCGAAGTCTACTTAAAACTTCAACCACGTAACTTGCCCCGAACCGGATTCGAACCCGGGCCACCTGGTTTCGCGGCCAGATGTGCTGACCAGTAATCCACAGGTGTGGACTCGAAGTCTACTTATAACACTTAAAATACCATAAGTGAACTCCAGGGCCATAGGAGGGGCAGAAAATCTGAACCACTGGAGAAAAATTTGACACTATTTGGAATCGAACCTGCGACCTTCCAGCTCGTACGGCAACGCTGCTGCGGATCAGTAAACAGAGAAAGTAACTCACGAACAACATGTGAGGTCCCTGAACTGAACCGGCGTGATGCGTTCCATCAGGATTCTGCGACGGTTACTATGACAACGGACGGAGGAACTTGCTATCGACTTGGTACATTTAAAGGAGTAGCAGGTAGGGCAGCCTCGGCCCAAGACAAAGCGGAAAGCGGGGACCCGTGCTCATAGGAAGCCATCAGCTTTATTGAAGTAAGCAACAGCAGAGAACACCCTTGCTTTCTATCCGCCCCCGTCTTCACCCCAGCCGCCTCGTGTGCCATCCAGCCGGACGTACGCCAAGGGACGTTCCTTATTCGCCTTCTCCTTTCTCAAGAGCAACCAAATACTCACCAGTGGCGGATTAAATTCATTCGGGCTATTCCATATGAAATCGATCAGTAAAAAACCTCGCATTTTTTATACTCTAATTTATCCTCTATTTGTACAAGGTGCTGAGGAGAGTGCATTTTCAAAAATATAATATCGAAAGTCAAACGGTTTTCGTATTGTTGAGCGACAAATTTATTTATTTATTTAACCTCGTAGAGATAAGGCCATCAGGCCTTCTCTTCCCCTCTACCAGGGAATTACAACTACAATATTAAGAATACAATTACAATTATAATTAGAATTAATATTAAATTTACAGATACAATAAAAATCAAAGTACTAAAAGATTAACTGATTAATAAAAGCTAGACAGTTTATTGTAAAAATTAAGAAGAGAGAAGCATTTCTTTTATTAAGTACAAATTAAACCTACTCTACGAAGTAAGAAAATGCTTAATAAGTTTGCTTTTGAACGCTACTAAATTCCGACAGTCTCTGATGTCACTGGGTAGGGTAATCCACAAGCGCGAGAGCGAGATTTTGTATGATGATGAATACGATGATGTCTTATGTGTTGGTATGGCTAGTATGAGGCTATTTTGCGTGCGTGTGAAGAGATTATGATATGATGACATATAACTGAAACGGGAGGCAAGGTAGGTAGGTGTAGAGGTGTGAAGGACTTGGAAAAGGAGAACAAGAGAATGAAAATTTCTACGTTCGTTAAGCCGTAGCCAGTTTAGAGTTTGGAAGGATGGGATAATGTGGTCAGCGTGACGGACATCGCAGACGAATCGAACACAAGAATTATGAACACGTTGTAATTTTTGCGACTGGTTGACATTGAGGTCAGTCAGTAAAAAATCACAATAATCGAAGTGGGGCATTAGTAGTGCTTCCACTAGTATTTTCTTGAGTGATAGCGGAAGGAATTTTCGAATGCTGTTTATAAAAACAAGCCTCTTTCAGCGCTCAGAACTCTGGAACTGTTTACTGCAGAACATTGAACGAGAGCTCATTTTGAAGCTGACATTTGGTAGGTTATGTTAAGAAGTAATCCTTATTTTTATTGTATACAGAGAGACAGATAATCTGATTTTACTTACTTTTAGGCGTTTTCCCAATTTGTAAAAATGTAAAAAAATATTGAGAAAAAACCTCGCATTATTAAGGGGGATTCGGCATTGTTTGCTTAGTGGTATGGCAATAAGTTTCGAGGGTATTAAATAGATTATTTTCACACGCCTGGACTTGAACGGAGCAGTACCGCACGCACTGGCCGAGAGATGAAGATAAGCGAGTGTTGGGCGTCATTTTACTCCTGGGTTTATGAAAACTTGTGATATGCGCTACTAGACGAAACATTACGTGTTTGTCTCCTGGACTTGCTTGTCTCGGCTAAATCCCGTCTCACAGTCAGCTGATTAGTTCACGCGCGTCCTATTTATTTTCTTTATTTGATATTTTCAATAGTTTATCAACATACCATCACTAAAAAAATATGTTTATTTGTACTTTCAATGCGGAATCTAACTACATATTTTTTAAATATTTTTTCGTGACCAAAGGCGTCTTAATGAGGAAAAATCTAAATTTCTCCATTTCCATAAAAAGTAAAAAAATCTGTTTTTATGTCAATATAAACTTCAATTTCTCAGCAACAAAATAAACCATGATTTTGATCATTGGGTGAAAGGGTTTCGGAGCTACAACAGTTTAAAGTTGCTAATCTTATAAAAATACGATAAATTTAAATATGTTTAATTTAAACACTATGAAGTTCTGATGCCTCAAACTTTGCACAAAGCATTGTATCACAGTTCTCTACGTACAAAAAAAGTTTCATTGTATTTAGAAATTGTAAGATCAATTTTCTCTATATTTCGATCGATTTGAGATGGAATATAGCATTCATGTATTGCTGTTCTGGTAATTGCAAATTGTAATTCTTTGCTTAATCTTCTTTTAAACTACCGAGGCTATTCGGACACGATGTGACGAAGCCCTGACGATTATGAAGGAATGTCTCAATGAGAATGGAAGGCTAATCGATAACTCGTGGACAAATGCAGGTCTACAGGCGTCTCAACTTCTATACCACCACGGATTTGACTTACCGGCCTCTTCCGAATTCAGTCTAAATTTGTCACTTTACTATTTAGTAAGGTGTTCGTTCTCCCATCTTCCGGTACATAATCTGAGTAGAATTACTATAATAAAAAGTACTCAATCTATAGGGCTATCCAAAGAGATTCAACTCATGGGCAAATTATTGGATTTCTTTCCCCTACTTTTCCACACTTTCTTTTCCTCCAATTTACTTCCTTTTCTGTTCAACACTTCTTTTCCCCATTTCATTTTTACCTTCCTACCATTTAACCTAATTTTCCCTCGCCTTCTTCACATCGTTGTACTCTTTGCTTGTTACATTCATTTTTACCGAATTCCTTCCCTTTCCCCCTACCTTCTGTTTTTCTATCTTTAGTTTCCTTCACTTCATATTCTCCCTCTTTTTCTATCTCTTTCCAATTCGTATTCTTATTCTTTTCGCTTAGTTTTCTTTCTTATATTAATTCTATTCTCTCTGTTCTCAAAATCTTCTATCACCTTTTTCATTTCCCTTTATCTACCTCTCTTTCCATTCTTCCCCCTTCCTTTACTATACTTCTTCCTTTATTTTTCCCACTCCTTTATTCATCTCTTCTTATTTTCACCATTACTTAACTAATCTTCTTTTCATTCCTGCCTTCCTTTAGCCAACTTCCATTATTTCTCCCTTTCTTTACTTTCTCTCATTTTTCCTTCCTTTATCCATCTTTCTTTATTTCCCAATTCATTTACTAATCTTCTCTTATTTCCCTTTATTGCTCTCTTTCTCTTATCTTTCTCCTTTTCTTCATCTTCGCTTATATTTTTCTGCTCCTCTTCAACTTCTTATTTTATTTCCTCCTCTTCCTCATCTCTTATTTTCTCCTCTTCCTCATCTCTTATTTTCTCCTCTTCCTCATCTTCTCTTATTTTCTCCTCTTTCTCATCTTCTCTTATTTTCTCCTCTTTCTCATCTTCTCTTATTTTTCTCCTCTTTCTGATCTTCTCTTATTTTTCTCCTCTTCCTCATCTTCTCTTATTTTTCTCCTCTTCCTCATCTTCTCTTATTTTTCTCCTCTTCCTCATCTTCTATTATTTTCCCTCTTCTTAACCTTCTCAAATTTTCTCCTCTTCCTCACCTTCTCCAATTTTCTCCCCTCATCATCTCTATTTTCTCCTCTTTCTCATCTTCTCTTATTTTCTTTTTCTCATCTTCTCTTATTTTCTCCTCTTTCTCATCTTCTCTATTTTCTCCTTTTTCTCATCTTCTCTTATTTTTCTCCTCTTCCTCATCTTCTCTTATTTTATTCCTCTTCCTCATCTTCTCTTATTTTTCTCCTCTTCCTCATCTTCTCTTATTTTCTCCTCTTCCTCATCTTCTCAAATTTTCTCCTCTTCCTCATCTTCTCTTATTTCTCCTCTTCCTCATATTCTCTTATTTTCTCCTCTTCCTCATCTTCTCTTATTTCTCCTCTTCCTCATTTTCTCTTATTTTCTCCTCTTCCTCATCTCTTATTTTCTCCTCTTCCTCATCTCTTATTTTCTCCTCTTCCTCATCTTCTCTTATTTTCTCCTCTTCCTCATCTTCTCCAATATTCTCCTCTTCCTCATCTTCTCTTATTTTCTTCTCTTCCTCATCTTCTCTTATTTTCTCCTCTTGCTCAACCCTTATTTTCTCCTCTTCCTCATTTTCTCTTATTTTCCCTCTTCCTCATCCTCTCCAATTTTCTCCTCTTCATCTTCTCCAATTTTCTTCTCTTCCTCATCTTCTCTTATTTTCCCTCTTCCTCATCTTCTCCAATTTTCTCCTCTTCATCTTCTCAAATTTTCTCCTCTTTCTCATCTTCTCTTATTTTTCTCCTCTTCCTCATCTTCCCTTATTGTCCCTCTTCCTAATCTCCAATTTTCTCGTCTTCCTCATCTTCTCAAATTTTCTCCTCTTTCTCATCTTTCAAATTTTCTCCTCTTTCTCATCTTCTCAAATTTTCTCCTCTTCCACATCTTCTCTTATTTTTCTCCTCTTCCTCATCTTCTCTTATTTTTCTCCTCTTCCTCATCTTCTCTTATTTTTCTCCTCTTCCTCATCTTCTCTTATTTTTCTCCTCTTCCTCATCTTCTATTATTTTCCCTCTTCCTCACCTTCTCAAATTTTCTCCTCTTCCTCATCTTCTCCAATTTTCTCCTCTTCCTCATTTTCTCTTATTTTTCTCCTCTTCCTCATCTTCTATTATTTTCCCTCTTCCTCACCTTCTCAAATTTTCTCCTCTTCCTGATCTTCTCCAATTTTCTCCTCTTCCTCATTTTCTCTTATTTTTCTCCTCTTCCTCATATTCTCTTATTTTCCGTCTTCATCATCTTCTCTTATTTCTCTCCTCTTCCTCACCATCTCTTATTTTTCTCCTCTTCCTCATCTTCTCTTATTTTTCTCCTCTTCCTCATCTTGTCCAATTTTCTCCTCTTCCTCATCTTCTCTTATTTTCTCCTCTTCCTCATCTTCTCTTATTTTCTCCTCTTCCTCATCTTCTCTTATTTTCTCCTCCTCCCTCATCTTCTTCTCTTATGTATCTCCTATTCCTGATCCTCTTCCATTATGTTCATCATTTTCGTCATCCTTTTCTTTTTTCCTCCTTCATTTACTCATTTGCTTTAATTTTGCCCCTTCCCTTGCTCATCCTTTCTTCGTATTTTCCTCCTTTTTCTGATTTGCTCTCTTATTTTCCTCCTGTTTCGAGTTTCTTCTCTTATTTTCGTCCCTTTTCCTGATTATCTTTCCTCCTTCCTTCCCTGATCTTCCTTTCTTAGTTTCCTTCTTTCTTTCCTGATCAACTCGTATTTTCCTTTGTAGGAGAGAAGAGTTATTATTCGGTTGAGAAACTTTTATCATCTAGTCTGCTGTCAAAAAATCTGAAAGTTAGAATTTATAAAACGTTATATTACCGGTTGTTCTTTATGGTTGTGAAACTTGGACTCTCACTTTGAGAGAGGAACATAGGTTAAGGGTGTTTGAGAATAAGGTGCTTAGGAAAATATTTGGGGCTATGAGGGATGAAGTTACAGGAGAATGGAGAAAGTTACACAACGCAGAATTGCACGCATTGTATTCTTCACCTGACATAATTAGGAATATGAAATCCAGACGTTTGAGATGGGCAGGGCATGTAGCACGTATGGGCGAATCCAGAAATGCATATAGAGTGTTAGTTGGGAGGCAGGAGGGAAAAAGACCTTTGCGGAGGCCGAGACGTAGATGGGAAGATAATATTACAATGGATTTGAGGGAGGTGGGATATGATGGTAGAGACTGGATTAATCTTTCTCAGGATAGGGACCAATTGCGGGCTTATGTGAGGGTTCCTTAAAAGCCAGTAAGTAAGTAAGGAGAGGAGAAAGAGGACAACGCTGAGAGGCAAAAGTGGCAGCGGAGAGGGGAGAAGACAATATCAGATAACTTTCATTTTGTTGTGTGCCGATAAGCTGCTATTATGAACTATAACAATATTATTGGGCCACCTGTGCTTATCTTCTTATATAGTTTTTTATAACATTAACGTTTTCGATACTACTTATGTATCATCATCAGATGTTAGTGCATTGTGTTGACAATATGTAATGAAAACCTAGCCTCATGGTATTTTATGAATTTACTATTTGGTTTCATATTACTTATCGTAATGTCTAAGCCTTGTTAGAGTTAACATAGTGGTAGTCAGTTGTGATTTCTTAGCCTGGGTCAGTGTTTCTAGTTCACAATAAAATACAATTAAAATGCGATGTAACATACAATAAGATACAGTTTAAACAATTTAAAACCACTATATAAAATATAACATATAAAGTTTCATGTGAGTTTGTTGGAATGGCTGTGTTGGTCAATCGTTTATGCCGTTAAATAGGGCGGTTTCTGCTGGTCTAATTAAAAAATCATTGTCTGGAAAATGAATCACTTTCTGAGGTCGCTGAATTTCTGTAGTTGTCTATGCTGTATGTTGTTATTAAGACCATAATGGGCTTTTCACTTATAACACGTATCACTCTAACTTAACTATAAAATTCTTTAATGTTTACTAATATGCAAGTATCGGTGATTAGACGTATGTAGTTACAAGCGGTTTAATGTCGAGCTCCGTGAATCTAGCAAAGCCGTGCATGTGCACAGGTGGCCCAATAAAATTGTTATAGTTCACAATATCAGATAAGATAAAAGATAAAATCGGATAAAATAAAAGATGAGGAGAGGAGAGGAGAGGAGAGGAGAGGAGAGGAGAGGAGAGGAGAGGAGAGGAGAGGAGAGGAGAGGAGAGGAGAGGAGAGGAGACATATGTAGTTACAAGCGGTTTAATGTCGAGCTCCGTGAATCTAGCAAAGCCGTGCATGTGCACAGGTGGCCCAATAAAGTTGTTATAGTTCACAATATCAGATAAGATAAAAGATAAAATCGGATAAAATAAAAGATGAGGAGAAGAGAGGAGAGGAGAGGAGAGGTGTCGAGCTCCGTGAATCTAGCAAAGCCGTGCATGTGCACAGGTGGCCCAATAAAATTGTTATAGTTCACAATATCAGATAAGATAAAAGATAAAATCGGATAAAATAAAAGATGAGGAGAGGAGAGGAGAGGAGAGGAGAGGAGAGGAGAGGAGAGGAGAGGAGAGGAGAGGAGAGGAGAGGAGAGGAGAGGAGAGCAGAGGAGACGTATGTAGTTACAAGCGGTTTAATGTCGAGCTCCGTGAATCTAGCAAAGCCGTGCACGTGCACAGGTGGCCCAATAAAATTGTTCTAGTTCACAATATCAGATAAGATAAAAGATAAAATCGGATAAAATAAAAGATGAGGAGAGGAGAGGAGAGGAGAGGAGAGGAGAGGAGAGGAGAGGAGAGGAGAGGAGAGGAGAGGAGAGGAGAGGAGAGGAGACATATGTAGTTACAAGCGGTTTAATGTCGAGCTCCGTGAATCTAGCAAAGCCGTGCATGTGCACAGGTGGCCCAATAAAGTTGTTATAGTTCACAATATCAGATAAGATAAAAGATAAAATCGGATAAAATAAAAGATGAGGAGAAGAGAGGAGAGGAGAGGAGAGGTGTCGAGCTCCGTGAATCTAGCAAAGCCGTGCATGTGCACAGGTGGCCCAATAAAATTGTTATAGTTCACAATATCAGATAAGATAAAAGATAAAATCGGATAAAATAAAAGATGAGGAGAGGAGAGGAGAGGAGAGGAGAGGAGAGGAGAGGAGAGGAGAGGAGAGGAGAGGAGAGGAGAGGAGAGCAGAGGAGACGTATGTAGTTACAAGCGGTTTAATGTCGAGCTCCGTGAATCTAGCAAAGCCGTGCACGTGCACAGGTGGCCCAATAAAATTGTTATAGTTCACAATATCAGATAAGATAAAAGATAAAATCGGATAAAATAAAAGATGAGGAGAGGAGAGCAGAGGAGACGTATGTAGTTACAAGCGGTTTAATGTCGAGCTCCGTGAATCTAGCAAAGCCGTGCATGTGCACAGGTGGCCCAATAAAATTGTTATAGTTCACAATATCAGATAAGATAAAAGATAAAATCGGATAAAATAAAAGATGAGGAGAGGAGAGGAGAGGAGAGGAGAGGAGAGGAGAGGAGAGGAGAGGAGAGGAGAGGAGAGGAGAGGAGAGGAGAGGAGAGGAGAGGAGAGGAGAGGAGAGGAGAGGAGAGGAGAGGAGTAGCAAGAAGGTGATACTGGAATAGCAAAAGCAGGAAAGCACAAGAATAAAACACAAGAAGGCGTGGGGAAAAGAAACAGTGATGAGAATGTGACGAAAAGTCCATCGGAAAGTTGCTAACCAGCATTTGCAAGAGATACGCCACTGACGACGAAGACTCGGGTGGGATCCTCATATACCCCACGTGCCAGACAGTTGACAAGCAGTTCGCTGTCGTCCAAACAAGGCGCGCAGTGTCAACACGGCCACCTCAGCGAGGGAGATGCGTCCTTATTGGAATTCGATTGCATCCCGGCGAAAAAGTCTAATAACCCAATCTTGAATCCGAGCTTAAGAATCAGGCCTCTCTTCGTTAGGCGGCCTCTATATTGGTCGGTGCCATCTCATACTTCGCAACGACGTAAACCAGTGACAGTGATTCCTCAACCCTCTTCCTTTTACAGCCCAGTAACAGACGGAGCATCACGTCAATGAAGACACAGGCGTAAAGTGTCTCCTCTCTGGTATTTCGTTAAGGCTAGACTAGTTTTCGTGTCCGTATTGCCGTGTAAAGTATCTACGAGTGATTTTCATTACGAACTCTCTTCACGGCCGATCTTCAAGCCAGTTTAAAACAAGTGAGATATAAAATATATTTGCGTTATTCATCTTCACCTACAGCAGTGCGTGGTGGCGAAATCCGAAATACAAGAGGAAGGTGCGAAGACATGCGAGTTATTTCGATGAAACAAATGAAGTCGGATAAATCACGTGTACAGAGTCTGAGTGATGTCAACTGATGCCCATAGGAGCAAGCGCGCGCTTTAGAGCCCAGGAGAGCCTGAGCGCTTTACAGCAGAAAGGAAAGAGACAGACGAAAGAGGAAGTATATGCCGCTTGGTCGAGCTATATTCAGGGATGGCCAGCACTGATTCAATAAACAAAGCGAAGAGAATTTATTAAAACTGTATCCATGTTAATTTTTAGATTTGTCTGAGAAGTATAAGTGCATTACAAGAAGTAAGTTTTAATTTTAATGTTCATTTTTCACGAGTTTGCTTTTTTATTCATAAGGAATATTTTCTCAACTTTTTTACAGAAAAGTGAAATTTTCAGATATTTTTGTTTAGTAGCCTTACAGGTACTAAAACAATGTTTTCGTAAATCTAATATATCGTAAATACATAGGCCTATTACTGAAGATAGTATATTAAAATGTTTGAAAATATTCGCATCAAAAATGTTTGTAAGAAAATGAATTAACAAAGCAAATACCGTTACATCACAAACAAAACATATGTGCCTATGTGTTGGTGAAACGTCAGCTCTATAGCTTCAGCAGATTTCGAGATAATTTAATATTCTGATAACAGAAAGTTGCGCACCAACATCACCTAAAAGCATAATGCGATAAGAGTTTTATTATGTAATATTAGTTACAGTTAAAACATATACCTAGACAACTTTGCTTTCTACTATAATATCGTTTTGATTACTTTCATAAGGCTAAAGATACCATCAATATCAATTTCAACTTATCATGTCATATTCAGTGTCTTTCTTTGGGATAACACTTTCTTTATGAATGCTATGTTTAATTCACTTAGTACAGTATAGTTGTAGTTATTATGTAATTTGTGTGAATATTCCTTCTTTACTCTTTATTATGTTATTAACGTTTAAAACACAACTGCAATATTAGGCTAAGAAATAGGTGTTGGTACTTTTGTTTTACAGACAATATAGAAAATAACAAACAGAAAACAGCCATATAAAAATAACGACATAAAATTTCACGTTCTGTTTGAAGTTTGTCCACCACTGTTTTTTAATTCAACAGGCTGCTTATTCCCCCTAGCATACCTAGCGCTTAATGCCCGCGCTCGACGTCAAGGTCAGAAAAATGCGCTTGCTTTGATATCACTGGTCTAACTACTCCGATTGAGGTTATGTCTGATATGTACCTTTATTGTACAATTGTATTAATTGTACAAATTTGTATAGCTTAATGAAAGTATGCTTGTAAATTGAATTAATCTGCTTCCTTTATATCGTATATTATGTTTGTATAGTTTTGGGTAATGAATTGTAAATGCTTTAAATTGAATAGTAATCTGTATAGCTATATTGATGAATTGTTTGTGTCTGTAATTTGAAGTAGTTTGCATGATATGTATCATCAATTTCTGTATATCACAACTGGTTGAATTGTTTATGCCTTAAATTTAATTAACTTATTTGTTTCGTATTATACATATAGCTCAACTGATGAATAATCGTTTGCGTTTGTAAATTTAATAATCTGATTGGCTATGTACTGTATATTTTTAATAGAGCCATCGATGTAGCTCAGTCGGCAGACTCGCTGGGCTGCTGATCCGGAGCTGCGGTCGGGCTTGGGTTGGATCCCCCGTTTGGTCTCATTGAATAGTTTCTTCCGAGGTTTTCCCCAGCCGTAGGACTGAAGCGGATGATCTATGGCGAGTCCTCGGCCTCACTTCATTTAACCCCTTTGGTCTGATTACCTGGTTGTTTTTTTCCGAGGTTTTCCCCAACCACAAGGCAAATGCCGGGTAATCTTTTGATGAATACTCGGGCCTCACCTCATCTCACTACATCGTACCAAAATATTGTAAAAATTTGTATAAATGTAATTGTTATATTGTAAAATTTTTACTTGCTCCACATCTTAAAGCTTCATTGCTCATGTAAGATCTATAGAATATAATAAAAGAAATGAAAAAAAATATACATATATCTTGACAATATAATATGCTTCCTCTGTTCCAAAATATGATATAGAAAGATGTAAAGAAATGTTCCAAAATATGGTATACATTTGTTAAAGTTCTCAGTAATATAATGTGACTTTAATCCATCTTCAACTCCCTCAATGTGTCACAATGTATTGCTACCCGTCTGGCCACTAAACGATATTTTGCACGAAAAATCCCTGTGAATTCTTCCGCAAACCTTCAATGTGTCTTAACGCTGTAATTGATACCCGCCTAGCAGGTCAACGATATACTTCACAAAAGATATCAATGCATTTTTCCATGCTACATCAATGTGACACACCACTGTACTTTCTACCAGTCCAGGCAGCAAAAGGCACTGCAATTCATCCGTTCTTACCCACTTTATCAAAGCTTTCTTGGCCCCCACCAGCAAAGCAGACAACATTTTGTATGAAAAATCCCAGGAAGTTACTCCACTTTCCCTCAACATGCCAACGCTGTTGTCGCTTCTCGTCCATTCGACAGATATTATTTTACGAAAAAAACCCAATGAATTCTTATGTTGTCTCAATGTGCCAATGATGTTTTCGCTTCCTATTAAACCTAGCCTACAAAGTTCTGTACGAAAAATCCCAGTGAATCCTTCCGCTGTCTCAATGTACCAATGACGTTCTTGTTTCCCATCGAGCCTAGCGGAAAAAATTCTGCACGAAATATCTCAGTCAATCATTCCGCTGTCACAAGGCGCCAACGTTGTTCTCGCTTCCCGTCTGACCTCCCAGACAACATTGTCCTCTAAAATCCCAATGAATCTTTCCGCTCTCCTTTAATATGCCAAACGCTACCCTTGGTCCCTGTCTAGTCCGACAAACACCACATTGCACAAAAAATCTCTGTGAATTCTTTGTCTCTTCCGTAAAGTGCCAACGCTGTACTCGCCGCCCGTCTAGTCCTGCAGACATTTTGCAACAAAAATGTCAGTTAATTCTTACGAACAATACTTACTTACTTGCAAATGGCTTTTAAGGAACCCGAAGGTTCATTGCCGCCCTCACATAAGCCCGCCATCGGTCCCTATCCTGTGCAAGATTAATCCAGTCTCTATCATATATCCCACCTCCCTCAAATCCATTTTAATATTATCCTCCCATCTACGTCTCGGCCTCCCCAAAAGTCTTTTTCCCTCCTACCTCCCAACTAACACTCTATATGCATTTCTGGATTCGCTCATACGTGCTACATGCCCTGCCCATCTCAAATGTCTGGATTTAATGTTCCTAATTATGTCAGGTGAAGAATAAAATGCATGTAGTTCTGCGTTGTGTAACTTTCTCTATTCTCCTGTAACTTCATCCCTCATAGCCCCAAATATTTTCCTAAGCACCATATTCTCAAACACCCTTAATCCCTGTTCCTCTCTCAAAGTGAGAGTCCAAGTTTCACAACCATACAGAACAACCGGTAATATAACTGTTTTATAAATTCTAACCTTCAGATTTTTTGACAGCAGACTGGATGACAAAAGCCTCTCAACCAAATAACAACAGGCATTTTCCACATTTATTCTGCGTTTAATTTCCTCCCGAGTGTCATTTATATTTGTTACTGTTGCTGCAAGATATTTGAATTACGAACAATAATCTCAGAAAATTTTTACACCATCCCTCAATATGTCAACGCTGATATTCCGCCACGTCTATCACCGCAGACATTTTGCACGAAAAATCCCATTGAATTGTTTTGCCTTTTCTCAGTGTGTCAACGTTTTACTCGAACTATTTCCTATTACATCGGTTCAAAAACTGTAAAGTAGTAAGGACAAACTAGCCAAGAAAGGACAGTTTTGCGAAAAATCCCATTGCATTCTTCATCATTCTCTCCCACAATGTGTCAACGACTAACTCATTACATCCATTTGGCACTTTCCTCATACTCATAGAACTATTTGCTGTTTCATCAGTTCAAAAACTGGAAACTACTGCGGGACAAACAATAGAATAAGAAATGAGCGTCTGCAATTCACGAATTCTACTACATATCATAACACATTCCTGTCACTTAACAGGAAACATCATCACACCAGGCGCGGACATCAACAATGACGTCAAAAATGTTTCATATTGATGGAGATGTCAAGGCACATGCGGAAGCATTCACACGATCAAATGTGGGAGCAATTTAAAAAAAAAATGCATGCGTCTCTGGGTACGTTTGATGATTCCCAGGACCGTGGGTATATCTGCGTTTTTATCATTATGTCCACGTTCTTTATTAGAGCACAGAGATGGACCCAAGCGAGCGGATGGCCAACCGCAACTCTCCCGGAAATTAATATCATAGAATCGCTAAGTCGATCTGAGCTTTGATTTCCTGTTCATCGAGCGAAGCGTGGCTGTCAGGGGACTCCCGTCACTAGATAAACTTAAAAAATCGGAATGCTGATTTCGTTATTTAGAATTCAGAAACGTCTGGTCATTCGCTGTAAACACTCATTACGAATGCTGGCAGGCTTCTGCCTATGCAATGTTTATTCTACATCTGTCTGCGCCCACAAACATCTCATATGGATATGCTTCAAAAAATGATGGACCACTCGTAGTACTTCACAAAATACGAGCGTTACATTCATGTAAAATATAGGCACATCTTTCTAATTTACAAGCTAAAGTTTTTTCTAACACACAAATGTACTCGTATTAAAAGTTACATTAAACAAGTTACAAGTCACGTTAAGCAAATTACAAGTCACGTCAGGCTAATTACAAGTCACGCCAAGCTAGTTACAAGTCACATAAAGTAAATTACATGCCACGTCAACCAAAGATACAAGTCAGTCAAGCAAACTACAAGACACAAACGAACTACAAGATACGTCAAGCACACCAGAAGATGTCAACTACACTACAAAACGCATCAAGCAAACTATAAGTCACTTCAAATAAAAGTAAATTACAAGTCACGTTAAGCAAATCACATGCCACGTGAAGAAAATTGTAAATCCTGTTATGCAAATTACAAGTTACATCAAAGCAAATTACAAGTTACATCAAAGCAAATTACAAGTTACTTCAAGAAAATTACAAGTTACATCAAAGCAAATTACAAGTTACTTCAAGCAAATTACAAGTTACATCAAAGCAAATTACAAAGTACTTCAAGCAAATTACAAGTTACTTCAAGCAAATTACAAGTTACTTCAAGCAAATTACAAGTTACATCAAAGCAAATTACAAGTTACTTCAAGCAAATTACAAGTTACATCAAAGCAAATTACAAGTTACTTCAAGCAAATTACAAGTTACATCAAAGCAAATTACAAGTTACATCAAAGCAAATTACAAGTTACTTCAAACAAATTACAAGTTACTTCAAGCAAATTACAAGTTACATCAAAGCAAATTACAAGTTACATCAAAGCAAGTTCCAAGTTACATCAAAGCAAGTTCCAAGTTACATCAAAGCAAATTACAAGTTACTTCAAAGCAAATTACAAGTTACATCAAAGCAAATTACAAGTTACTTCAAGCAAATTACAAGTTACATCAAAGTAAATTACAAGTTACTTCAAGCGAATTACAAGTTACTTCAAAGCAAATTACAAGTTACTTCAAAGCAAATTACAAGTTACTTCAAGCAAATTACAAGTTACTTCAAGCAAATTACAAGTTACATCAAAGCAAATTACGAATTACTTCAAGCAAATTACAAGTTACCTCAAGCAAATTACAAGTTACATCAAAGCAAATTACAAGTTACTTCAAGCAAATTACAAGTTACTTCAAGCAAATTACAAGTTACTTCAAGCAAAATACAAGTTACTTCAAGCAAATTACAAGTTACTTCAAGCAAATTACAAGTTACATCAAAACAAATTACAAGTTACATCAAAGAAAATTACAAGTTACATCAAAGCAAATTACAAGTTACTTCAAGCAAATTACAAGCTAGGCCTACATCAAAGCAAATTACAAGTTATGTCAAAGCAAATTACAAGTTACATCAAAGCAAATTACAAGTTACTTCAAGCAAATTACAAGTTACTTCAAGCAAATTACAAGTTACTTCAAGCAAATTACAAGTTACTTCAAGCAAATTACAAGTTACGTCAAGCAAAATACAAGTTACTTCAAGCAAATTACAAGTTACAACAAAACAAATTACAAGTTACATCAAAGAAAATTACAAGTTACATCAAAGCAAATTACAAGTTACTTCAAGCAAATTACAAGCTACATCAAAGCAAATTACAAGTTACTTCAAGCAAATTACAAGTTATTTCAAGCAAATTACAAGTTACATCAAAGCAAATTACAAGTTACTTCAAGCAAATTACAAGTTACTTCAAGCAAATTACAAGTTACTTCAAGCAAATTACAAATTACATCAAAGCAAATTACAAGTTACATCAAAGAAAATTACAAGTTACATCAAAACAAATTACAAGTTACTTCAAGCAAATTACAAGTTACATCAAAGCAAATTACAAGTTACTTCAAGCATATTACAAGTTACTTCAAGCAAATTACAAGTTACATCAAAGCAAATTACTAGTTACATCAAGCAAATTACAAGTTCAAATGCTGATTTCGTTATTCAGGATTCGGAAATGTAGCCTATGGTAATTCGCTGTAACTCTCATTACGTACACTGCCAGGCTTCTGCCCACGCAATGTTATTTTACATATATCTGCGTCTCACAAACCTGTCTTGTAGCGCAGGGTTCATACACTTATAAACAAGACATGTATAATACGATCTTTTACCTATTGAAATTCACAAAAGAAAGTGTCTTCCTAATCCACGAATGTCTATTACAAGTTACGGGAAGCAAATTTCAACTTCCTTCAAGCAAATTGAAAATTATATAAAGTAAAATACAAGTTACCTCAAACAAATTACAAGTTACTTCAACCAAATTACAAGTTACTTCAAACAAATTCCAAATTACATCAGGCTGTAATTTAATGATGGTATCAACTGTCGAGTTTTTCAATGTCGAAATTATGTTTATTTTTTAAATATCATTTATGAGCTGAAAAAATGTTGTCTCTTTCCGCAAGAATTGACGTGAAAGCCAGAGGTAATAAATTTTGAACCTGGAAGCCATATTTAACTTCAAAATTACAAACAAAGAATTTCTTTTACATGCACAAATTGGCGCGGAAGTCAGAGGCAACGAATATTCAAAGAAATGTCAGTTTCAAAATTACAGGAATTTCCCTTTGATACTGGAATTTACCCAGAAACTAATTTATATCTGAAAACAACATTTATATAAAAAAAACGAGAAGAAAATTTCTGTCTTTCGAATACGAATTGATGTAGATGCCAGAGTCGAGAAATTTCGAACGAGCAAGCCATGTTTACTTCAAACTGACGGGTAGAAAATTTCCCTTTTCCCAGTAAGAATTGAGGTGGAAGCCAGCAACGCAGAATGTTTCCCATTCCAGGAATTACAAATCCTAAACCATCTCGTCACGGCTTGGATTCTGCTGACGTTCTGACTTCATTTGTTGCTTCGGTTCAAGTCTCCATGACAACGGCATGTTTTGTTACGAATATCACTCTGCTTTGATTCCATTTCAACCTTGCTGGGATTTCAGTCCGCTGGATAAACAAGACGTGTACTAGAAACTCGGTCCAGGCATGCGTGTGCGATGATCTACAAGTTCCAGGACGTTACCAGAACTAACAAGAAAATATCTGACCCATAACTCATACGTTCACAGTAGTCGCGAGGCTGCAACTTCAGAGCTTTCGAGGGCAGGCGTATTGATTATTTAAAGAGGCAAAATTCAAAACTATTCAAATTCACTTTCTCAAACTCTCTCCTCGAAGTTAGAAATAAACTTCTCCATTCTCCATCCTCTTTCCCTTTTCTTTTTCATCCACTGCTTTTACTGTTCGCCTCTTTTCAATAGCCTGCTATCGCTATTTTATCTCTCCACCTCCTATTATTTTTCTTCCATTTCTGTCTTCTATAAATTCATTTTCTTCCCATATTTCAAATCACCTTTCTCCAATATTTCATTTTTCATCTTCGCCATCCCCGATCTCTTTGTAATTCTACTATTCTTTTCTCAAAATATGTCTTCTCATCTGTTTCTCGTCACATTCTTTTGTCCCAGTTTGTCTCTCTATTTGTTTTCCTCACCTTCCCCTTCATCTTATTTTTCTATACCTCTCTTCCTTCCTTTCTGGTCGTCTCCTTTTCTTCCATTTGTGTTCTATTTCTTTCTCTATTCCTTATTTCTGTTTAAAACCTACCTATTCCTCTTCTTTCCCTCCATCTTCTTTTTCTAAATTTGTCTCCTTTCTCGTCTCATTTTCCTTTATCCACTGTTCTATTAATTTATTTTTATCCTCCGTCTTCTTTCTCTACATATTATTTTCTCTCTTTCTCCTACCATTTTCGCCTCTCAGTGTTAATGATACTCTATTTATTTCTGGTTCTAATTTTCCAGTTTATAGTCTCACTGTACGTCTCATTACCTAACTAGTTATGTAATAGAAGTATCATTACCTAATTAGTTACGTAGTAGAAGTATCATTACCTTACCTAACTAGTTACGCAATAGAAGTATCATTACCCAACTAGTTGCGTAATAGAAGTATCATTACCTAACTAGTTGCGTAATAGAAGTACCATTACCTAACTAGTTGCGTAATACAAGTACCATTACCTATATATTTGAGTAATAAAAGTATCATTACCTAACAAGTTGCGTACTAGAAGTATCATTACCTAACTAGTTGCGTAATAGAAGTAACCAGTTACGCAATAGAAATATATTTACCTAAATAGTTGCGTAATAGAAGTATCACTACTTAACTAGTTGCGCAATAGAAGTATTACTACCTAAACAGTTGTGTAATAAAAGTATCATTACCTAACATGTTGCGTAACAGAAACATCATTACCTAAATAATTGTGTAATGAATGTTCTTGCAACATTTTTATTAGAGACGTAGTGTCCACATTAAGTAATCAAAATGGATAAATGTTTTTTAAGGCGTATGCATGTCAAAAACAAGAGATTAAAAGAATACAGTAGACGAAATTCTCAAGACAAAAGACACAAGAGCGCCCTCTCTTTCTTTCTTACAATTTTCTCCTCCCTGTGTTAATGGTACTCTATTTATTTCTCGTTCTAATTTTCCTGTTTGTAGTCTCACTATATCTCTCACTACGTAACTAGTTGCGTAATAGAAGTATAATTACCTAACTAGTTGCGTAAAAGAAGTATCATTACCGTCAATTCTCATAACTATGGTCCTGGAACACAACTACGACTCACGATACAACCATTCAAAAAATATTGTAGAAGTAATATAGATGGTTCGTAGATAGCTGCAGTGACGTGCCTTCCAGATACAGTACGCAAAAATATAGATAAAAGAGATACTACGTTATCGAGTACAAAATTTGAATGGTTATATAGTAGACCAAAGTTGTCATGGGAAATAACGGTACCTAATTACTTGCGAAATAGAAATAGTTTCGTAATGGAAGTATAATTAGCCAACTAGTTGCGTAATAGAAGTATCATTACCTAACTAGTAGCGTAATAGAAATATCATTACCGAACTATTTGCGTAGTAGAAGTATCATTACCGCCATTTTATATTACTATTATACAACCTCTGATCCACGATACAATTATTCAAAGAACATTATACAAGTAACATAGACCGCTCGTAGATAGTTGCAGTGACTTGACTTCGAACTACAGTACAGCAAAAATATAGATAAACGAGATACTACCACAGTCTAGTATGTACAGTCACGAAGTTTGCGTTTATGAGGTTACTAGGAACAATAGACTGTGCAGGTACTATTTCGCATTGCCTGTAATGAGGCTATAGTAGCGATCCTAGTGGTTAGCAACTATCTATGGATGCATATTTACTACGTATTGAGCTTCGTGACTGTATATACTAGACTGTAGTACTACGTTATGGAGTACAAAATTTGAAGGGTTGTATCGTGGACCATAGTTGTGTTCCAGGATCATAATTAAGGGAAATGACGGTAAATTAGTTGCGTAATAGAAATATCATTACCTAACTAGATGCGTATTCAACGTTATTACAACATTTTATTAGTGACGTAATGTCAACATTAAATAATCAAAGTGGATAATAGTACATTATGCAACGAGCCTATAATGGTAGTAATTAAGACGCGAGTATATTTATGAAACGAGTTCGAGCGAGTTTCATAATTTTCATACAAGCGTCTTAATTACCATTATAGGCAAGTTTCATACGAATCTTTTTTTTCCACCATGTTTCTAACTTGAAATTATTCATAAGTATTCATGTTATTCTTATCTGACTGGGGAGCGGAACTGACCTTGTGCAATATCTCGTAAATTGTGAGATGTGAGCAGACGCGAAAGTATTGATTTTTTCCGAGGAACAAATGTCATTGACCTTGATATAATCTAGAGAGTAAAATGAACAGTAATCTTGATATAACGTTGAAACTGATTTAGACATTGAAAAACGAGATGACAAACTGAATTTATTTGAATAGTATTTACAATTAACTCTAATTATTATAGTAACAGAACATAACCTTCTGCGACAGTATTGGATTTCCAGCCTCCGTGACGTTTCGCTAGTTGTCTTTTGATTGCATATCCGAGAATAATCGATACTTCAGCTTTCATATTGCTACAATGATGTTTTCTGATTGGTGGAACACCTGAACTTTAATGAATAGGTGTACTTTAATGAGGTCCATTAAAGGGCTGCTACCAGGTGTATAATTACTATACATTTCGGCAAGGTCTAGCATAAAGTTTTTTTTTTAAGGTGTATGCATGTCAAAAACAAGAGATTAAAAGAATACGGTAGACGAAAATTCGAAAGACAAAAGATACAAGAGCGCCCTTACATGAAAACGGACATGCTACCGCAAAAGAGGGCTAGAACATTTGAGATTGATGATATTTCTCAGATGAACTTTAACGTAGCGACAAGGTGAAGGTACCCGGAACAGTTCTGAAGTGATAATCTCCATGTGAAGGAGATGAAGACGCATTTGCAATGGAAATGGCGCGTATGTGCCTCGCCGGCATCTTATGACGCCACGTTCCGCGGATGCCGACGTACTAATGGCTTCGGAGCGCTTCGATAGACTCATTAAAGAAGCGATGCACTTAAGAGAGGGTCGCAAATCTGCACGTTGTGCGTCCCGCATGCAAATACGCCAGCAGGTTGAGGCACGCATCAGCCTGGGCCATATTTTCCAGACGGTGCAACAGATTGCCAGCAGATTGCGGGTTCGATACTCGTACCGAGGACTCTAGTAGGCCTAACATTACCATTTCAAGGACCATGGGTTACATTTTTTCACATTTCGTCCTTCATTAATTTCATTATTTATTTAACTAGCTATCTAGCGAGTACAAATTAAAATTATAAAACAAAAATGTTTCTAGCCACTACCGTAAGAGCCAGGCTCGTGTACGGTGTGGTCTTAGTCAATAATATAACATAAAATTTACAAGGACAGTTTACTAAATACAGTAAGTAACTTAATTCAAACCAATAAATGCAACACAAGAGCAAGAATAAAGAAGAAAGATAAAAAGAGAGAGAAAAACACATTTAATATAAATTGACAATCGGACAGAAGCCAGTGATATTCAATAAAAACATGAATATAGTCGCAAGAAAGAAAAGGTAAAACAATACTCACATTTGTTAATATTATATATCATGAATAATTTTATAAATTACTTTTTCAAAAGCTTCGATTTTAAAATACTTCAAATTTGGAAAATGGTTTGTAATTTTATTGTAAAGTCTTGGGCTGAAACTAGCACCATATTTAAGAGCTGCACTTGTATGACATTTAGGTTCAATTAATGGGAAAGTAGACTTTTTCTTGAGTACGATATTCATGTCGGTAGGATTTATGTTTTATTTGATTTCTGTGATAGTGAGTTAGTAAAGTGTATTTATAAATTTCTTCAATAGTTAATACTTTAAAATCTGCATAAATTAAATTTGTTGGTTAATCAATATTTTTGGTTAGACAAATTTTTATTAATCTTCTGTGTTATAAAATTAATGGATTAAGTACAGATGATGCTACTCCACCCCAATTTATTATACCATATTGTTTTAATGAGTGTACTAAAGCTAAAAATATTATTCTCAATGCCTCCCTAGTGATACAATTACGAAGTATTGTGAATTTATAAATTGTCTTTCTTATACTTGTACACATAAAATCAATTTGTTTATCCCAACGTAAATGCTGATCTATAATAATTCCCTAATATTTGACGTGTATGGAAGGTGTTAGATGAGGGAAATTACAATAATTATTTTTTAATTCATTACTTGAAATATTATGTATTACTAAGTGATAATTATTCATAGGTGGAGCTAAACCTTTCGTTGTTAAGGAAAATGGAAAATAGGTAGCTGTATTAGTATTTAAGGACAGAAGATTAGAGTCAAGCCAATTTTTCACTACGTTAATTCAATTGCTAGCATTTAAATAAGTGTTATCCCAATTTCCCCCATTAAATGTTAGCACAGAATCATCTGCAAAAGAAAATATATTACCACCATATTACTTTAGATCAATTTTCAACAAATTATTAATACAGGGTGTAACAACTTTAATGTTTAGAATTTCTGGAACATGTTCCATGACACATTCTACGTTGATTAAACCTAACATACCTATATCCGAAATTGAGAGGTTACAGAGATAACAGAGCTGGAAAAAATAGAACTTCTTGCAGCTCCAAGCATTATACCGTTTATATAAGGCCTATTTTATGCATTACTAAGTAGAGATACATAAGAAACATTTGAAAAGCAGTGAATGAAGGAAATTTTACTTGTAAGAGAAATTAAATTAAAATTGTTTAGGTTGTTAAAGAAACGAAACAGACAACAGTTTAAAATAACAGTTGTGAGAAAAATAAACCGTATTGTGACTAGACTTTTTATTGAGTTTTGAACATTAAAACATGCCTTTCGTGTACACACATCAGGAATACGCCGACATAGTTCATGTGTATGGACTGTGTGATGGCAATGCAACAGCAGCTGTTTTGGCATATCAAGCACGGTTCCCAAATCGCAGGATTCCTAGTGCACAGGTATTTTCACGTGCCTATTGGCAAATTCCAAGAAGTACAGTGTTTGGAATCTTAAGGACATTTTTTTCAACTTTGCACGGCTTCTTTCATACTCACAAGTAGTTGATATTAAAATGTAATACAGTACTAATAAAAATAATGACATAGACATGTCACTTTCGGAAATTCGTGTTACTTCTTTCAGTATTCAGCGATAAAATTAAACTCAAAAATTTAACTTTGGGGTAAAAATACTCCAAACCTATAGAACTTTGGATACAGGTATGTTAGGTTTAATCGACGTAGAACGTGTCAGGGAACACGTTCCAGAAATTCTAAACATTAAAGTTGTTACACTCTATATATATTATAAATAAGATTGGTCCTAATATTGTACCTTGTGGAATTCCAATAGCAATCAATTTATAATAACTATTTTAATTGTCAATTTTGACTTTCTGATATCTATTTTCTAAATCTGAACCAAAAAGTTTGAGTACAACTCTTCTAATACAAATGTTTTCTAATTTTGAGAGAAGTATATCGTGATTAACTGTATCAAACGCTTTTTCAAATCAAGAAATATTCCTAAACATTTATTTCTCATATCTAATTACTCATAATATTCCATGTAACCGCTAGAATAGCATCATTTGTCCCTTTAGATGTAGATTTAGATTCGTCACTTTAAACATTTCAAATTAGTTAGGTAGAATAGTGTATTTCATTTGTAATTTTGAAAATATTAACTTTAATTTTAAAAAAGCCTCTTTAAGACACTTTTCAGAACATGCAGTAAACATTTCAGTTCCTTTCTCTCTCCATACCAGAGAAGGTTGTTCAGTAAGCTTTATATGAAACGAGTCAAAGTCAGGATAGGAGGAGAAATGTCAGAAGGAAGTGAAATAGGAAGAGAAGTACGATAGGAATGTCCTTTATCATCTACCCTGTTCAACATCTACTTGGAGGATTTAGTAAAGAACTGTTTTCAGAACGTAAGAAGAGTGATAGTAGGAGGAAGAATAAAGTGCATAAGATTTTCTGATGATATGGCGTTGTTAGCAGAAGAGGAAATGATACTAAGGAATATGCTACTGAAGCTAAATGACAGCTGTGAGCACTATGGGATGAAGATAAATGCCAACAAAACGAAGACCATGGTCATAGGAAGAAAAATAAAGGAGGTAAACTTGTGAACTCTAAATGAGGCAGTAGAGCAAGTGTGCAACTTCAGATACTTGGGGTGTACTACTGGGTGTTCATTTCAAAGTGTGTCATGACGTCATTGTTGTTGAGTCACCGATTTGAAGCGAGTTTCAGCTTATATGTCAGAGAAGTTGCCTATTATTCAAGGCGTTCTTCAATCTGAACTTGAGAACGTGTACGGTATAACTTGAACGTCGTAGCAATAGATGGCGGTCTATACGGTCTGTGTGCTACCATAACCTCTTTCGAACTGTGTTTTGCGCCGGCAAGTCGTACGCAGGGTATTTGTTACCATCGGTTGCGTACGGTAACATTCCACAACACAAATCAAACACTCCGTGTCCATGTTGACCGTCGAAGTTAATGTCAACAAATACGTAAGTACTCGTCTTAACCCTCTCCACATATCCCGACAGTACGTATTTCCAAACAGTTCACATTCCTGCCACTACCGGTGTTATCGTACGCATCGGTACGTACTCTTCAGAATGAACGCCGTACTTCCTAGGTAACTTCTCTGCCTCCTAGGTAATACACCTTTGCGGAAGTGTAGGAAGATTGAATTCTCTAGGCTCATCGACTAGCCACATGACGGCATACAGCGAGCCATGACACACTTTGAACTGAACAACCAGTATAAGCAGTAACATGAGCTGCTGCCAGGAAGTTAAAAGGAGGATAGCAATGGCAAAGGGAGCTTTTAATAGAAAAAGGAGCATCTTCTGCGAAACTCTGGAAAAATAACTGAGGAAGGAACTAGTGAAGTGCTTTGTGTGGAGTGTGTCATTATATGGGGCAGAAACATGGACATTACGACGAAGTGAAGAGAAGCGAATAGAAACATTTGAAATGTGGATAAGGAGAAGAATGGAATGTGTGAAATGGACAGACAGAATAAGAAATTAAGTTGTTTTGGAAAGAATGGGTAAAGAAAAAATGATGATGAAACTGATCAGGAAGAGAAAAAGGAATTGATTGGGTCACTGCCTGAGAAGAAACTGCTTATTGAAGGATCCACTGGAAGGAATGGTGAATGGGAGAAGAGTTCGGGGTAGGAGAAATCAGATGATAGTCGACATGAAGATAATGGATCATATGAGGAAACAATGAGAAAGGCAGAAAATAGGAAATACTGGAGAAAGCTGGGTTTGCAGTGAAAGACATGGCCTTGGGCAGAGCACTAAATGAAAAATGAAATAGCAATACAGCATTAATCAATGATGATAGCATTCCAGAGTTAAATAAGGCCAATCTTCAAAAGAAGAAAATAAAAAAGAAGCTGTCATGAGGGGATAGTTTTATCGTGATAAAAAAACAAAATAATTAATTAATTAATAAAAATCAGTGTGACCTATAGTGTTCAAATTTGGTATTACAATTTATGTTCACTATGAGTATAGCCTATGACAAAACTATGCAAAAGCTTGGTTAAAAATACAGGGTGCTATTCATAGACATTTCGCTAGCCCGCGCTACGAGCGTGCTGAACTAGCCCCGGCTATCGACGGGTTCCTTGTACAGGATTCATATCATATCATATCATATCATATCATATCATATATCATATCATATATCATGTCATGTCATGTCATGTCATGTCATGTCATGTCATGTCATATCATGTCTTCAATCTCCTCAATCTTCCTTTAGGCTCAAAATTCATCATTCAGATTGTTCTTCTCAAAATTGTGATTGTCCCATATTAACCGAATCCTCAGAAGTTAAGTATTTAGGCATTACGATCGACCAACACTTACGATGGAACAAATATATTACATATTTATGCAATAGATTACGTAAAACAATTTAAATCTTTGTTATACTTCGGTCATATTTACCAGTTAATATTTTACGTCTCATTTATTTAGCTTTATTTCAATCCATTCTCCAATATGGAATTTTAGGGTGGGGAAATGCTTGTAATTCTAATCTCACTCCACTAATACTTATTCAGAAAAGAATAATTAAAATATGCCTTAATAAACCAATTGATTATTCATCTAAGCTTTTGTTTACTGATTTTAATGTTTTGAAAATTAAACAGATTTATTATATTGCCTTATTAATCTTCATACATAAAAACCGTAATAAATTCAAATTGTATCATCATAAATATGGAACTAAAAGATCCGATTTTATACGACTAGAGGAACCAAAGTGTTTCACAAGCACATCTCTGAGCCATGGTACCTACTTTGGTCCAAAGTTATACAATAAAATAATTCATAAATATCTAGATTTGCAAAATTTTAGTACCAGGAATTTCAAAAATAGCGTTAGGAATTTAATTTTTAAAGAATATATATTGATTTAATATGTATATGTATTTGTATGACTTAAATTGTTAAAATTGAAATTGTATTTTTAAATTTAATTTAATCCTGTAATTTTTTTTTCTTGACCCAGTTTGTGTCAAAAAATTATCTTTGTGTTTATCTTTGTGTTTAGATATCTCCCTGAGCACGAGTTTTTTACTCCTTCAGGGAAGAACTAAGATTGTATTCCTGTCAATGTTATTTTATTAACAATAAACAACAACAATATCATATCATATCTTTAACAGTGGTTTATGAATACGAAAAACGTTAGTTCGCTGATCATCCACCGGAAGCCCGGGCTAAAAATGTCTATGAGTTCATAATTTCAGCCCTAATTTCCCTTAACAAGTCCCCGCAATATCATTTACATCAAGAAACACAAAACAAAGAGAATAAATTCTAACCTAATTTCAAACAAATTTCTGACGTCAAATAACGCTGAACGGACATAGGAAGTGGACAGACAACCCACACTCTAGAGCACAGAGGGAGTGGGGCGAAGCTGAGGCGAGGTATGATCAACTGACCGTCAAAGTAACAAGCCGAGAGACCATCCCGGCGAAGAAGTTGAAACTTCGCCTTCCACTTCTATCGAAAACTCCGTTTGAACTCTGTAAGCAGTCCGGCAGATAACAGACTTGCGGCTTACCAACGTAACAGCTTGTAAAGTCGCTAACTTTTTAAGTGAGATACCAAACTTTAAATTTGTTCAACTTTATTTCTGTGGTACGTAACAAAGGTTCCATATATCTACTTCCGCTTTATCATTTATGTGCAACAGGAGTTACTCGATCCTTTTATATTAGTCGCATCGTAGAACGAAAAGTTTCAAGCTGGTACGTGTGCATTCAACCCTTTTCTTCTCTTTTTACATTCTATATATATAATTTGAACTGGTAATGGAATTTACGGGAAGACGGCTGAACGGATTTTAATAAATGACCCCTCATTTTGAAGCTTGGAACCCAAAGTTTTTCAGAAAAATAGTAGTTTTCAGTGAAGCGTTAGTTTTCCTACATAATTTTCCTATTTTCCAAAATCCATCTTTCGTCAGTTTTGAGAACTAATTAATTGTATTTCAGAATAAAACAAAACACACTACAATAAACAATAGACTATTACACGAAGGTCATGATCTACAGGATTGCTGATATAGAGTTCAGATGGCTCAGATTCTTTCACATCATAATACCAATATGTCGATCTTCATTTGTGTAATTTTTTGATTACAGGTCTGATTCTCTAGTCTGTAGTTTTCCCAGTACAGCTGTGTATTGGATATTAAGAACTACAAAACTTAAGAATGTTTGATGACATTATTACCATTACAAATTAAATATTATTATAGTTAATGCAACACATAATGGTATACTGATGATATGAAAGTGAAACCTTTTGGGGCTTTAAGTAAGTAGACGCAGAGAAAGAATATTTTATATTAGATGTTCATTTCAATAATTAGTGAGTAACGGCTACATATATGTTACTGAAAACTATAAAACGCACTTAAGGTAACAATATTGTTATTAAAAATTAAATACTTTTATAGTTATTAATCAAATAGCATGGGTCTTTCTCATATATTTAATGGCAGTGTGATATTGATATTTATATGTCTGATTCTCTAATTTTCCTTGGTAGTAATTGAGTCATGCTTCCTATTTTAGCTGTGTCTTTAAACTGCATAAAAATTAATTTAATATTTCTTTGGTTTAATAGATTAGATTTGTAATCGCTGCCAAGCATATTTTGTTGTAGGGAAAATAGCACGTCATTTCATTTCTTGCTACCGTGATGAGTAAGTTTATTTCCCGCAACCAGCAACGAATAAAACACTGAAACTGCTAACGATTTACGATGAACAGTTTTATTTATCTACAACTCTGACATATCATTCGCCTCCTTTTCCGCATCTCAGCAATAGATTCTTCACAACAGCCTATATTACAGAAAATATACGGGATAACATTCATTGTTACACAAATTAATCCAGCAGTATTTGATAGATCAGTATTGTCTGGAGGAAGCGCAAAAATTACAATTCCTAAGAAAAGACCAAAAGGTATTATTTACTGATAAAATAAGAGGCCTACAAGATTTTGTAGTCTCTTGATCACCTCAGCAAGATCTCTTAGTGGGAAAAAGTGATTCTTCCCTCTACATTTCAGAGTAATTCACGAAACATGCAGCAGCTATACCAAGATGCTAAGTCTTTCGTTCAAAGCATGATAAACCTTACATTTTCTTAACTCTCACCTACCATCCTCAATGACCTGAAATAGCTACTGCATTACTCCCACATGAAAAACTCGCTGATCGTCCTGACATTGTTACTTGCGATTTCGCATTGAAACTCAAGAACTGAAGACGGATAGGTTCAAGGAAAAGTATTTCGGATAAAAAAAAACATCCAGGGGGAGTATGTTTCACTATTATGGAAGCAAATAACTTTCGAAATGTCTGGTATTCTCCATTGAAAATAAATCTGAACAATTTTTATTTGAACTTCTTATGGACTTAGGTTGCAGTACTTGCTGCACAAGCCACTAGTTAAATATAATTGGAAGAAAAAAAAACATTGGCCAATATTATATTTCCTGCGACTGTGTGTTGCAAAAAAACAATATGTATAGGCCTACTCGCAAATTACGTTGTTGCAAACATTAACAATACAGGGACATCATTTTATTTTTACTTCAATTTTTATTGCACCTGGGTTTTTTAATGTACTTCACTCCCATTCCTTCTACTAGCAAACTTCCACACACAACCAAAGCCGCAAAGTCGTCTTAAGGTCATAGTAAACACTACAGAATGAGTGAGTATAGTATGTTCCAGAAATATGATCGCAATTTTCAGTGAAGAAAGAGCATTCATTCACTATTGAATCATATTTTCGCACAGGTATTGTGCGTCAGTTTAGTTACGTCGCATCCCGGTTTCCCCCACCCGTTTCTGCTGGATCCTCTATAAAGGCTAGTGTTTGGACTGTCTTAGTGGCTCTTTTCTGAAAACATTTGCTGTTAGAAATTGGACCCTACGCAATATTACACAACTATTTAAAATAATTTAAATAAAAGGGCCTAGTTAAGTAAATAATTGTCACGTGATTCCCCCCCTATGTATGCATTGGAGGGGGAAAGGATCTGGCAAACCTACCCCATTATCTCCTGGCTTAGTTGCCTCATGAATGATGTCTTATTCGTGTTACTTATGAGGTTCAAACCTGTCTTCGGACAGTTGACTAAAGAACAAAAATATACACCACAGGATCCAAACACAAATTTTTCCTTGGTACATTTGTATTGCCCAACGGATTTACCTCGGAAAAAATCATACGTTTGTCTCCCTTAATGTATAATATACTTACTTACTTATGGCTTTTAAGGAACCCGGAGGTTCATTACCGCCCTCACATAAGCCCGCCATCGGTCCCTATCCTGAGGAATATTAATCCAGTCTCTATCATATCCCACCTCCCTTAAATCCATTTTAATATTATCCTCCCATCTACGTCTCGGCCTCCCAACTAACACTCTATATGCATTTTTGGATTCGACCATTCGTGCCACATGCCCTGCCCATCTCAAACGTCTGGATTTAATGTTCCTAATTATATGAGGTGAAGTATACAATGCGTGCAGTTCTGTGTTGTGTAACTTTCTCCATTCTCCTGTAACTTCATCCCTCTTAGGCCCAAATATTTCTCTAAGAACCTTATTCTCAAACAACCTTAATCTCTGTTCCTCTCTCAAAGTGAGAGTCCAAGTTTCACAACCATACAGAACAACCAGTAGTATATATAACTGTTTTATAAATTCTAACTTTCAGATTTTTTGACAGCAGACTAGATGACAAAAGCTTCTCAACCGAATAATAGCAGGCATTTCTCATATTTATTCTGCGTTTAATTACCTCCCGAGTGTCATTTTTATTTGTTACTGTTACTCTAATATATTTGAATTTTTCCACCTCTTCGAAGGATAAATCTCCAATTTTTGTTTCCATTTCGTACAATATTCTGGTCACGAGACATAATCATATACTTTGTCTTATCGGGATTTACTTCCAAACCTATCGCTTTACTTGCTTCAAATAGAATTTCCGTGTTTTCCCTAATCGCTTGTGGATTTTCGCCTAACATATTCACATCATCCGCATAGACAAGAAGCTGATGTAACCCGTTCAATTCCAAACCCTCTCTGTTATCCTGAACTTTCCTAATGGCATATTCTAGAGCAAAGTTAAAAAGCAATAGTGATAGTGCATCTCCTTGCTTTAGCCCGCAGTGAATTGGAAAAGCATCAGATAGAAAATGGCCTATACGGACTCTGCTGTAAGTTTCACTAAGATACATTTTAATTAATCGAACTATTATTTATTCATTCCTTCATTCTTTTTTTTCTATTTATTCATTTTTTCGGTCTACATTTCTTTATTTATTCTTCTTTTTTATTTTTCTTCGATTCTCAATTTCTCTTATTTGTGGCTTAATTTGAAAAACAACGTGTTTTGAACGAATCCGCATATATTCGAGGAATTCCATGCTAATATTGAGCATGAAATAATAAGAAAACTGTAAGGTCAATACCAACATCATTGAAAGCTAAGACAAACCAGAAGCTCTACTATTGCTGCTGCAACAAGGAGGAAGAGATATAGACAGAGGCCGGTACTCCATTACTTAACGTATCCAACTGCTGTTTCACAGACGCCACACCCGGCCGTGGACTCCATCTCATATCGCTCTGAAAAACTTGCCATTTTCTCCGCTCTCGTTCAAGGCGACATGTTATAGCTCCCATGAAATATTTTCCAATCCCTTTCCTTATATATCCACCCTTCCTCATAGCACTTCCTTCTCCGTCCAATCTTCATTGATTCTTCCTCTCCCGCGGCAATATGTCCCAGGGAATCCCCACGTCAAGCTCTGCACAATACAGCGATTATCCAGATCACTTAACTTGATTTTAAAGCTTGGATTTGGTTGGGGGATCCTCTATTTATTTCCTGCGTGATACTGTGTAGTCTTTTGTCTTCCACTCTCACTGCAACAAACTGCAGATTAAAGCAACGTTAAACTACAAGTTCAGTTATTTGAAGTCTGCTTCCGTCATTCTTGCTGGGATTATGCATGTGAACAGAAATTTATAACCGTTGCTTAGATACAGTAAAAGTACACGAAAACCTGTATTATGGGGAGAGGATGGTATTTTTTGGTGAAAAATGAGTAAATTAAAAATAAAAAATTCTTTAAAATACTCCGTGACATGTGTGGAATGCATTGCATAACATTTTGTGGGTATTTGTGCCCTTATCGGATGTTGAGACGTCATTTTTAAACTTCCTGCACTATGGATTTTTTAATCACTCGCCCACTTTTATTGTTGTTTCCGGTAAATTAAATTTTCAAAAAAAAAAAAAAATCTTTGAAATACCCTTTGATATGTGTGGAATGCATTGCATAACATTTTGTAGGTATTTGTGCCCTTATCGGATCTTGAGACGTCATTTTTAAACTTCCTGCGCTATGGATTTTTTAATCACTCGCCCACATTTATTGTAGTTTCCGGTAAATTAAATTTTCAAAAAAAAAAATTCTTTAAAATACCCTTTGATATGTGTGGAATGCATAGCATAACATTTTTGTGGGTATTTGTGCCCCTATCGGATCTTGAGACGTCATTTTTAAACTTCCTGCGCTATGGATTTTTTAATCACTCGCCCACATTTATTGTTGTTTCCGGTAAATTAAATTTTCAACAAAAAAAAAATCTTTAAAATACCCTTTGATATGTGTGGAATGCATAGCATAACATTTTTGTGGGTATTTGTGCCCCTATCGGAGCTTGAGACGTCATTTTTAAACTTCCTGCGATATGGATTTTTTAATCACTCGCCCACATTTATTGTTGTTTCCGGTAAATTAAATTAAAAAAAAAATTCTTTAAAATACCCTTTGATATGTGTGGAATGCATTGCATAACACTTTTGTGGGTATTTGTGCCCCTATCGGATCTTGAGACGTCATTTTTAAACTTCCTGCGCTATGGATTTTTTAATCGCTCGCCCACATTTATTGTTGTTTCCGGTAAATTAAATTTTCAAAAAAAAAAATTCTTTAAAATACCCTTTGATATGTGTGGAATGCATAGCATAACATTTTTGTGGGTATTTGTGCCCCTATCGGATCTTGAGACGTCATTTTTAAACTTCCTGCGCTATGGATTTTTTAATCACTCGCCCACATTTATTGTTGTTTCAGGTAAATTAAATTTTCAAAAAAAAATTCTTTAAAATACCCTTTGATATGTGTGGAATGCATAGCATAACATTTTTGTGGGTATTTGTGCCCCTATCGGATCTTGAGACGTCATTTTTAAACTTCATGCGCTACGGATTTTTTAATCACTCGCCCACATTTATTGTTGTTTCCGGTAAATTAAATTTTCAAAAAAAAAATTCTTTAAAACACCCTTTGATATGTGTGGAATGCATAGCATAACATTTTTGTGGGTATTTGTGCCCCTATCGGATCTTGAGACGTCATTTTTAAACTTCCTGCGCTATGGATTTTTTAATCACTCGCCCACATTTATTGTTGTTTCCGGCAAATTAAATTAAAAAAAAAAAATTCTTTAAAATACCCTTTGATATGTGTGGAATGCATAGCATAACATTTTTGTGGGTATTTGTGCCCCTATCGCATCTTGAGACGTCATTTTTAAACTTCCTGCGCTATGGATTTTTTGATCACTCGCCCACATTTATTGTTGTTTCCGGTAAATTAAATTTTCAAAAAAAAAAAAATTCTTTAAAATACCCTTTGATATGTGTGGAATGCATAGCATAACATTTTTGTGGGTATTTGTGCCCTTATCGGATCTTGAGACGTCATTTTTAAACTTCCTGCATTATGGATTTTTAAATCACTAGCCCACTTTTATTTTTTGTTTCCGGTAAATTAAATTTTCAAAGATAATTTTTTTTTCTTTAAAATACCCTTTGATATGTGTGGAGTGCATTGCATAACATTTTGTGGGTATTTGTACCCTTATCGGATATTGAGACGTCATTTTTAAACTTCCTGCGCTATGGATTTTTAAATCACACGCCCGCTTTCATCGGTTTCCAGTAACTTCATTTCTTTTGCTACATTGCCAGACAAAAATTGATATAATTTCTGAACTATTGAAGATACAGGCATGAAATTTAGAACACATATTCTTTAGACTATTGGGAAACTTTTCTCTCTAACAGAATTTTGTTAATTGATTTCATTTTAAAATTACGTCCGTTTGTTTGCAAGAAAGGAAATCAGAAAATTATTAAATTTTAATTGTTTATTTTACAAACGTAGGGACTAATATAAAAATTCTGTTACAGACAGTTTGTAGAACATGCTTTTGCAAATACATTGCAAAAAACTGTTTGAATGTATATTTAAAAACGGTTTAGATACATCGGTTTTAGTACAATCCTGCATTGGTTTTTTTTTTTTTTTTCAAATTTGGGCCCCCAAAAAATTTTTTTTCTTATATATTTTTATTTGGTTGAGTTGCCACAGATATGAGCTCTCTACATACAAAAAATTAATATTTTACACCAAATAGGAAAAAAGTTAAAAAAATACAATCATCTCCCCTTAAGCGATCATTGATAGTTCCATGTAAGACAGGTCTTTGCCAGGGGTATTCGCTTAATAGGGAGAGGCTTGATTTTAGGTAAATAATGAGAAACTACTGTACGTGTATAAAATAAAACTAGAAATATATTGTTAATTTTGATGAGTTGTGTATAGAACTTAATTTAAAATTTAATCCTGCAACTCATTACTAGACCTCGGATTTTAAGGCACTTAAAAACTAACTTTTAGGTACCTAATATAGGCCCTGAATGTATCAAAATAGGCACTAAAACATAGATTTAGGCACCTAAAAATACAATTTCAAGCAGCTAAATTATTGTAATTTATATCCACACAAACTACAGTAACTATAAAATGCAATAAATTAATTAGTGAGTATTAACCATTACGATATGCAGTGACAAAAACAGTAAAAAATATTGCTTCATTTTTATAGTCTTAAATTATGAATAACGGTACGTAATTTTAATGAACTCATCGGCCTCATTGGTCTAAGGCTGCTAATACATAAGCGCTGATATTACAATAAAATTAAATTAATTAATTTACCAATGACTTTACAATTAACACATAAAGGAAAAGGTGTTATATTATTTCAAGAATATACTCCCGGAAATAAATTGATTTTTTCTAAGGAGAGTCTGTCTTCCTCTGAATGGCGGGACGCAATTAAGATGAATGCTAACGTAGCACCAGTGAGAAGTCTTCATGGGAGACCCTTGGACGGTTTCCGTTGCAGATACTGCAACGAGATTGAAACCTTAGCACACGTCCTAGGATCCTGTCTGCATGGAGAACTCCAGAGAAATTTACGCCATCATAATATGCGAAAACTAATAGCAAAGGTCCTTAGAAAATGATCCTTCGAGGTCCATGAAAAGGTATACTGCGTTGCGTCTGAAGGCGGCGGAATTAGAAGAGCGGACATCGTGGCTCTAGACCAGACTAATAGTAAAGGCTTTATACTGGACCCAACTGTTAGATTTGAGATGAGCCAGACCCAACCATCCGAGGTCAACAAAGAGAAACAACAAATTTATAAGCCTACTATTCCGTATTTTCGAGAAAAATATCAGATCGAAGGCACCTGGGAAGTACTTGGTTTAATGATCGGAGCGAGGGGCACCATCCCACGATCAACTGTAAACACTATCAAAACATTTGGAATCCATAGTATAATTCCAAAAATAATTACTTCTAGCATTAAAGGGTCTGTGCCAATTCTGAAAAATCATTTATACGGAATATTATAATTCTCTCCCCCTTTCTATCCGTTAGTCGGTGTTTGTTACAATATATGTACAAATTTATTAATTCTTAAATTTAAGCACTAAGTTCACATTTCAATTTGACTCATCTATTTTACTGTAATCGTTACTATTCTTATATGTGTGTTATTCTGTGTTTTTGGTAACCCAGGATGCCTGGCCAGACTATTTCTTGGAAATAAATTATATACTGGCATTGCAAAACATAACGTTTTTCTCTAATTTTCTATTGTGAAACTTTGTCTTTTCTTAGACAACGATTTTATAAGCAAAAAAACTTCTTCCCAATTATATGGAAACAATGGATGCATATTTAAATCTAGCAATATTTGCCATGTTGATTTATTTTGGGAGAACTACATTCTCCCAATCCATTACATTCGAATATTGGATGTTCAAGTGCTCAACAAAACCAGACATCTTAGAGGAATGTCTTTATTCCTACAACCGGACCATTACAAGATATTTTAACATGATATTCAAAACTTTCTTCCACTTCTACACGAAAATTTAAAAATATATAGCCCCTACGTAACAGATATCAGCTGACTTACTGTGTAAAAATTGCTGATAAAATTCATGGTCTGGGAATAATAAGTTAATTAAGTAGTAAAATATCGCTGCAATCGAAAAGTATTAGGAATAAATTTGAATAAGAAATAAAAACAGTTTCCTTCCCAGGCAGGATTCGAACCACGAAAGTCTTAGTTACCAGTCTATCGTGCTCTGGAGTGGATAAGACTCTGAAATCAGCTACAAGAGTCGGCCCGTTTTTTTTTTGGCACTTCTGTACATAATAGTACATTATGCAACGAGCCTATAATGATAGTAATTAAGACGCGAGTATGTTTGTTTATGAAACGAGCGCAAGCGAGTTTCATAATTTTCATACGAGCGTCTTAATTACCATTATAGGCAAGTTTCATACGACTTTTTATCCTCGATCATATTTATAACTTGAAATTATTCAGAAGTATTCATTTTATTCATATCTGACTGAAGATCGGAAGTGACCTTGTGCATAGCTCGCAAATTGTGAGATGTGCGCAGACGCGAAAGTATTGATTTTTTCCGAAGAACAATCATGTCATTGACCTTGATGTAATCTAGAGAATAAGATGAACTAATTTTGATATAACCTGGAAATTGATTTAGAATTGAAAAACGAGATGACAAATTGAATTTATTTCAATATTATTTACAATTAACGCTAATTATTATAGTAACAGAACATAACCTTCTGCGACAGTATTGAATTTCCAGCCTCCGTAACGTTTCCTTCGTTGTCTTTCGATTGCATATCCGAGAATAATCGAAAACCTGAACTTTAATGAATAGGTGTACTTTAATAACATGCATTAAAGGACTGCTACCAGGTGTATAATTACTACATTTCGGCATGGTCGAGCATAAACATAATTATGTAACTAGCTGTGCATTTACGAATGTCCCATAGGTCTTTCTTTTCCGGAAACAGGAATATTACCTTGACGACGAGTTTGTTTTCCTTTCTACTGTACCTTCCTATTTCCATGAGTAGCTGTTTTGATGCGTTATGTCGCATCTGGCTGGTCTTACCCTGCGTAGGGCGATAGCGATCGGTGCGAAGTTCCTAGCTCTGGTTATGAAAATCTATGAAACTAAATACGACAATCCAAGTAGCCCAAGCCAAAATTCGATGGTGTTTGGATAAAGGTAGATGTCATAAAATTAGTTTTTTTACATAACTAAATTAAACTTCGGAACACTTTTGCAAATAATTTTCTACACAAATAAAACACATCAAATGCTAGTATTATATTTTTTATGCTCGACCATGCCGAAATGTAGTAATTATACACCTGGTAGCAGACCTTTAATGCATGTCATTAAAGTACACCTACTCATTAAAGGTCAGGTCTTTCAGCAAATGACGACTCATGTTACAACTGTTCAGCCAATGACAGGTCAGCTTTCTACCGTTATAAAACCGCAAGTATCGATTATTCTCGGATATGCAATCGAAAGAGAATTAGCGAAAAGTCACGGAGGCTGGAAATCCAATACTGTCGCAGAAGGTTATCTTCTGTTACTATAATAATTAGCGTTAATTGTAAATAATATTAAACAAATTCAATTTGTCATCTCGTTTTTCAATGTCTAATTTTATTTCAATGTTATGTCTGTAGGTTCTTATGGCCTAGCAAGGTCAATGTGGACATCTGTTCCTCGGAAAAAATCAATACTTTCGCGTCTGCGCACATCTCACAACATACGGGACATTGCTCCAGGTCAGATACAATAAAATTAATAATATCAAGTTAGAAATATGGTCGAGCATAAAAAGTCGTATGAAACTCGCCTATAATGGTAATTAAGAAGCTCATATGAAAATTATGAAACTCGCTTGCGCTCGTTTCATAAATATCAATGCTCACTTCTTAATTACCTTCATTATAGGCTCGTTGCATAATGTACTATTAACGCCCACTTATAGAATTTAACTTTTGTATTCACCTGGAGAACAAAACCTCATTTGCACAAAAAATATTTAACCACCTTTTACTCGAACATCACCAAATTAATAGTATTCCTATATTCAAACAGCTGCCCAACCATTTCAAACATAGCTGACACACACACGCACATTTACACACACACACTCTGAGTTGGAATAATATTAGCATATTCGTGGTATTATGTACCCGACACCATTAATACGAAAGACGCACACGAATACGAGCCAACATACATATCACGTCCAATGGAGTCACACAAATAAGTTGAATTCCATGAAGAAATTAAGTTGTGGAGCAAAGTTAGTGGAGGCAGAATTGCGTTGCATAGCTGAAGGTGAGAGTGAAGACATATCGCCCGCAAGGAAACCTACCAATTCATCACTGTAGTCGAAACGGAGCGACTACACAATTTTCTACTCGCAACAATATCTATAAACACAAATATATTTCATTCCGCAACCCGTCTAATCTGATATCTATCTACCATTCCAAACTTTTATCCTCAGATATCCATTCCAACAGTAATACAAGTAAACATAACTAACAATTTATTCAACTACAAATAATTTCACACGCTACTATACAGTATGTTTCAAAAATACGGGGCATAATTTCAGGTATGTATTTCTCACATGTAGACAATCAAAATAGTTCATTACAACATGTGTCTGGAAATGCTTCATTTCCGAGTTATGGCCTTCACAACATTGAAATTCACCGGAACGTTTTTCTTTCCGCAGGTTGTTGCCATTACAGAAGATGTTCAAAATGTCCACCTCCTGCTTGAAAACAGACCTCACATCGATGTCTCATTGACCTGCGAACACGATCCCAAACTCCAGGAGTATTGCGTATGTCCTCAGAACATGCCACAATTCGATTCCGAAGGGATTCCAAATCAGGCACCGGAGACGAATAAACCAATGATTTTAAATGGTCCCACAAGTAGAAATCGAGAGGGTTCAGATCAGGTGAGCGTGGAGGCCAAACAATTGGGCCACCTCTACGTATCCATCGATCAGGAAACCTTCGATCCAAGTACCGGCGAGCCGTACGACTGAAGTGTGCAGGAGCGCCATCATGCAAGAAGTGAATGTGTTGACGATTGATCAGTGGAGTGTCTTCTAAAACATGAGGTATGGTGTTTTCCAGGAAGTTTGTGTACGCCTGCCCCGTAAGTCTGTTTGATTTGAATACATGTCGCATAGTCTTACGCCTACACAACACTGAATGTAACCTTCGCCTCGAAATGAACTGTCAGAGTGCCCTCTTAATGTCTCCTTTGACGGCAACGACCTGCGGAAAGAAAAACGTTCCGGTGAATTTCAATGTTGTGAAGGCCATAACTCGGAAATAAAGCATTTCCGGACACATGTTGTAATGAACTATTTTGATTGTCTACATGTGGGAAATACATACCTGAAATTATGCCCCGTATTTTTGAAACACCCTGTATAGTGGATCCCGAAAAAGTACAGCTCGTATTCAGAAGTCAGTTCGATACATGCAAACATTTACAAAGGCTGCAAAACCAATCATTTTGCTTTAAAAAAAAAAAGGGAAACAGAAACAAAATGTAGAAAAGACAAAGTTTGGAATTTTAGTAAATATTGATTAATTAAAGAATAAAAATAATAAAACGGAGTAAAACCAAAATGTTGAACCATTTAGCAGCTCTTAATTACAATTAGTAAAGAACAAAAATTAGAAAGAAAATGCACAAATAAATGAAATAGAACCATTTTGTAATTATCAATTACACTTAGTTAAAAGTAAAAACATACTGTTGAACTATGTAATAGTTTTTAATTATAATTAGCAAAAAACAAAAATAAACAAAATGGAGGAAAAAAAAAGTAGAATCTTGTAACAATTACTAATTTTATAACTAGTAAGGAAAAAAAAAACATGAAACAAAACATAGTAAAAACAAAATCTTTAACCATGTTCAAATTACCGGTACATGGTTGAGGTTCTTTCCGGGGTTTTCCCTCAACCCAATATGAACAAACACCTGGGTAACTATCGGTGCTGGATTCCGAACTCATTTCAGTGGCATTATCACCTTCATTTCATTCAGACGCTAAATAACCTGAGATGTTGATACTGCGCCGTAAAATAACCTGTTTAAAAAAATTAAAAACAATAAAATTAATTATAATTAACAAAAATAATAAATGGGATACAGGAAAAAACAAAGTAGAACCGTGGAACAATTACTAACATTATAATTAGTCAAAAAATAAAAATAATAAACAAAATAGAGTAAAAACAAAATGTGGAATCATTTCGTAATTTTTTATTACAATAAGTAAAGAACAAAAATAAGAAACAAAATGCATAAATAAACGAAATAGAACCATTTAATATTTATTCATAGAAGAAGATATCAGATGATAGACGACATTAAGATATATTGATCATATGAGAAGACAAAGAGGAAGGCAGAAAATAGGAAAGGTTGGAGAATGCTGGGTTTGTATTTCTGGTGGTGTGGAAGAGAGCTTAATGGTTTTATCTACACCAGAATAAATGAGTAAATGAATGAGTAAATAAATAAATAAATAAATAAATGAATCAATCAATGAATGAATGAATCAATCAATGAATGAATGAATCAATGAATGAATGAATAAATGAATGAATAAATGGATGAATGAATAAATGAATGAATTAATGAGTGAGTGAGTGAGTGAGTGAGTGAGTGAGTGAGTGAGTGAGTGAGTGAGTGAGTGAGTGAGTGAGTGAGTGAGTGAGTGAGTGAGTGAGTGAGTGAGTGAATAAATAAATAAATAAATAAATAAATACGTAATAGTAATATGCGTTACAAGAGCGGTATGTTGACGTTTTCATGTTCCAGGAAAAAATTGAAAAAGCGAAACGTAGTTGAGCTTTTTTAATTTCCGAGAACATGCAAACAAACATATCGCTCGTGTATCGTACATTATTTTGTGCAAAAATCGTTTATTACATACCTGAAAGAGGAATTTCTAATTAGTTGCAATGAAATCTCCATCTTGGTTTCTGTTCAATGACGGCAACTTTGGAAAACAAATATATCTATCTTCAACATTGTTCCTATAAAATTTTTTCTGTGTTTACTATACTGCAGCAGGCCGTGATATACGTCTGTCTTTTTTTTCCCCCAGTCTATGATGAGTCTGGAATCTTGTTGATTTTTTCACGGCTTCCTTAATGTTACATGCGTTACAAATGCAGTAACTTTTGTGGTGTTGTAGAGTTTACTTAATTTTTGCAAATATTTAAAAACAATAATTAACATTGCAATTTAGGTGATTTGCAGTGGTAAGTTTCCAATTTATAATTATTACTATATTGAACGTCTTTAAAAATAATATGTTAAAAGCCTAAAACAGTAAAATGAATATGACGCTTAAGCGGTAAGAATAGGGAAATTGTTATGTGTGTTACGTTGGGAATACTGAATGTGGTATTTCACACTTACCGCGTATTGGTTCTGTGCGGAAAGCAAGCAAATACACACGATCTCGCACAAATAATAGTAACCTATGCGTTACAAGAGCGGTATGTTGACATTTTCATGGTAGAGGAAAAGATTGAAAAAGCGAAACGTAGTTGAGCTTTTTTAATTTCCGAGAACATGAAAACAAACATACCGCTCGTGTATCGTACATTATTTTGTGCGAAGATCGTTTATTACATACCTGAAAGACGAATATATAATTAGTTGCAATGAAATCTCCATCTTGGTTTCTGTTTAATGACAGCAACGTCGGAACACCAAAATATCTTTCTTCGACATTGTTGCTATAAAATGTTTTCTGTGTTTACTATACTCCAGCAGGCCGTGATATACGTCTGTCTCCCCCCCCCCCCAGTCTATAAATGCGAACTTAAAACAAACGGTAAGGTTATCTAACGATTTATTTTTCATTTTAATATTTTAACAATATTATTTAGATAACATATAGCAGTAATAACATCGGCATCTGGAATCTTGTTGATTTTTTCACGGCTCCCTTAATGTTACTTGTATCAGGAATGCAATAAGTTTCGTAGAGTAGTAGACTTTACTTAATTTTTGCAAATATTTGAAAACAATAATTGACATTGCAATTGAGGTGAAAATGCAGTGGTAAGTTTCCAATTTATAATTATTACTATGTTAAACGTCTCTAAAAATAATATGTTAAAAGCCTAAAGCAGTAAAATGAATGTCGCGCTTAAGCGGTAAGAAGAGGGAAATTGTTAAGTGTGTTACGTTGGTAATACTGAATGTGGTATTTCACACTTACCGCGTATTGGTTCTGTGCGGAAAACAAGCAAATACGCACGATCTCGCACAAATATATATATATATATATATATATATATATATATATATATATATATACATAAATAAATAAGTAGATAAATAATTAATTAAATAAATAATTAAATAAGTAAATAATTAATTAAATAAATAGTTAAATAAGTAAATGAATAAATGAATAAATAAATAAATAATTTAATAATTAAGTACATAAATAATTAATTAAATAAATAATAAAATAAATACATAAATAAAAAATAAATAAAAAAAATGACAATCTAATTCAGTTGATGCAATCTTTAGTGGTTTCTTCTTATCAAAATTGGTACAGGAGAATAAGCACGAAGGATATGGTCATTCTTTTTTACTTTTACATTAGGAACACCAATATATTTTGCAGTAATATACTGAATTAGAATATAACATCAGCCTTAAAAGAATTGTGACTCCTCAATTGTGGAATGAAGCTGACAGGAGAATAACAAAAGCACTACTAAACAACCAAAATGTAAGAAGAGCGCCTGGAATTGAACTCCGGCGTCTTTTGATGAAAGTAGGTTGAATTACGACAAACCAAAGAGCATAGAATGAGGTGTACAATCTGCACAAAAGCGAAGAAATGATAGAGTTACAAATAATTGTTCTCATTTGCTTGGCCGTTTCACGCTGAAAGCAATACTGTGGTAACGGCCGAGCTTATGCCAAGCGCTCTGTTTTAAATCAGTAAATAGATTACGCATTATTTAAAACCAGTTTGTATAACTCTAATTCCATTACAGGGGGTGGGAATGTGTTGACTCAATATTTGTTATCATTGTTTATCTGTTGTCACGCAGATTTATTGTAAATCGCCACTGACCGAATTCAGTATAGACAGCGGTGTGTGAAATGGGATAAACCATGGAGTTCCATATTTACTGCCAGACAAAATGGACAAGACAATGTAGAGTGAATAATAAGACGCGAATCAATGACGACAACAAAAATAAAATAGCAGAAGGAAGCGAAAGAGTATGCAATGAAACATAAAGTGTCAAATAACCCTGGGGTAAAATAACTTAGAAATGAAAGCACGCATAGAGAGATATAAGGAAAAGAAGAAGGCAAAAAATAAAATATGTGCTAAAAAGTGAAGTAACAAAATACAAGTAACTTAGTGAAAGGGAAAGATAAATTTTATAAAGTTATGTGAGACCCTATGCTCACATACGGCAGCGAGAACTGAACCTTGAATAAATCAGACAGAAGGAAGGTAGAGGCTCCAGAGATGAGATTTTTTAGATCGGTTGCAGGATTTCCTCTCTTAGATCATAAAAGGTCTGAAGACACACGTGCTGAACTTCAGATTTTTAACCTCAATGATAAATTATTACAATGTAAAGAAACTGGAAAGAACATATTGAACAAAAATTACTTTTGAACTATACTCCAGTTCGAAGACGGAGTATAGATAGACCAATTTCTCTGAGAAGGAACGGACCAAATGGCCCAAACCTTGATCATGATGATCATGATGATGATGATGATGATGATGACCTCCTTTACTTTTCTTCCTATGACAGACCTGCAGACTGTAGCTCCTGGGAGCGACTGCTTTACTCTCCTTTCTTACCACACCCACCTTTTCTACCAGTGCGGTCATGACGTTCTAGTTACGCTCGGCTGCGTCAACATTCATTCTCGCGGCGGCAGGTATACAAAACGCAATCAAGAATTACAGATGAACAGATAATACAATCCTTAGGAACATACCTTTAGAAAGTAAGAGAAAAATGAATGAGGGAAATAAATAAATTAAAAGATATGTAAAATAAATTTTAAAATCTATGTGTGCATATAATGTAAGAAGGTCTACCTATGAATAAATCGTCCTATTACTAGTAAAAGCCGATTAAATCCACTTTTTGTGTAAAATAAATTAAGTACAGTCCCCGACTTGTCTTTCCGTGCTCTGTATTCTACTAAAATGGAATAAGTCCGAAATGTTGCATGCAAGCAACAAACCAATTACTTTATTTGAAGAATTTATTATGATTTATCGTGCATTAATAAAGTTCAAATCCTGTTTTTACAAAAACTTGTATTACTGATCTTAACTGGTTTTACTAGTAATAGGACGATAAATAAATTGTACGTTGATAAGTGAGTGATAGCTATATGACCGGATATCAATGCTGTCATTCAACATCGCAACGCACTACAGCTAAATAAATAAATGAATAAATAAATAGTTAAGTATACAAATAAATAAATAAACAAGTAAGAAAATAAGTAAATAAATAAATAATTATGTAAATAAGTAGGCCTAAATAAGTAAACAAACAAATAATACGTGTACTGCAGTTTAAAGAGAACTGGAACATGGCAAAATCTAAACCCGTGAAGAAATAGCCTACTACTTCCAAAGGAAATGGAAATATAATTATTTTGTTCTTGAAGACGAAAGAATGGCTTGTTTACTGTGCCCCATCCAATTTATTTCCACTCGTCATTTCAATATTAAACCACATTTCAACAAAGTCCGTATTAAGAATTATGGAATCCACAAACTTCAGGTAAGTTCATTATCACGAACAGTATATTGATTTTATTTATTTATATACTGTAAAATTAAGGACGTCACTCGTTGTGTTCATTTTGAATTGAAATTAATAGTGACTCTCAAGGTTCATTACTTAAATGCTTACTTAAATGTTTCCGTAGTTGATGACAAGAAGGAAAGTTTTCGAAAATCTAAAGCAGGTTAGGTGCAAAGAAATCTCAAAGAAACTACCGACAGAAAATCTAGCATAATTGTAAACCTTGAAACGAGATAACGCATTATAAAAACAATGAATTTATTACAATCCTTTTTGAAAATTACATGGCGCCACTGATGGACCTTTGACGTCCAGACAATGTAAATAACTCTACGCGGAAGTTGATCATCCCCAATAGAAGTGGAGTGAGGCTGACGTCATATTTCCCCTACTTACGAGTTCTGCAGACCTGTCCTTTGACCATGGTCTTTGTGTTGTTTGCACTTATCTTCATCCCATATTCAATTCAATTTATTACGCCATTAAACATACAGTGATAGGCTTCGTCACAAAAAAAACATACATTTGAAAATACACTTATAATTGAAAACAGTAATTAGAATGAAAACACAAAACATTTTGAAACTCTAAAATTAATGAAAACACTTCACTCTTATGTAATAATTGTAACTAATCTAAATAACTTTACTTATTATAAAACAATTTCGTATGAATTTGTGTTAAGAAACTCATCTACGGAGTAGAAAGGGTTAATTAAAAGCCAATTATAAAATCTAGCTTTGAAACTATTGGTTGGTAACTTATATTATTGACTGGGAAGCTTATTATATAATTTCATCCCCATGACAGAAAAATTTGTACTAGTTTTATGTAATCTACAGTATGGAATATTAACTTGTTCACTATTTGTAATTTCATGATCATGTATATTGGCTATTAATGAGTATTTGTCTATATTTTGCCGAGTGTAAAGGACTAGATCGCGTATATATGACAGTTAATATCTGTGATTGTTTGAAAAGAGGTCGACAATGTTCAAGATAGTTTGATTGACATAGAATTCTAACGGCTTTCTTTTGCAAAATCAAGACACTCCCAATTTTGCTATCATTTCCCCAGAAAATTAAGGCATACCTAATTATGGACTGAAAGAACGAAAAGTAGGCACATCTTAAATAATTTTGAGAAATACAAGTCTCTAATTTCTTTAATAAATATATAACTCTTGATAATTTTGTGTATATTGTATATATTCGATATGTTTTCCCCATGTTAAACTGGAGTCTATAAAAAGTCCTAGAAATTTAGTATAGTTTTGTATGTTATCCTTCTTTATTACATGATTTAGGGTAAAAGTTATGTAGATAGTCTTTTCTTGATTAAGCAAAAAACCATTAGATTCAAACCATAAAGCCATCTGTGATAGAATATCATTGGTTAGAGCATGTAATTCATTCAGAGTAGAGCTAGAACATAAGAATGTAGTGTCTTCAGCATACATAATTGTTATAGCTTTAATGAATTTAGGAAGGTCATTTATTGCTACTAAGAATAGCAGTGGACCATTACTGAACCTTGTGGAACACCATAATGTATACTGGAGAGACGACCAATTTTCACCTATTGAGACTGCTGCTCATTCCTCCCATTAAGGGGTAACAATAGAATAGAATGGAGTAGAATAGAAACAAAAGTAATTAAGAAAAGAGAAAAAAGGAGGCGAGAAGAAAACAAGACAGGAAAAAGAAAGTGGAAGATGAAAGTGAAGCCGTAAATAATTACGAAGAGAGAGACTGAAACTGGATCAAAACAAAAGCGGACAAGAAGAAAAGAAAGAAGAAAGGGCGAAATAAAGAAGAATAAATAAAAAAGGGACGTGGAAATTTCAATAACCATTACTCACCGAACAAGAACAAAGCGTCTGTTAATAGGACTAACAAGGGAAGGGTTTCGGCTCGAACAGGAATTTCGTATCCAAAACTTGTATACAGGCCCATCTTTATATCTCTGTAAAGCTCACAAAAGCATTCGTTTGTGTAATGTGTGTTTTGTCTGTTAGAGCACTGCACAATTTAAGGAGATGGGACACCTTACCCATAAGCCTAGCCTAGCCTAGAAGCTAGTGCGACTGGTAAAATGTCTAAAGCCCATTTAAAAACATTTTTCTCCAACGTTCTGTCCGAAAATATTGCAGCTAATCAAAAGTATATACTGTTGTATGAGTCATTGGATCCGCACAAGGACACAACCTTAATAAATGAATCATTCCAAGGCTAGGACATGGAATGTATGATCATTCCACCTGAAACAAACTAAATGTATCCAGCCTCTGGATATCTATTTCCTTAGACAATATTATGCTCGTAGGATAACAGATTGCACAAGAACTCTAGCTGAGAATCCAGAACTTAACTTGGGAAATCGAGTGTTTATAATGAAAAAGCACCCTGTTATTCATAACCAGTTGTCTGCTCCAGTATACCGCCCTATGCTTCAATATTCCTGGCAGTCAGCTGGTTACGTGAATCCTGAACAAGTCTCGGACTTCAAAAATGTAATTGAGGTGGCATTTGATTTTTCAGCACTGGAGTGTGTTCAGGTGTTGCTTCTGCGTGTTGTGCTTATTGCTCTGCTCCATGCTGTTTCATGCATTTTATGGAGAATCCTCATGCACATTTTTAAAGAAATGTATTGACCAATACCAACCAAACGGAGAGTTACACAAATGAATGGTTTTACGGTCTTCATCACCATTGTGAGGTAAGTCTCTGTACAAACTTTTAACCAAAAATTCCTGTTCGAGCCGAAACCCTTCCCTTGTAAGAGTGGCAACCACATTTTATGTCAGAAGCAACCAACAACATTAATTAAGACGCTGGAGGAAGCAGAAGGCCATTTTAATTAGAACCCGGTCACCTCAGCTCGTTCGCCACCCGTTCCTACTGAAGGCGCTGATCTCTCCACACATCCCCCCCACCCCATGCCGCCCCCGCGCAGGAAGACGCAGTGCCAGTCGCGTTTTGTGTCGTCGTCGTCGTCGCCTACAAGAGCTCGAAAATACCCGGCAGCAATAACAGTTAGAAGCCGATACAGCTCAGCGCGGGATACTTGTTACAATTTCAATATTTACCTTTTCCCGCCGAGAAAAGCCTTCTTTATCATCGGAACTTTCCACCTCCCTTCGTCCCCCAACCCTCCCCTCGCCAACCCGCCAAACACTATTTTCCCTCTTCTCTGGGGAAATCTATGAATGTGTCAGTTGGCTGTTCCTCCGCTAGTCGATGATTCGAGCGTGAAGTAATCGCAAGCGACAGAGTGAAGGAGGACTGTAGGGGTAGGCAACCCGCAGTACATCGCTGCGGGGGTAAACACGCAACCCCCATCTCTCTCACCAAGTCATACTTCGGGAAACTTATTAACGAAAAGTTCCTGTAAACTTCTATCTTCCACGTACGTTACGTCTCTATTTCAGAGGACGGGGCTTCTCTAAGGTGGCCCTGTAATTTCTGCAGCTCAGACTGTCGTATATCACACAGACATTGCATATCAAGTCAAACCAAGAAACTAACTCAGTGTATTGCAGATATATGCAACGCCATCTTCCTCCTGTGATAATCATAACAAATTTGCTATTAAAGTCCTTCTGCTCCATTCTGATGACTCCTTCTGCATCTCAACATCTGTTCTCACAAGTTAATTATCTCGCCGGCAGAGATGACATATGCACAGATAACAGGTTATCATGATGGTACGGCATTTTCTTTTAGGAGGAAAATAGCCAAGATTTCAAGCCAATTCCAGGGCCTCTTATTGGATCTGGTGAAGAATTAGATGTTGAAGATCTCTATACAAAATATAAGGTAAGTCCGTATAGTTTTAAGAACTATTAAGTTCAGGAAGATTATTTAAAAAAAAAGTAAGTTTATTGTTGGGATTAAAATTACCCGGAAGATGCCACTCGCTCCTTTATGCATTAAAAGCGAAATTAAATTTATAGAGAAAACGTTTAGGGGTTGGGTATTTACCTATACACAAAAACAAACCTAACCTTGATCTTGAAAGATAACTCATGGTACGGCATTTTCTTTTAGGAGGAAAATAGCCAAGATTTCAAGCCAATTCCAGGGCCTCTTATTGGATCTGGTGAAGAATTAGATGTTGAAGATCTCTATACAAAATATAAGGTAAGTCCGTATAGTTTTAAGAACTATTAAGTTCAGGAAGATTATTTAAAAAAAAGTAAGTTTACTGTTGGGATTAAAATTATCCGGAAGATGCCACTCGCTCCTTTATGCATTAAAAGCGAAATTAAATTTATAGAGAAAACGTTTAGGGGTTGGGTATTTACCTATACACAAAAACAAACCTAACCTAACCATGATATTGAGGAGCTAGCTTCTTCTTTTGAATAACGGGGAACCCGCGACGTCTTCTGAATAATTATCAAAAAAAATTCACTGATTCAGATTGTGACTGTAAAATGTTACTGCTTTTTCGACTGTGCTGTAGTTGAATAATAAAAATAAGTGTTGGTTATAAATGACAAATTTAGTGGAAACAAAATAAACACTGTTGTCCAAATTCCACATAAAATGATATAGCCTAATGCATAAGAAACCAAGATAAAAATCAAGAATAGAAAAGGAGAAAACAGAAGTAATGCGTTCAAATTTAATGCGACAAGAATTCCTGATTCTCAGAATGTGACAGCTCCAGAAAAATCACTGTGATAGATAATAGCGATTTTGTCACTGTGATTTTTGTGTTCGGATTAGAGTCGTGCACAACCGGTTACGAAAAATAGAAATTATATACAGTGAAACTTCCCTTAACGGACACTTCCCAATGGCGGACTCCTCTAAATAGCGGACATTTTAAAATTCCCCTGCAAAATAACATTGGCCCTTATGATAAAATTCTTCCAAATAGCGGACACTGAAATGTATCTCCCAACGACAATTAAAACTTCCAAATAACGGACAGCGTGAAAGAAAAAAAAAAGAAAAAGACGGTTGTAAATTAAACGGAATTCTAACGGAATTCTTTGCAACAATCATTATCGTGAATTTGAACGTTCTTGTACTTTATTGAAGGTAAGCAGCACAGTTGTTAGTTGTGATACTGTACGTGAGCAGTCCGTGCTTTCTTAGTTTGTCAAGTTGAGTGTTCGGAAGTACAGTCACATTAAAAATGTCACAAAAACGTAAACGTTTGTCATTAAAAGAGAAAGTGGATATTGTAAAGCAAAGTGAGAAGGAGAAATTAAGTGTTCGTGGGCTGCCCACAAAGTTTAACGTGGGAACAATTCAGGTTAGTGAAATTTTGAAAAACAAGGATGTTATTTTAAAATCATACACTGAGAATGCAAAAGAGAACACGGAAAGAGCTTTTCTTACAACTGAGGGGCTTGCCATTGACAATTTAACATGAATGGTTCTGTCGTGCTAGAGCAAATAAGATGCCTTTATCTGGGATTTCTCTCTGGATGAATACTGTAAGCAATCTCACTGTCTACTGTACTGTAAAATGTAGTGATGAATATGCATTATAAATTTTAATGTACTGTATACAGTACACACTAACGATTTTCTAAATAGCGGACACTTCTCAATAACGGACATTTAATTTTTCCCCGGCGGTGTCCGTTATTGGGAAGTTTCACTGTATTGCTACGGAACGCCTAGCGCTATAGACGGTATGCAAAGCTATTCCGTCTCGCGGAGTAGTCCAATGTTCGGTTTAACGAATGTCCGAGTCTTTCTCGGGTACACGACTCTGGATCATAAAAGACAGATAATATTGAGCCATCCAGGAGTTCCAAGAATAGTTACAAGGACACGATTATCTGCTCTCCCTGTATTCCCAATGCCTTCCTTGCATTCTCATTGTCCTCCATTATTCCCCTTGTCATCTATTTTTCTTGTTCTCCTTGTACTTCCCTTATTCTCCCATGTATTTCTCTTATTCTCCCTGTATTTCCTTAATTATGCTTGCATTTCTCCTTCTCTCTATGACTTCCCCGTATTCTCCCTGCATTCCCCTTATTCTCCCTGCATTCCCCTTATTCTCCATCAATTCCCTGTATTCTTCCTGCATTCCCCTTATTCTCCCTGCATTCCCCGTATTCTCCCTGCATTCCCCTTATTCTTCCTGCATTCCCCTTATTCTCCCTGCATTCCCCGTATTCTCCCTGCATTCCCCTTATTCTTCCTGCATTCTCCTTATTCTCCCTGCATTCCCCTTATTCTTCCTACATTCCCCTTATTCACCCTGCATTCCCCTTATTCTCCCTGCATTTCCCGTAGTCTTCCTGCATTCCCCTTATTCTCCCTGCATTCCCCTTATTCTCCCTGCATTCCTCTTATTCTCCCTGCATTCCTCTTATTCTCCCTGCATTCCCCTTATTCTCCCTGCATTCCCCTTATTCTCCCTGCATTCCCCGTATTCTCCCTGCATTCCCCTTATTCTCCCTGCATTCCCCTTATTCTCCCTGCATTCCCCGTATTCTCCCTGCATTCCCCGTATTCTCCCTGCATTCCCCTTATTCTTCCTGCATTCCCCTTATTCTCCCTGCATTCCCCTTATTCTCTATGAATTCCCCGTATTCTCCCTGAATTCCCCGTATTCTCCCTGCATTCCTCTTATTCTCCCTGCATTTCCGTTATTCTCTATGAATTCCCGGTATTGTCCCTGAATTCCCCTTATTATCCATGCATTCCCCTTATTATCCATGCATTCCCCTTATTCTCCCTGCATTCCCCTTATTCTCCCTGCATATCCGTTATTCTCTATGAAATCCCCGTATTCTCCCTGCATTCCCCTTATTCTCCCTGCATGCCCCTTATTCTCCCGGCACTCCCCTTGTTTTCCTTGTACTCTACTTCTATTCCCTCTATTTCCCTTATTTTCCTTGCATTACCCTTCTCCTCATTGCCTCACTCTTGTTTGCTTTTTTTCACTTCGTAGAAGATGTGAAGAAATTCAAATATCTTGCAGCAACAGTAACAAATATAAATCACACTCAGGAGGAAATTAAACGTAGAATAAATATGGGAAATGCGTGTTATTATTCGGTTGAGAAGCTTTTGTCATCTAGTCTGCTATCAAAAAACCTGAAAGTTAGAATTTATAAAACAGTTATATTACCGGTTATTCTTTGTGGTTGTGAAACTTGACCTCTCACTGTGAGAGAGGAATAGAGATTAAGGGTGTCTGAGAATAAGGTTCTTAGAAAAATATTTGGGGCTAAAAGGGATGAAGTTACAGGAGAATGGAGAAAGTTACACAACGCAGAACTACACGCATTGTATTCTTCATCTGACATAATTAGGAACATTAAATCCAGACATTTGAGATGGGCAGGGTATGTAGCACGTATGGGCGATTCCAGAAATGCATATAGAGTGTTAGTTGGGAGGCCGGAGGGAATAAGACCTTTTGGGAGGCCGACACGTAGATGGGAGGATAATATTAAAATGGATTTGAGGGAGGTGGGATATGATGATAGGGACTAGATTAATCTTGCTCAGGATAGAGACCGATGGCGGGCTTATGTGAGGGCGGCAAGGAACTTCCTTGAAAGCCATAAGTAAGTAAGAGACAAATGCCTGAAGAACTCCTATCCCCCCAAACTTATACATAACAAGTATCACTCCATACTCAACGCCAATAATGGAACCTAAGAACGCAGAATGATAAGCTCGCACTCTAGCGTTACCGACCGGTGAGAAGACACAACAATTAAACGCAAATCCGACGTTGCCTGTAACCTACAGTCCGAAGTTCGAATCTATCCTAGGTGACAAATGCCTGTCCATTATTGTCTGGTCCTCGATGCAGACTATGTTCGCCTAATGTCACGTCGATAAAAGGCCAGATTAGTGAGTATTCCAGTAGGATACTGAATAGCAAAATGGTGATTCGTCAATGAGCGGAAATAAATTACCAATCAACTAGGCCAAGCCAATTATAACAGATCGAAAAAGATATACTGTATTCCTGTATTTTCGTTTTTTCTTCTTTTCTCATCTACTCGTCTTGCGAAACTTCGTACCTACGTTCAACAGAAGGAAAATCCCGTCAGATTTTACTCTGCCCTTCCTCTGTTTAAATATCGTAATAAAAAGAAGAGAATGGGAAAAGATGGAAACCGGAACAAACAGAGATTATATTACGTTTGCAGTAGGCAGTAAGGAAAAGTTCTAAAGCTGTAGAATCGTAGAAAATAAATTCAAGTCTAAAACAATAACAGCAAAGTTACCTTGGCGACAAATTCCTGAATTGCCTTCAGTAATGGAAAGTAAAGAACTATAAAAACCCGCGTCGTTACGTAGGCAAATCGCTCGAATGGGCAATTTAACAAGGAATAAAGAATTCAACCAGTATAAAAAAAAGCTGTAGCACGTTTGTCCAAACTGCAATTTAACCACACTCAAGTTGACATATTCTTTGTACTTTATTTACATGAAAGCACAGATTTACATAGTCTGAGAAAATTTTCCTTTTATCGGATACAATTTTCACGGCTACCGTATTAGTTTATTGTCTATATTTTATCCTCAGGAAAAAAAAACCAATTCACCTTGCAGTTACGAACGATGGAGCAAAAGTAAGTTTACAACAAAATACTTATTATAATACCCATACTAGCCGTACCCGTGCGCTCCGCTGCACAAGTTAGAAATAAATATAAAGTAATTACATAATTAAAATAGGACATTTGATCCAGGGAACATTCGTGTTTGATAGAAGGATAAATCGGATAATATGTTACTTAATTTAAATTGCATCCAAATAATTAAAATGCGATCATTTTGGTCCAGAGACACTCATTTGGTGCAATGACAATTCCTTTAACATGTTTCTTAATTTTTATTACATGCAACCACAGTTTAATGAAGATTGACATAATTCAGATTTAATGTGTATATTTTATTTTACTTGCTATAGGTTTCCATTGAATTATGGTAATAACTTAATTTTAACCCGTCTTTTCTACGTATTCATTAAATGGCGCTTGGCCCACTATGGTTGTGAACCCTTAAAATAACTTAAATTATATTATATAATATTACATATTTTATTACATTATATTATATTATATTATATTATATTATATTATATTATATTATATTATATTATATTATATTATATATTATATATTATATTATATATTATATTATATTATATTATATTATATTATATTATATTATATTATATTATATTATATTATATTATATATCATACCAGAAGTTACTGTAATAACAATATAGCATTATATCCATCTAGAGAAACTACACTTTCCAATGGTGAAATAATAATTAATTATACAAATCGGTTAATTTAGCTTCCGATATTACTTCATACAAACACAGAAACATTCTCTGTAGGCTATCTTTCATAGCTTTTGATTGTTGCTGTCCAAGGCCCCTTATAGACGAAGTCATTTGTTTTTTAATTCATTACACGGCCTTAGATGGCAGTTATTTTAATTTTAAAACTCATTTATCCCATTCAGTCCTATCAAAATTTTTCAAGCAATAAAACTTATCGGAAATTATTTTTAAAGAAACGTTTGTTATGTAACATTTTTCACAAAAATAAATAATAAGGGAGATATTTCGATTTATTTAATTCAGGCCCCCTTATAACCCCCTTTTAAATAATGTATTTTGAATGCCATATAGCCTAAAATCTAAGTTACAACGAACTTAATTTATATTCCAATTTTCATCGAAATCCGTTCAGCCATTATTGCGTGAAAAGGTAACAAACATACAGACAGACAGACATACAGACATACATACACACAAAAATTTCAAAAAAAAAAAACGATTTTCGGTTTCAGGGTGGTTAATTATATATGTTAGTACCAATTAATTTTGGAAAATCGAAAATTACCAGAAAAATTTCGGCTACAGATTTATTATTATTATAGATAATTGTTATACAATTTGTGAGGCCACAGTATGCAAAACAAATGACGTATTAGTCTACAAACCATGGATGCGATAACTAGAAGAAAATTGTAAAGCGACAAGATGACACAAGGACTTTAAGATTAAGAGTGACTGCATGAATCAATGACTGGACGGACTTAAAAGGATTCGACAATTTGATGCTTTAAGTACTCGAACGGACGGTAAATTGACAAATTAATGATTTGAAATGGACTATTCGGCAAGAACTAACAAAACCAAGATACTATCAAAAAGTATAATAATAATAATAATAATAATAATAATAATAATAATAATAATAATAATATATGAACCATATCCTCAAAATTTGAAGGCAAGGCCATCATGCTGGAATGCAAATCAACCGCAGCATTTGTCTCGAGACACTGCTGTTTGCTGACGATCAAGTTATCGATACAAAAACTGTTTAAGCTATAGCCGAAGACGATTCAGTTTCGACAACTTACGAGAACGCTGGTAATTGCATCAATGATGACGAGGACTGAACCTTGCAAGATATGTACTACAGTACGTTATTTTTCTTTTCCTTCTGACTGTACGGAGACGCAGTAGCATGTTGACGTCGTCTGTTTACGTTTAAAACCTGTTCAGCCAATGGTCTGAATGAAAAAAAATGTAACATATAGTAAATGTGCACCTACATTCAACGATAAGTCATCCAGCATCCACTGTCTAATTAAGATTATAAATTATTGACATAATTTTAGTTTTGTCCTTTAAATATGCAGAAATTTGATCCAAACAAATGTAACTTTTCGTTCTGCAAATGAATTTTACAAATGTTACAATTTTATGAGTCACCACCAAAAACATTTTTTTTTACATCAATGCAAATGAAAATTAACTTGCATTATTTTTTATGGTATTGAACACTTCAACATGCTTAGCAATGTGATGATAATGGGGCTTAATGTTCATATATCTTGACTCAACAATATGAAGAATACCAACCGAACCAGTTACATTTCATCTTTACGATCATAATTCTAAAATATATCTCAAAGGAAAATATTGTACAACGTAAATAATGTGAAACTAGGTCAACAGCATCCGGACAACTTAAGACCATAAATTATACGACGTACAATCCACAGATGTAAAAGTCACAATGCAAAATGCACGACCGGAAGTCATGGGACGGGCTTCAGCTTTTACGACTATCGAAATGCCCTCCAAACTTTAATACTGCATAGCTATGTGCCGCTTATCTGGAAATCTTCCGATGTCACATGTCTATGGAAGATTCATGTCCCGTGCCTATCAGTCGAAGACGACGTTCAATTTTATGAATCACCTGCAGTGAAACAACTTTCGAACTTCTGAGCTATAAACTATTTACTACAAACCTGAATTGGACTTCCGAAATTACAAGAAAATATTGCATTGTTGCAATAATTCAGAACAAAGATTGATACTCTTAACTTCACATTAGTATTTTATAGAGCAAAAGACAACAAGACTTGCTGGAACATTTTATATCAAATTCTTCCCTCGCTATCTTTCACCTTCAAAGATTCGAAATGTGAATCATTGCCGAAGGCAGGATTCAAGATTTTGTGTCTACTTTCCGTCTTGAAAGTAGTTTTAACTAGAACGTTCTAGAATCACCTGGAATCGGAATTCAAAATTAAACAGTAAGAAAAGAAGAACCGGGGATCGAACCCATTACTCTAGCTGAGCCAGTGCAGTTTGAAATGTTGGCAAAGAAAGAAACAAATGCTAGGGTAGTGATAAAAATAAACAAATGCTAGGGACGCGATAAAATTGTGAGATAAGCAGCCATGATTGGTTGAAAGACGTCCTTTCGTACCGTTTTATTGGTCCAAAGTAGTGTGACATAGTAAAAGTGTAATAGTCATAATTATTTTGTAATAAAAATAGATATTAATATACTTTCAAGTATGATATAAGCCTAATTCTATGCTGTAAATATTTTGTATCAAAATAGATATTAATATACTTTTAAGTATGATATAAGTCTAATTCTGTACTGTAAATATTTTGTATTAAAATAGATATTAATATACTTTTAAGTATGATATAAGCCTAATTCTGTACTGTAAATATTTTGTATTAAAATAGATATTAATATACTTTTAAGTATGATATAAGCCTAATTCTGTACTGTAAATATTTTGTATTAAAATAGATGTTAATATACTTTTAAGTATGATATAAGCCTAATTCTGTACTATAAATATTTTGTATTAAAATAGATATTAATATACTTTTAAGTATGACATAAGCCTAATTCTGCACTGTAAATATTTTGTATTAAAATAGATATTAATATACTTTTAAGTATAATATAAGCCTAATTCTGTACTGTAAATATTTTGTATTAAAATAGATATTAATATACTTTTAAGTATGATATAAGCCTAATTCTGTACTGTAAATATTTTGTATTAAAATAGATATTAATATACTTTTAAGTATGATATAAGCCTAATTCTGTACTGTAAATATTTTGTATTAAAATAGATATTAATATACTTTTAAGTATGATATAAGCCTAATTCTGTACTGTAAATATTTTGTATTAAAATAGATATTAATATACTTTTAAGTATGATATAAGCCTAATTCTGTACTGTAAATATTTTGTATTAAAATAGATATTAATATACTTTTAAGTATGATATAAGCCTAAGTCTGTACTGTAAATAGTTTGTATTAAAATAGATGTTAATATACTGTTAAGTATGATATAAGCCTAATTCTGTACTGTAAATATTTTGTAATATAATAGATATCGACGTAATTTAAAGTATAATATAGGCCTAGGCCTAAATCTAAGTACAATATCTTCTGTCCTCTTTTTTCGAACAATGTCCTCCTGTTTGAAGCTTTGTGTCCTATTTTTTATCGATGTGAATCTGATCACCCTAGGTATATGTGAATAAATATAGACAAAATTAAAATAGTTCTGAGCACTAATGTGTTGTCTATTTTTACTTGTAATCCTCTTGTCAGAGTTTAACGATATAAAGAACCCGGATGCACTATCCAGAACTTGAACATAACAATATTTTTGTCTAACAGCCAATAACCTATAAAATTAATATTGCTTTTGAAGATGTGAGGGATGCACAATGAGGGATTTGACAAGGCGAACAACGGCTTATAAGAGAATTATCTATTTTATATATCAATCCCCTTCTCTTCGACAGCAGGAGTCGGGGACACATATCCCAGACAGCACAGGCACCTGGCAAGGAGGGGTGAGGGGGCAACACTTCAGAATTGACAGCCCTCCAGAACCTACGAGTACATAGTATAGACATATATGTATAAAACGAACCAAAAATTCATAGCTTCAGAGTAACGCCGCCAACCATAAAAAGGATCTGCCCCTCCCCATTGCTCCCCCAATAAGAACCCCTATAGCTCCCGTATAGGCAAGCGGCAATGCTCGGGCTACGGAGGTTTATAAAGCTTAAATATGGTGCATATATTTTCATATTTTGTTGTATCATAAAACGTGACACGAAAGTCCATTAAGGGCCTATATGCGAAGAGCAGAAGCGTCTACCTATATGAAATATGAAAAAAAAGAGAGAGAGAGAGATAGAGAGTGGAACAGTCCCTCCTATGCGCCATGTGGCCTAAAAAAAAAGGCGCCCCTAGCACAGGTTATAGTTTATGAAGAAAGCGCCTTGGTAGGTAGGCAACTTATCGTCACGGTAGACGGAGCGGGTTTGCCTACATTCTGTATATGTAAAAGATGCCAGACTCTAAGCAAATTGTGTTATATGTAAACCCAGCACCGAAACCATCTTAACATGTGTTGGCCTGGGGGTGAAGAGGGAGGGTTTAGGAACGACAGAAACAAAGAATATTATGGAAACGAAACGTCTGTATGTGTAGAGACTTTGTGTTCAAGATAGTGTGAAAACTTGTGTACTCTGGGATCATAGTAAACTTCCACCCACTAGCCCCCAACCCTCTATGTTCACCCTTCTTTACTGAATATAGATGTTACCACAAGGGACTGGAAGGGAACACAAGAGCTTCCAGTTTAATTCTACCTCATTCAATGACTGAAATATCAAACATGTTACAGAAACTTTGTCATATTGTCAATAACATCTCCAAAGTGAAAATTTATATTTCCCAAGGTCTAACAACGAGTTGCCTCTTTTCATGAACGAGGTACATCTTTCGCTGGTGTAATTGAGGACCGTTTTTGCAAAACTTGCTAACTGCAAAATTTGCAAAATTGAGATTTTGATGGATTCGTTAACATAGGGCAGGCCTCTATATGATGTTCAAAGCGTCTTAGTAAAATTGGGTTATTTCTCTTCATTGTAATGTGCCAAAGTGTGATCGTTTTTTAAAAACTTCCCTTTTGTTATAAGTAAGATATACAGCAAAACTTGCTTACTATAGTGTTTTGTCTCTCCTGTAAAATTTAGTTTTTTTTTTTTTTTTTTCATTTAGCAAGTTTTGCAAAAACGGTCCTCAATTGTACTGGTATTTCAACATTTTTCCTTAGATTCTGCAAGTTCTTCAGAAATGATTCAATGACTCTGTGATCAGAATTAATGAAGACCTAGCATCTGTAGCTCAATGGACGCAAAAATTTGAACTCAGACTAAATCCAGACAAATCACAAGCTATAATAATTGGCCACCAACGAACATTAAACAAAATAGATCTAGCCACTGTATCAAATACAAAAATAAATAATACCACAATTACATATAGTAAGACAGTAAAAATTTTAGGGGTATATTTAGATTCAAATTTAAATTCTCAAAGTCAAATGTAAGAAAACTTTTTCCTTAATTCATTCCCTCAGACACTTAACCAACCTTTTACCTCTCAGCCTTAAAAAGAACCTGATCCAAACTTCAGTGATGCCCCACTTCGATTACTGCGATTCTCTATTCACGAATCTAAATACTGATCTTGCCCATAGACTACAGCGTGTTCACAATATCTGCGTTCGTTTCGTTTGTAACATTACAAATTCGATCATGTAACACCGTTACTAGAATTGTCTTGGAATCCACTTAAAGAAAGAAGATTCTTTAACTCTCTCTTATTACTATTTAAAATCATCCACACCTCTACACCCTCCTACCTAGCATCTCGTTTTGTTTACCTTTCACTACCTCGAACCCGGAACATGTTCCTTCTCTCTATTCCTCTGCACAGAACATCCTCCTACTCATCATCTTTCAACATATCTATTCCACGCCTCTGGAACTCTCTCCCTGACCATGTCAGAGACTGTCGGACAATATCAAAATTCAAATTTAAATTAAAAAATCACATTCTAGTTCATGGAATTGCTTGTTGAACACCTGTCAGGTTGCGCAACTTCGGCTTAACCCATGACATATAGTAAATATTGTAACTATGCTGTTGTATAATTAACAATTAATATGTAATTTATTTTTATTATTATTATTATTATTATTATTATATCATCATCATCAGTTATCACTATCATCATTGCTATCTCTGTCTTTCTTTTTTTTTTTCTTGTTTTAGCTCGATGAGAGCTCTATAGTGCTCTTTTGACTGTTGACCCTCTATAGGGCTTTAATTTAATATGTATTATTTTCATCAGCGTCTGTATTTATTTTTTGTATTTATATGTGCTATCTGGTAGGATGGAAGAGAAGCCCTTATGACCTTAATCCTGTCAGATTAAATAAATAAATAATAAATAAATATTGGAGTACAGAGAAATGTGAGACCAGTCCTGACCGAGAAGTATATCAACAATCAGGAGCGACTACTAGGTGTAGTGCATGGATATGAAGAGTATGAAGATGGTGGACAGATGGATATTTACCTTCAGAGCTGTAACGCATATACTGAAATCAATCTAAGGGACAACTGTGAAGAAATTGATAGCCAAGACAATCGCGAATAACTTGTGCTTATGCCACAAAAATTCTATGTATTCAAACAACAAAAAGAAATTTTGTCTTCTTTCAGAATGAAAGAAGAAATGAGTTACCGATTTCAGTGACCCAAATGATTGACCGAAAAATCGTAACCCAAATGTGCTGGGTTACCTAAAAATTTTGACCAATATCCAGTGACCGAAATACAGCTTTCAGCAAAAAAAACGTGTCCCTAACGTCAGAGACCACGTGCCCTCCTTCCCTTAACCTTTGGAACAGTCGTGGAAAGACAGTATGGGCCTGATGTCTCCTACGTGGGTACTTGCCCCATACAATCTGTGAGCTTGTCTACTGTTCTCATTGGCTCATCCGTATTCGAAAATCATGTCTGTATATTCCGCTCCTGTTACTCCTCCATTTCACTAGGACTGATCGACTGGACACTGCAACTTGTACACATTACACTGCTGTCTACAGACGTGCATATCAGGACCGACCATGTCCGTTACACATTACGCTATCTGCATTGCTTTAGTGTAGTTTCCTGTCCCCAACCCTCAGACAGCGCACTGAATGGAATACTGTAAGTAGACAACGTAAACAACGTCAGATGAATACAGTATGTAGTATTTAGTATTTATTTATTTAACCTGGTAGAGATAAGGCCGTCAGGCCTTCTCTGCCTCTCTACCAGGAGATTCCAACCATAATATGAAGAATAAAATTACAATTAGTATTAAATTTACAATTACAATAAAAATTAAAGTACGAAAAGATTACCTGACTAATGAAAGCTAGATAATTTATCATAGAAAAACAAAGAATATTTTATATTTACTGAATTACAAATTAAACCTAGAATAACAAAATTGTATAGTATTGAAATTTCTGGATATTGAAATATTTTTTGATAGATAAATTACTTACTTACTGGCTTTTAAGGAACCCGGAGGTTCATTGCCGCCCTCACATAAGCCCGCCATTGGTCTCTATCCTGAGCAAGATTAATCCATTCTCCATCATCATATCCCACCTCCCTCAAATCCATTTTAATATTATCTTCCCATCTACGTCTCGGTCTCCCCAAAGGTCTTTTTCCCTCCGGCCTTCCAACTAACACTCTATATGCATTTCTGGATTCGCCCATACGTGCTACATGCCCTGCCCATCTCAAACGTCTGGATTTAATGTTCCTAATTATGTCAGGTGAAGGATACAATGCGTGCAGCTCTGCGTTGTGTAACTTTCTCCATTCTCCTGTAACTTCATCCCTCTTAGCCCCAAATATTTTCCTAAGCATTTTTTGATAGATTGAGGAAACTATTTACAAGAAATCAATTAAAGATTAAGTGCCTAGTAAGTTTGCGTTTGAATTCAATTGTATTTCGACAGTCCCTGATGCTAGCAGGTAACGTATTCCAGAGTCTTGGCAGGGCTATTGTGAAAGAGGATGTGTAAGAGGAGGTGCGATGGGATGGTATTGTTAGTATTGTTTCATGACGAGAGCGTGTGTTCAGATTATGGTGGGAAGAAAGGTAAGTGAAGCGAGATGACAGGTACGAAGGAATAGAAGAGTTCAAGATTTCGAAGAGAAAGAGAAGTGGATATAAAGGTCTTTTCTTATATAGTTTACGCCAACCTATTGCTTCCAGGGATGGGGTAATATGACAATATTTACGAACATTGCTTACAAAATGTACACACAAATCATGAGCACGTTGAAGTTTCGTTTTGTTGTCGCTGGAGAGGTCAGTCAGTAAAATGTCAGCATAATCAAAATAGGGAAATACAAGTATCTGCACAAGGGGCTGTGTAAGATGTACAGATAAATACACATAAATAAGGTGTACAGAGGAATAAAATTATTTCATTTCCATACAACTATTTTTGCTTGTAACTTTCGACTCGGTCATTTCCGGACCAGTGTTTCGTATCTCAAATTGATACATGTACCCTTCCCCATCACCCCTGAAAGTAACACTAGCCCGGAAACAGCCTGTATATGAACACCTTTAGCAACAGAAGGTCACTGGGAAGACCTCCAAATAGATGGAAAGATGAAATTCAGAAGGAATGCATGGAAATGGGAATTACCAACTGGGAGGAACTAGCAAAAGAAAGAACAGAGTGTAAGCGTTTTGTGAGATCGACTTGGAGTCGACCGCTCCATGTTGTCCTTTGATTGACTGATTTATTGATTGATTGGATTACTCCACATTGTCGTACTTGTTGCACACAGATAGCACATTTTACAGGGCGCATTAGAGAGTCAGCAATGCTTCCTTATTAAAAACATGCAAGATATTTTCATTTCTAGTTATGAACTGCGGAAAAACAATTCAACGGTTAATATTTGGAATGTATAAATCAATAATTAGCGCTGCCATATTTATTCAGAGTCCATAATCAGTCTATCTGCACGCACACGCCGCTTTTAATACTCCGTGGGAGAATACAAATGTCGCTAAATCCCTGATAAATACCCACATAAAACACGTTTAGTTCACACGGAGGGGAAAAACACACATATAGGATTTCCCTTGAAGTATTTATTCCTTATAATAAATTCCATCCTTCCCACTCTTTAGCTGCAGCCTATCTGGTCTCGTTTCAGCCCTCCTGCCGTCTTCCTTCCCCTTATCCAGGCTCTCCATATTAAAGTCCATTCATCAAACAGACTGATGTGCTTCGAGATCGTCTTGCCTTTTGCCAACCATCACAAGCATTGCATGATAAACCGGCTTTATTACCTGCTGCAAGAGAGTTTGAGTGCAAACACAGATGCATAAAACCGTGCTATACTTTAATAAGAAGTTCACCGTGCAAAGAAATCCACCTATAGGAAAATAGTACATTATGCAACGAGCCTATAATGGTAGTAATTAAGACGCGAGTATGTTTATGAAACGAGCACAAGGGAGTTTCATAATTTTCATACGAGCGTCTTAATTACCATTATAGGCAAGTTTCATACGACTTTTTTATGCTCGACCATATTTCTAACTTGAAATTATTCATAAGTATTCATGTTATTCTTATCTGACTGGGGAGCGGAACTGACCTTGTGCAATATCTCGTAAATTGTGAGATGTGCGCAGGCGCGAAGGTATTGATTTTTTTCCCAGACACAAATGTCATTGACCTTGATATAATCTAGAGAGTAAAATGAACAGTAATCTTGATATAACCTTGAAATTGATTTAGACATTGAAAAACGAGATGACAAATTCAACTTATTTGAATATTATTTACAATGAACGCTAATTATTATAGTAACAGAACATAACCTTCTGCGACAGTATTGGATTTCCAGCCATTAAAAACTAGTTTAAGCAAATAAAGATAGAAAGTGAGTTTTCGTATGATCTAGAATCAATGTCAGGTTAGGTTTGGTTTGTTTAGATTTTTGTTTGGTAAAAGCCTAAAAAAAAAAAAACCTATACAAACCAAACCTAACCTGTCATTGATTCTATATCTTACTAAAATTCGCTTTCTGTATACAGTATCTATATTTTAAAATTAGTTTTTACTAGTTGAAACTGGTTTTGTCGGATTTTGGGTTTTAACGGTAACATATATCCTGCAATAACAATTTAAATATGTTGTGGCTGTGATAAAAGTGTTCAAAATTGTTTTATAGCGCCACATTGGCAATGAAAAAATGTGTGCAATATCCATTACATTGGCCGGCGGATGTCGTTACATTGGCGGGTGAATGCTCTATTATTATTATTATTATTATTATTATTATTATTATTATTATTATTATTATCGCAAGTATCTATTATTCTCGGATATGCAAACGAAAGACAACTATCGAAACGTCACGGAGGCTGAAACTGGTTTTGACGGATTTCGGGCTTTAACGGTAACATATATAATATGGAATTATCACTATACTAAGACATCCATTATTTCACAGAACACACACTGAACGAATTGTAATTATGAAAGGCGCTTATAATACTAATATGAATTTCATTTCAGAAACTTTAAAGACTAAAAACCGCTAGTATTCCCACTAAGCGGGATAATATAATTTTACCCGCGAGACGGTTATCCAAAAAAGTTAGATTTAGCGGAAAAACTGCTGAATTGGCAACACTGACTATCACTCCTCCCATCGTTTCTATATATATATATATATATATATATATATATATATATCGATTGTAGAGATAGGAACGATATATCGGTTTTTTACGAAATACCGATATTTTCGTTTCGATATAGCGGTATATCTATATCGAAATTTTGATTCAATATATCGTATAATATATCGGTTTTCCCATACATTTGTCGATTTTTTTTTGGAATTATTATTATTATTATTATTATTATTATTATTATTATTATTATTATTATTATTATTGTTATTATTATTATTATTATTGTTATTATTATCAACAGCAACAAAATCCACACTAGACAACTCTGATAATTCCCGAGAGATGGCGCTACTGAAGGTGGACAGTTACATAATTATGCAACCTCACTCAATACCTTGTTCTAATTGGCTGGATTGGAATTCGAATTCAAACTGTTTAATATTGTAAATTTTATTAGTAACAACAATGTAATTTATTCGTCACAACAATAATTCCTTTCTACAATTCGCCTTAAACGCTCTCGTCAACAATTGGATTTTCACTCCACAGTATTCGTTATAGCACTCCACTGATGACAATGACAATTTACTTGGACTAGTACGAACAACAATGAAACTGTTAATCTTAACTAATATTTACAAAGCACTATTTACAAATCAGAACTATCAGTTCTCAGTTCACAGTTCTTCTATCTCAGTCACTCGAGTTCACGGTATCTCGAACCACAGACCTTCAGAGACAGTTCACTGTACTCGAACTCAGGTCCCTCCAACTGCGGTCCACTGCACTCGAACTCAGGCCTTCGGATGCTGACGCAGATGCGGACGCACACTCGAGTCGAACTCCGGTTTGCTTGACTGGCTTGCTTGCTCCGGCTTACTCACTGACTGAATAACTGAAAAAAAAACTGCTCGAGTTCGCTGGCGCTTCTTCTTTTATAGCAAAATCATAGTTGCGAGAAATTTCTACAGGTGTGTAGAGAATTATCTGGATATCTCCACTTCGACGGACTTCTCGAAGGGTCGGGAAGGTCCGTTTCCCATTCACTGCGTTAAGTAGCAGCTGCGCGCGCAGCCTCCCCTCGCGTGTAGGCCCCTTTCCCCACTACTCCGCCGCGCGCCGGCCCTCCGTGCTCCGCGCGATCTGCTTTCTTGCGGGACGCTGGTCGTGAGTTCGATTCTCACGTCGCTGTCACAATATGCAGCACTAAATTCAAAATGCAGCTGTGCAAACGTGAGACAGATGGGAGGTTTATCTACTAACGTTTCAATATTGTTATTAATGTTCTTCAAGGAAGGACCAACTCCCACCCTGAAAGGGAACCGTCTGACCTCAAAACATGTATCAAAACTTTTATTTCCACTGTATATTCTGAAATGGAAAGAGAAACAAGGATTTAATACCGATGTGACATTTGTTTACGTCTATGATTTCTACGCACAACCTAGTGCTGACATTCTCTTGTCTTATATCTTTTAGTGCATATCATCACCACCATTGTTGTTTGCAATGTTAGAGTGTAACAATAACTTGCAATGCGACCTTACTATGGAAGGATTGTATCAAATCAAATGTGAAGTTTGTTAAAACTTGTAACATTCTAAGTACGGTTTACTTACATTTAAAAATAATTACAACTTCTGTTTACTTGCATTAAAAAATGATTACGTTGTTATGTAGAAAAGAGCATTATATCAGTGTCCTGGATTGAATCCTATATAACATTAGAATAACTGAATCGTGTTCCAATATCAAATACTCAACCATGTAGAGTTCACTTAACCCATTTGATCCCAAGACACTTTCAATGATTGGAATATAAATATTTCAGAATTGCCCAAATTATTTTTATTAAAAACTAGCCGTACCCGTGCGCTCCGCTGCACCCGTTAGAAATAAATATAAAGTAATTATACAATTAAAATAGGACATTTGATCCAGGGAACATTCGTGTTTGATATAAGGATAAATCGTTTATTATGTTACTTAATTTAAATTGTATTTGCATAATTAAAATGCGATCATTTTGATCCAGAGACCACTCATTTGGTCATAAAAATTATTTTAGGAAATACAGGAAACGAATGTACAGAATAGCCTATCAAGTTTTCTGTGCATAAGAAGCTATTTTAATCTTACCTGTCCTCGATTCACTCAGAAATTACTGTAATAACATTATAGCATTATGTCCATCTAGAAAAACTACACTTTCCAATGGTGAATTAATAATTAATTATACAAATCGGTTAATTTAGCGTCCGATATTACACAGAAACATTATCTGTAGGCTATCTTTCATAGCTTTCGATTGTTGCTGTCCAAGGCCCCTTATAGATGAAGTCATTTGTTTTTTAATTCATTACACGGCCTTAGATGGCAGTTATTTTAAGTTTAAAACTCATTTATCTCATTAAATATCAGTCCTATCAAAATTTTTCAAGGAATAAAACGTATCGGAAATTATTTTTAAAGAAACTTTTGTTATGTAACATTTTTCACAAAAATCAATAATAAGCGAGATATTTCTATTCATTTAATTCAGGCCCCCTTATACCCCCCCCCCCTTTTAAATAATGTATTTTGAATGCCATATAGCCTAAAATCTAAGTTACAACGAACTTAATTTATATTACAATTTTCATCGAAATCCGTTCAGCCATTATCGCGTGAAAAGGTAACAAACATACAGACAGACAGACATACAAACAAAAATTTCAAAGAAGCGATTTTCGGTTTCAGGGCGATTAATTATATATGTTAGGACCAATTATTTTTGGAAAATCGAAAATTACCAGAAAAATTTCGGCTACACATTTATTATTAATATAGATGTTGGTGTTTCTTATATATTCCTACTTATTGACACATAAGAAACAAAATAAGATGATTATTGGTCCTCTCAAATCATTTACGCCGTAAATAATGCATGTTCCCATTTGGGAACAGTGGGAGTAAAGGGGTTAACTCTTTCTCACTATATCATTTAAGCTCCCTTGCCTGCACCATAATTTTTATTTAGGTTAGGACCTACATCATATGGTATTGAATATGTATTGTTTATTGTTACAATTTTACATGATGTTAATTTCAATGGTAAAAAGGAATATTATAATTTAAGCAATTTTATTGTAATACATTAAATGTACGCCTGAAAATGCGATTTGCTTAAGGAATAGCGACATATCGATAATCGTTCGATATATCGATATATTTCTGCGATAAATATCGTTTATAAAATTTAGGTTTGAAATATATTGCAATATCAATATATCGGTATTTAATTTATTTCCTCCATCACTAATCGATTGTCGAAATTACGTTTGCGATATATTGCAATATCAATATATCAGCATTTGAATTATTTCATCCTAAAGCTATTTTTTTTTCTGGAACTTCAAAAAAGGATATTTCCCACAATACGTTTCGTATTAACTGCTCTGAATAGAATAACCGATGCAGTGACATTAGCATTAAAGGGACGGGATGTCAATTTTTCACCTGTGAGAGGTAATTTCTGGAGAGGACGGGATAAGCGAAGCGACAAGACCCGGAAAATAAGGGGATTGCCACATGAAAAATGGGTTAATGACTATCGATTGCGGGGCAGGTCGCTGCTGTAGTTCCATGATAAAGGCCGGCTCAGTGGGCAGCACTGACAGATCGACTGATGACTTATTGGTTGTCGCGCGGGCTGCCGGCCTACTCGGGGTGTAATTACTAGACTTGTCAGTGCACACACGCCGGCTGATCCTGCACAGACCGTGGGCCGCGGGCCACCAGCGCACTCTAGAAACATTCTCATATTATAGGGGTAAAGCTACAGAGAAAACAATTGTGGGAAAATGGGCTACAACAGACTTGCTTCTTCCACCAGAATCAGGGATCGAACACCGATTTTCTGTGATCAGAGTTTCACTGATAGAACTAGGAGTAGACTGCTAAACTGTCGGGAAGAAAGGAACCTACGGAGGATGGAAAAAGTAAGTAAAAGATAAAGAAACGAACGAATAAAACAAAGAAGAAGGACATGTAAAATTAAAGCGATGGAAATAAAACAAAGGAAAAGACAAAGAAAATGGAAGAATAAATAAAAGGGAAACAAAATGAGAATTAATACAGAAAACAATTGTGCGTTACCATCAGCTTGCAGAGAAGTGACATGTGCTTTTTCAAAAATTTCTCAAACTTCGCAACAGATTTTTTATAATGTTGTGAATGAAAGAAGAATATAAAAGGGGGAAAAAGAATACACAAAAAGCTGGAAGGATGAAAAAATGTAGTCAAACAAGAAAAAGGAAGGAACAAAGAAAGGAAAAAGAAGAGAGGAAGAAAAAGAAGAAAGCGGTAAGAAAAGCGGAAAAAAATAAGCGGGAAGAAAAGAAATTCGGAAAGAAAAGGAAAGCGCACCGGTTCCATCAGCTTGCAGAGGTTGTGGCAGTCTCCATCAGCTGCCATCATTCTTAGCTGAGAGACTACAACGTGTTCATAATGTGTGCATACGATTCATCTGCAATACTCGTAAATTTGACCATATAACACCTTCCCTCCAGTTACTTTCATGGGTGCGTCTGAAGGAACGAAGAACAATACATTCACTGTCTCTTCTGTTTAGAACCATGCATACTTCTACTCCGAATTATCTCTTATTGCGCTTTCAATTTCTCACAACTCTTCGAAACCGGCAAGAAGCACTTCTTTCTATCCCTCATCATAGAACTCTCTCTATACTCATCCTCCTACACTGTAGAAATACCTCGTCTCTGGAATTCGTTACCTAATGACGTCAGGGGCTGCTGGACTTTTTCACAACTCAAAATTTTTTAATTGGAAAATTTTGTCTTATTTAATGCTTTTTAGGTATTGCTACAAGTGTTGATTTGTGTTCTTTACTCTAGATTAAAATCGCAAGTTTCTTGTTTATGTTAGTTAATTAGGATACAATTAATTATACTTATTCAATCATTTAAAGTTTGTGTGACTGCAATCTGTGTATATTTTTGAGTGACTTTACTTTGTTTACAGTGTTTTTTTTTTCCTTTTATTTCTGTGATTGTATTTGTATTTCTGGTGGTGTGGAAGAGAAGGCCTGATGCCCTTAACTACACCAGAATAAATAAATAAATAAATAAATAAATAAATAAATAAATAAATAAGTGAATCTGATTGGTTCTGGTATAGGGCGGGAATTAGCAGACGAATGACATCGTGCACTGTTGTGTCATGGCGGTGTGTTCTGCTGTATTGTTTGTAATGAGCACAACGTAAAAACAATATGTTAATGGCTTATGAGCGAACATGTCAACGGACCAGTTATTACTACTGGTTCAAGAAATAAATTGTTCATGCTCTCTTTTCTTTGAGCGAGATGACAGTACGGAAATTTCACAAAATCTTGCTAGCGTACCACATACAGCAACTTGTACATCCGCCATGTCAGCCATTGAACCTTCCAGCAGTTTTGTTCCTATTACGCTGCAGCGTGACGTCATTGATGTTATCGGTCCGGTGAGATTCGGAATACGCTGAATGTGGATGACAAAATCTTATTGTTACAAAGTTCACCCATGTTTTCTCATATGTTTCACACTGTTCGTAACTGTTAACTGGCGTCTGAATGGGATGAAATAAATCCAGGGTCCAGCGCATTTCCTCTTAATGGCTTGAGGGAAAATCCCGGAAAAATCTCAACCGGGTAACTTGTCTCAACCTGGATTAGAATTCGGGCTTGCTCGCTTTCACGGTTAGGAATGCTAACCCTTACTCCACAGCGGTGAACATTTATGTTAGTGTTTAAAAATGGGAAAGAATAGGCCTATGTTTATACCTGGATTGCTGGAGCCGAATTTATATTATTGTTGGGAACGAATTTGTTTGTAAAAGGATAGTCGGTAATGATGGAGGAAATAAATTAAATACCGATATATTGATATTGCAATATATTGCAAACCTAATTTCGATAAACGATATATATCGCAGAAAATATATCGACATCTCGAACAATTATCGATATATCGCTATTCCTTAAGCAAATTGCATTTTCAGGCCTACATTTACTGCATTACAACAAAGTCACTTAAATTTTAATATTGCTTTTTACAATTGAAATTAGCATCATAACACTCAAAAGCATAAATGTAAAATTGTAACAATAAACAATAAATTTTCAATACCATATGATGTAAGTCCTAACCTAAATAAAAATTCTGGTGAAGGCAAGGGAGCGTAAATGATAAAGAGTTAAGTGAACTCTACATGGTTGAATGTTTGACATTGGAAAACGATTCAATTATTCTGAAGTTATATAGGATTCAATCCACGACACATATCATGCTCTTTTCTATCTAACAACGTAATCGTTTTTAAATGCAATTAAACAGAACTTGTGGTGTGTGGATAAGCTTCCAGGGCTTCTACCGCTTCTATGAGCTCGCAGACTATTTCCTTATCCAACAACTGCTCTGAAGATGACCACATCACAGCGGTCGAAACGTCAGCCACTAACACCAAGACAACGCGGTAGAAGCCCTGAAGCTTATCCACACACCATGTACACCAGCCTCGGAAGCCTACGCGAACACAAAACAGAACTTGTAATTATTTTTAAATGTAAGTAAACCGTACTTAGAATGTTACAAGTTTTAACAAATTTCACAGTTGATTTGATACAATCCTTCTATAGTACGTTCCCATTGCAAGTTATTGTTACACTCCAACATTCCAAACAACAATGGTGATGAATAATTTCGAGGGAAAAATTGTTCCGGAGCCGGGTATCGAACCCGGGACCTTTGGTTTAACGTACCAACGCTCTACCACTGAGCTACCCGGGAACTCTAACCGACACCGATCCAATTTTTCCCTCTATATCCACAGACCTCAAAGTGGGCTGACAACCGTCAAGCAACCAACTTCGAGTGCACACTAACTCCGTGTGACTTAAATTGTGGTTTTCTGTTAACGAACAGTGACGTGTATTATGCAAATCAACTCCCTGTAAAGTTGATTTGAATAATTTCGAGGGAAAAATTGTTCCGGAGCCGGGTATCGAACCCGGGACCTTTGGTAGAGCGTTGGTACGTTAAACCAAAGGTCCCGGGTTCGATACCCGGCTCCGGAACAATTTTTCCCTCGAAATTATTCAAATCAACTTTACAGGGAGTTATACCTGAAATCTTGATTTGAACAATGGTGATAATTATAGGGATAGAATTTTTATGCTCTAAAAGATATAATAAGAAAGCAGAATGTCAGCACTAGGTTGTGCATAGAAATCAATGACGTAAACAAATGTCACATCGGTATTAAATCCTTGTTTCTCTTTCCATTTCAGAATATAGAAATAAAAGTTTTGATATCCGCTTTGAGGTCAGACGGTTCCCTTTCAGGGTGGGAGTTGCCCCTGCCTTGGAGAACATTAATAACAATATTAAAACAGTAGTAGATAAACATCCTGTCTGTCTCACTTTCGCACACGTTGCATTTTGAATTTGGTGCTGCATTTTAACAGTTTGAATTCGAATTCCAGTCCAGCCAATTAGAACAAGGTATTGAGTGAGGTTGCACAATAATGTAACTGTCCACCTTCAGTAACGCCATCTCTCGGGAATTATCGGAGTTGTCTAGTGTGGATTTTGTTGTTTTTGATAATGATAATAATCGATAATAAAAAGATCGATAAATTTATGAGAAAACCGATATATTATACAATATATACCTGGGATACGCATATCAAAACACACATGCAAGAAAGTATTTTCCACTCTTCACTCATTAAGAAGATTGTACCACTATCCAGCTAAATTAAAGCAGACGCTTGTACAGACTCTTATTATGCCTCATTTCGATTATTGTGACGCTTTATTCAGTGATCTCAGTGTGGATTTATCCCAGAAACTGCAACGTGTTCATAATGCTTGTGTTCGTTTCATTTGTAATGTCCGCTACTACGATCACATTTCGCCTTCTTTCGATAAATTATTGTGGCTCAGGTTAAATGAGAGGAGAAAGTTACATTCCCTTTCTCTCTTATACCGAATTTTGCACACCTCTACTCCCTCTTACTTATCTGTCCGATTCCACAGTCTTTCTCGGTATCATAACTTAAATACTCGGTCACAATATAACACGCTAGAAATACCACTCCACACATCATCTCTTTATTCTTCATCTTTCACGTTGCTACTTCTCGTCACTGGAATTCTCTGTCGCCTGAAGTCAAGGGCAGCCGAACTTTAATTTCCTTTAAATGTAAATTAGAAAAATATCTTATGATGAGTTGCCAGACCTAACGCGTTGCAAATATTTAATGGAATGTGTTCTACTGTATTTATTTTTTTTTTGTTTCTTATTTTTATTATTTAAATCATGTTTATTTATCACTTCACGCCAATATGTATCCACTGTGTTGTTTTTTTTATTATTGATCTATTTTTGTGTACATTTTATTCAATTGTCCGTTTCTGGTTTAATTATGTAAATCCTACTTAATCGTAATCTAATACTAATATGTATACTAATGTGTTTATTTTTATTTTTACTGTATACATTTTTTTATTGACATAATGCAAGAACTTCAAATAAAACCCATTATGCAGTTCATCAGCAAATATCAACTTCAGTGGAAGGGTCATCTCGAACGAATGAATCGATGCAGAATTCCAAAAGCACTGCTTCATTACCATCCGTATGGCAAAAGATCTCTAGGCCGTCCAAAGAGATGGACTGAAAATTCTAGTTTGGGACCGTAACAGGCCACTTGGCCTAATACTTGTTAGGAAGACGACGACGACATTTTTTTATTGAATTATCGGCTTCTGTTTTTATGTGATTCGTATTTGATTCTAACAACATTAATATGTATTCCACTATGTTTATTTTTATTTCATGAAGTAAATTTTTATGTAACTACCTCTTTTGATCTCATTATGTACCTAAATTGTACCAGTATGTAATTACTTAATTCCGATCCAGTTTTATGTTCAACTATGTAAGCAAATTTTAATCCTGGTTAGTCTAATTGTAAGAGAAGGCCTTACGGCCTTAACTCTGCCAAGTTAAATGAAGCCATTATTATCATTATTATTATTATTATTATTATTATTATTATTATTATTATTATTATTATTATTATTATTATATATCGAATCAAAATTTCGATCTCGATATATCGCTATATCGAAACGAAAATATCGGTATTTCGTAAAAACCAATATATCTTTCCCATCTCTAAATAGTCCGATCCGAGTTCCTAACAATCGTCGAGTTGAGCTCGTTATATGATGATCATGATGACTAGGAGGAGGAGGAGGAGGAGGAAAAGAAGGGGAAGATAGGAGGTAGCCGCAAGATAAATAAAAAACGCTTGAGGAAGAAAATATTCGAAATTTATGTCAGTTAAGATTTAGGTTTAAGTTTTGGTGGGCTTAAAACTAAATGGCTTTGAGTAACAAAACCACAGCCTGATAGCCTCCGCGGTAGTTAAAGGGTGGTTAAAAAGGGTTGTAAACAAACAAGACTGGCCAAGTACTACAGCGCATCTCGAAGCGCCACCTCTGCGTCGTGATTGGGCTTCTCCGACTCTTTTATCCTTGAGTTACTCTCAGATTAAATGAACTCTCGGTGGCTTACAATAAACTCCGTCGTCGGGTTAGAGGTTTCGGTATTTGCCAAGTCATACATTCGCCCCCGAGGAGGGAAAGGGTTGGCTATTCTGCCAGCAACAAAAGTTATAAAACCCTTGATTGCGGTAAACTGTGTGGCGTTCATTTTGGCTTCGGTACAGTAGTAATTTTCTCAGGCAACTTTTGCTGCTCTCCAGAGTTGCAGCTATATATTCTGATTTACGGCGCACAGCTATAGTTCTGGTTTCCCATGCTTTGTAATAATACGCCAATTCATTCTATTTAATACTCCGGAACTGTACCTAAAACCGGAGAGAGTTCAGGCTCGTGTAAATACGATCTCATCAGAGTTGTACTAAAGGTGGACCTCGGTTCGAACATAAACGGGGTAAATTCTTCACACAGAAAATAGAAATCATTCTTCTGAAACTTCCCGCAGTGGATAACAACGGAAGTCCAACTGCATGATTAATTTCATGCAAAGAGATTTTATGTAAGTCTGTACAGGAGTTACAGATACCACAGAACTTAATTATTTTTTGTACACAAAAAAATATGCTACCTTCATCTTCTATACAAAGTATCATAAAAATCGGTTAGAAGTTTGAACCAAATGATGAATTGCATCAGCTTTTCAAGAACGAACTCAAGTGAACTAATTGAACTAAATGATGAATTGCATCAGCTTTTATAATAATAATAATAATAATAATAATAATAATAATAATAATAATAATAATAATAATAATGATTTATTTTAGCTGGCAGAGTTAAGGCCGTAAGGCCTTCTCTTCCACTCAACCAGCAAAAAGTGTATATACATATGCATGAACTTACAAAGAATCCAACAATTTGATTTAGATGAGAGTTACATGTATACAAAAGTTATTTACAAATTAAACAACAAAATACTATGAACTATTAATTAAACACTGAAATAAACTGTGTAGCAGAATTAAACTAAAATACATAGAATGTTAATATATTTCAAATAATATTAGATAATAGAAAGAGATTATTACGAGACAATTAAAATACAGCACAATCAGGATGATGTCTAAAGAAAAAAGTAACAATGTAGTCAGTGATAGTTAAAATCACTATGATTGGAGTGAAATGCTAATAAGGTTATCTTTTAAGCTGTTCTTAAAGGTGTTTATTGTCTTGCAGCCCCTAATACTTTGTGACAAGGAATTCTATTGACGCGAGGTGGATATTGTAAAAGATGATGAATAACAAGATGTTCTATGAAGAGGTATACTTAGCGTGCCACAGATAAGTGATCTGGTATTTACGTCGTGGTTAGAGTATAGATAAGAGAAACGAGACGAAAGGTAATTTGGTGTTGAAGTGTGCAGAATTCGAAAGAGTAAAGACAAAGAGTGTAAAGTTCTACGTTCTTTAAGTCGGAGCCACGAGAGACTTGCGAAGGACGGTGATATGTGATCATACCGTCGGATGTTGCACACGTATCTGACGCACATATTCTGAGCTCGCTGTAACTTGACTGACAATTCAGAACTTAGGTCACTTAACAAAACGTCTCAAACGAACAAAATGAACTAATCGAACTAAATTATGCATTGCATCAGCTTTTCTCAAACGAACTGAACTAATTGAACTAAATGATGAATTGCATCAGCTTTTCTCCAACGAACAAAATGAAGTAAATGAACTAAATTATGAATTGCATCAGCTTTTCTCCAACGAACAAAATGAAGTAAATGAACTAAATTATGAATTTCATCAGCTTTTCTCAAACGAATTAACTGAACTAATTGAACTAAACGATGAATTGCATCAGCTTTCCTCAAACAAACAAAATGAATCATGAATGAATGATGAATTGTATCAGGTTTTCTGAAACGAACTACATGAACTAAATGAACTAATCGAACTAAATTACGAATTGCATCAGCTTTTCTCAAACAAAGTAAATCAGCTAATTGAACTAAATGATGAATTGCATCATCTTTTCTCAAACGAACAAAATGAAGTAAACGAACTAAATCATGAATTGCATCAGCTTTTCTCAAACGAATTAACTGAACTAAATGAACTATACGAAGAATTGCATCAGCTTTCCTCAAACGAACAAAATGAATTAAATGAACTAAATTATGGATTGTATCATTTTTTCTCAAACAAAGTAAATGAACTAATCGAACTAAATTATGAATTGTATCAGCTTTTCTGAAACGAACTATTTGAACTAATTAAACTAAATTATGAATTGCATCAGTTTTACTCAAAAGAACTAACTGAACTAATTGAAGTAAATGATTAATAGCATCAGCTTTTCTCAAACCAACAAAATGAACTAAACGAACTAAATTATGAATTGCATCAGCTTTTCTCCAACGAATTAACTGAACTAACTGAACTAAACGATGAATTGCATTAGCTTTCCTCAAAAGAACAAAATGAATGATGAATGAATGATGAATTGTATCAGGTTTTCTGAAACGAACTACGTGAACTAAATGAACTAATAGAACTAAATTATGAATTGCATCAGCTTTTCTCAAAGAAAGTAAATGAACTAATTGAACTAAATTATGAATTGCATCAGCTTTTATCAAAGAAAGTAAATGAACTAATTGAACTAAATTATGAATTGCATCAGCTTTTCTCAAAGAAAGTAAATGAACTAATTGAACTAAATTACGAATTGCATCAGCTTTTCTCAAAGAAAGTAAATGAACTAATTGAACTAAATTATTAATTGCATCAGCTTTTCTCAAAGAAAGTAAATGAACTAATTGAACTAAATTACGAATTGCATCAGCTTTTCTCAATGAAAGTAAATGAACTAATTGAACTAAATTACGAATTGCATCAGCTTTTCTCAAAGAAAGTAAATGACCTAATTGAACTAAATTATGAATTGCATCAGCTTTTCTCAAAGAAAGTAAATGAACTAATTGAACTAAATTATGAATTGCATCAGCTTTTCTCAAAGAAAGTAAATGAACTAATTGAACTAAATTACGAATTGCATCAGCTTTTCTCAAAGAAAGTAAATGACCTAATTGAACTAAATTATGAATTGCATCAGCTTTTCTCAAAGAAAGTAAATGAACTAATTGAACTAAATTATGAATTGCATCAGCTTTTCTCAAAGAAAGTAAATGAACTAATTGAACTAAATTATGAATTGCATCAGCTTTTCTCAAAGAAAGTAAATGAACTAATTGAACTAAATTATGAATTGCATCAGCTTTTCTCAAAGAAAGTAAATGAACTAATTGAACTAAATTATTAATTGCATCAGCTTTTCTCAAAGAAAGTAAATGACCTAATTGAACTAAATTATGAATTGCATCAGCTTTTCTCAAAGAAAGTAAATGAACTAATTGAACTAAATTATGAATTGCATCAGCTTTTCTCAAAGAAAGTAAATGAACTAATTGAACTAAATTATTAATTGCATCAGCTTTTCTCAAAGAAAGTAAATGAACTAATTGAACTAAATTATGAATTGCATCAGCTTTTCTCAAAGAAAGTAAATGAACTAATTGAACTAAATTACGAATTGCATCAGCTTTTCTCAAAGAAAGTAAATGAACTAATTGAACTAAATTATTAATTGCATCAGCTTTTATCAAAGAAAGTAAATGAACTAATTGAACTAAATTATGAATTGCATCAGCTTTTATCAAAGAAAGTAAATGAACTAATTGAACTAAATTACGAATTGCATCAGCTTTTCTCAAAGAAAGTAAATGAACTAATAGAACTAAATTATTAATTGCATCAGCTTTTCTCAAAGAAAGTAAATGAACTAATTGAACTAAATTATGAATTGCATCAGCTTTTCTCAAAGAAAGTAAATGAACTAATTGAACTAGATTACGAATTGCATCAGCTTTTCTCAAAGAAAGTAAATGAACTAATTGAACTAAATTATGAATTGCATCAGCTTTTCTCAAAGAAAGTAAATGAACTAATTGAACTAAATTATGAATTGCATCAGCTTTTCTCAAAGAAAGTAAATGAACTAATTGAACTAAATTACGAATTGCATCAGCTTTTCTCAAAGAAAGTAAATGAACTAATTGAACTAAATTATTAATTGCATCAGCTTTTATCAAAGAAAGTAAATGAACTAATTGAACTAAATTATTAATTGCATCAGCTTTTATCAAAGAAAGCAAAATGAACTAATTGAACTAAATTATGAATTGCATCAGCTTTTCTCAAAGAAAGTAAATGAACTAATTGAACTAAATTACGAATTGCATCAGCTTTTCTCAAAGAAAGTAAATGAACTAATTGAACTAAATTATTAATTGCATCAGCTTTTATCAAAGAAAGTAAATGAACTAATTGAACTAAATTATTAATTGCATCAGCTTTTATCAAAGAAAGTAAATGAACTAATTGAACTAAATTATGAATTGCATCAGCTTTTCTCAAAGAAAGTAAATGAACTAATTGAACTAAATTACGAATTGCATCAGCTTTTCTCAAAGAAAGTAAATGAACTAATTGAACTAAATTATTAATTGCATCAGCTTTTCTCAAAGAAAGTAAATGAACTAATTGAACTAAATTATTAATTGCATCAGCTTTTCTCAAAGAAAGTAAATGAACTAATTGAACTAAATTATGAATTGCATCAGCTTTTCTCAAAGAAAGTAAATGAACTAATTGAACTAAATTATGAATTGCATCAGCTTTTCTCAAAGAAAGTAAATGACCTAATTGAACTAAATTATGAATTGCATCAGCTTTTCTCAAAGAAAGTAAATGAACTAATTGAACTAAATTATGAATTGCATCAGCTTTTCTCAAAGAAAGTAAATGAACTAATTGAACTAAATTATTAATTGCATCAGCTTTTCTCAAAGAAAGTAAATGAACTAATTGAACTAAATTATGAATTGCATCAGCTTTTCTCAAAGAAAGTAAATGAACTAATTGAACTAAATTACGAATTGCATCAGCTTTTCTCAAAGAAAGTAAATGAACTAATTGAACTAAATTATTAATTGCATCAGCTTTTATCAAAGAAAGTAAATGAACTAATTGAACTAAATTATGAATTGCATCAGCTTTTATCAAAGAAAGTAAATGAACTAATTGAACTAAATTACGAATTGCATCAGCTTTTCTCAAAGAAAGTAAATGAACTAATTGAACTAAATTATTAATTGCATCAGCTTTTCTCAAAGAAAGTAAATGAACTAATTGAACTAAATTATGAATTGCATCAGCTTTTCTCAAAGAAAGTAAATGAACTAATTGAACTAAATTACGAATTGCATCAGCTTTTATCAAAGAAAGTAAATGAACTAATTGAACTAAATTACGAATTGCATCAGCTTTTATCAAAGAAAGTAAATGAACTAATTGAACTAAATTACGAATTGCATCAGCTTTTATCAAAGAAAGTAAATGAACTAATTGAACTAAATTACGAATTGCATCAGCTTTTATCAAAGAAAGTAAATGAACTAATTGAACTAAATTACGAATTGCATCAGCTTTTATCAAAGAAAGTAAATGAACTAATTGAACTAAATTATTAATTGCATCAGCTTTTATCAAAGAAAGTAAATGAACTAATTGAACTAAATTATTAATTGCATCAGCTTTTATCAAAGAAAGTAAATGAACTAATTGAACTAAATTATGAATTGCATCATCTTTTCTCAAAGAAAGTAAATGAACTAATTGAACTAAATTATGAATTGCATCAGCTTTTCTCAAAGAAAGTAAATGAACTAATTGAACTAAATTACGAATTGCATCAGCTTTTCTCAAAGAAAGTAAATGAACTAATTGAACTAAATTATTAATTGCATCAGCTTTTCTCAAAGAAAGTAAATGAACTAATTGAACTAAATTATTAATTGCATCAGCTTTTCTCACAGAAAGTAAATGAACTAATTGAACTAAATTATGAATTGCATCAGCTTTTATCAAAGAAAGTAAATGAACTAATTGAACTAAATTATTAATTGCATCAGCTTTTATCAAAGAAAGTAAATGAACTAATTGAACTAAATTATGAATTGCATCAGCTTTTCTCAAAGAAAGTAAATGAACTAATTGAACTAAATTACGAATTGCATCAGCTTTTCTCAAAGAAAGTAAATGAACTAATTGAACTAAATTATGAATTGCATCAGCTTTTATCAAAGAAAGTAAATGAACTAATTGAACTAAATTATGAATTGCATCAGCTTTTCTCAAAGAAAGTAAATGAACTAATTGAACTAAATTACGAATTGCATCAGCTTTTCTCAAAGAAAGTAAATGAACTAATTGAACTAAATTATGAATTGCATCAGCTTTTCTCAAAGAAAGTAAATGAACTAATTGAACTAAATTACGAATTGCATCAGCTTTTCTCAAAGAAAGTAAATGAACTAATTGAACTAAATTACGAATTGCATCAGCTTTTATCAAAGAAAGTAAATGAACTAATTGAACTAAATTACGAATTGCATCAGCTTTTATCAAAGAAAGTAAATGAACTAATTGAACTAAATTATTAATTGCATCAGCTTTTATCAAAGAAAGTAAATGAACTAATTGAACTAAATTATGAATTGCATCAGCTTTTCTCAAAGAAAGTAAATGAACTAATTGAACTAAATTACGAATTGCATCAGCTTTTATCAAAGAAAGTAAATGAACTAATTGAACTAAATTATGAATTGCATCAGCTTTTCTCAAAGAAAGTAAATGAACTAATTGAACTAAATTACGAATTGCATCAGCTTTTCTCAAAGAAAGTAAATGAACTAATTGAACTAAATTATTAATTGCATCAGCTTTTCTCAAAGAAAGTAAATGAACTAATTGAACTAAATTATTAATTGCATCAGCTTTTCTCACAGAAAGTAAATGAACTAATTGAACTAAATTATTAATTGCATCAGCTTTTCTCACAGAAAGTAAATGAACTAATTGAACTAAATTACGAATTGCATCAGCTTTTCTCAAAGAAAGTAAATGAACTAATTGAACTAAATTATTAATTGCATCAGCTTTTCTCAAAGAAAGTAAATGAACTAATTGAACTAAATTATGAATTGTATCAGCTTTTCTCCAACGAATTAACTGAACTAACTGAACTAAACGATGAATTGCATTAGCTTTCCTCAAAAGAACAAAATGAATGATGAATGAATGATGAATTGTATCAGGTTTTCTGAAACGAACTACGTGAACTAAATGAACTAATAGAACTAAATTATGAATTGCATCAGCTTTTCTCAAAGAAAGTAAATGAACTAATAGAACTAAATTATGAATTGCATCAGCTTTTCTCAAAGAAAGTAAATGAACTAATTGAACTAAATTATGAATTGTATCAGCTTTTCTGAAACGACTACTTCAACTAAATGAACTAATCGAACTAAATGATGAAATGTATCAGCTTTTCTCAAACGAACTAACTGAACTAATTAAACTAAATTATGAATTGCATCAGTTTTTCTCAAACGAACTGAACTAATTGAAGTAAATGATGAATTGCATCAGCTTTTCTCAAACCAACAAAATGAACTAAATGAACTATATTATGAATTGTATGAGCTTTTCTCAAATGAAGTCAATGAACTAATTCAACTAAATGATGAATTGCATCAGCTTTTCTCAAACGAATTAAATGAACTAAATGATGAACTGCATTATCTTTTCTCAAACGAACTAAGTGAACTAATTTTATTGAACTAAATGATGAATTGCATCAGCTTTTCTCAAACGAACCAAATGACCTAATTGTACTAAATGATGAATTGCATCAGCTTTTCTCAAAACGAACAAAATGAATTAAATGAACGAATTTATGAATTGTATCAGCTTTTCTCAAACGAACTAAAAGAACTAATCGAACTAAATTCTGAAATGTATCAACTTTTCTCAAACTAACTAAGTGAATTAAATGAACTAATTGAAACAAACGATTATATCCATCAGTCTTTTTCAAACGAACTAAATGAACTAAACGAACTAGATTTTGAACTAATCTCACTATCGAACTATTTCGCCGCGAACGAATCTGTCACAACTGAACTGAATTTCCCATAATTACTTGGAAATCATAATATCATTCTACAGTTCTAACATATCGTGGTTTACATTTTGACGTGTGCCTATGGACAAATACTTCACATCGCCTGAAGCAGTATCCGCTTTCACATTTTGGTGTCGTAAATCACACCTTCGTGACGTGTGCCCCATTTCGCACGCACTATGAAAATGCGGTGGTCTAAACGTTTTTATAGATTCGCTTTTTTTTCGTCGTGTTTAGATTGTTCAAGCGATACAAAAAAAAGCCCGCAACTTCCCAATGCACATTCCGAGTTCACTTGGGAATTTTTTTTATAAAAAAAAACAATTCGGAATAATTCCAGCTGCACAGTATTACACAATGCCCTACTTCAAATCCGGATGGACGCGGGGTCGTGTTGGTATTTGTCATTACCGCGGGCGCAATGCAGCACGGTTGATGCCGACCATGCCAGCACAGAATATTTCCAGACACATCACAACATATGATCGATTGACCCTCATTCTCTTGCTATCTTTTAAACTGTTATCGTCAAGGGACATCCCACTTCAGGAACATCAGGTTTATGGTACTGCTTCCCTTTACTCATCCAGCGGGCTCGAGTTCGATGCCTAGGAAATATGTGGAAATTTCTCTCTTTTCAAGTTTGTATCCTTTATCTTGCGTCTTCACAGTCTAATATACACCATCTACCAAAAAGTAATTGGGCACTGTTTTTGCCTCTTTAGAACCTCGTGGTACCACCTCTTGTTCCTATAACAGCAGCCACCCTGTCAGGTATGCTCTCTACTAGTTTATGTAGGCCTAGCCGTACCCGTGCGCTCCGCTGCACCCGTTAGAAATAAATATAAAGTAATTACATAATTAAAATAGGACATTTGATCCAGGGAACATTCGTGTTTGATAGAAGGATAAATCGTTTAATATGTTACTTAATTTAAATTGTATCCAAATAATTAAAATGCGATCTTTTGGTCCAGAGACACTCATTTGGTGCAATGACAATTCCTTTCACATGTTTCTTAATTTTTATTACATGCAACCATAGTTTAATGAAGATTGACATAATTTAGATTTAATGTGTATATTTTATTTTACTTGTTATAGGTTTCCATTGAATTATGGTAATAACTTAATTTTAACCCTTGTTTTCTACGTATTCAGTAAATGGCGCTTGGCCCACTATGGTTCTGAACCCTTCAAATAAATTATATTATATAATATTACATATAATATAATATTATATAATATTATATTATATTATATTATATTATATTATATTATATTATATTATATTATATTATATGATATTATATTATATTATATTATATTATATTATATTATATTATATTATATTATATCAGAAGTTACTGTAATAACATTATAGCATTATGCATATCTAGAGAAACTACACTTTCCAATGGCGAAATAATAATTAATTATACAAAAAAGGTTAATTTAGATTCCGATATTACTTCATACAAACACAGAAACATTCTCTGTAGACTATCTTTCACAGCTTTCGATTATTGCTCTCCAAGGTCCCTTATAGACGAAGCCATTTGTTTTTTAATTCATTACACGGCCTTAGATGGCAGTTATTTTAATTTTAAAACTCATTTATCTCATTAAATATCAGTCCTATCAAAATTTTTCAAGGAATAAAACGTATCGCAAATTATTTTTAAAGAAACTTTTGTTATGTAACATTTCACAAAAATCAATAATAAGCGAGATATTTCGATTTATTTAATTCAGGCCCACTTATAACCCCCCTTTTAAATAATTTATTTTGAATGCCATATAGCCTAAAATCTAAGTTACAACGAACTTAATTTATATTCCAATTTTCATCGAAATCCGTTCGGCCATTATCGCGTGAAAAGGTAACAAACAAGCGATTTTCGGTTTCAGGGTGGTTAATTATATATGTTAGGACCAATTATTTTTGGAAAATCGAAAATTACCAGAAAAATTTCGGCTACAGATTTATTATTAGTATAGATATCCATTGGAATGTGTCGCTAATCCTCTTGCAACATGGCACTCAGTTGGACAATGGAAGTTGGGCGCATCTCGAGACCTCAATCGCCGGTCCAATTCGTCCCAAAGGTGCTCAATGGGATTGAGATCATGACTCTGTGCAGGCCAGTCCAACCGGTGAACATTATTGTCTGGATACCACTGCAGAGTAGCCACCGAAACTTGGGATCATATTAACCATACGACACCCCTGTATTGGTTGGATGTCGTTCTCCTCTGCTGAGGTATGTGCATTTTTGAGGCCAGCACTAGATTGTTAGGCTTAGGCCCTCCATGGGCTGTCTCGTACATGTTGAATACCGCTTCCTGTGCGCAGGCGTCCCACACACAGTTTCTCTTTGTCTCGGTCGTTAATTCGAAGCGGGTCGGGTTGTAAGTTTAATCTAGTGGAAATTACACGCAGACATGTTCATCAAACCTCCATCTCGGCGGAACCGAATTAGGAAAGAATATGCCCGACCGGGTTCCCACGCGCTGCGGAACTCTGTCGCTGCTCCTTGGGGGGCAGTGCGGTGCTGAGCTCAAACTCCCCCCCCCCATCGTTCTCCCTCCCCCCAAACCTCCGATTTTCATTACACGGTAACGCTGTCAACCAAGCACAGCCCGTCTACAAGCAGAGTCAGAAAAAACTTTAAACCACAGATTCTTCTGAATTTGAACGTATTTTAAACACGGAAATAAAGAAAATTTGGCTGTATAACCTGTCTGAAGAATCATTGCAGACGGCAGGTAGAGTAAGCTTGGACATAAACATGCGCTCGATACTGCATTACGTCACCCTGTTCTGACGTACTACGCACAGCGCTGCAGTAAAGAAATGCCTCAGTTCAGTTCGGTCAGTCTGCTAGTCGGTATCGGAAGTGTGTCTGTACACAAGAGCGAATGGAAACTCCGCTGAGACACTCGTCACGCGAAGTCTTACACTCGCAAAGCAGAAATATTATATACAATGTGCTAAAATTTTGTAAAGAAGAGAAAAAGAAAGGTGTGATCATTCTAATAACGAACGCTGTGAAAAGAACAGCAACGGTGGTGGGGAAGAGTGAAAGAACAAAACATACTGTGACGCCCACGTGAGATTCGATCTCACGACCGACGGAGGAGAGGCTAAGTCGGCCTTGTGTTGGGCGGGGTGCGCGCGCATCTGCCTCCTGGGGCATGGCCTAGATCATATATGTAACAGATAACTCCTCGCTACGTTAAAATCGGCAGCACTTTGAAGAGAACAACCGCCAGGATCGCCACCCGTCCGCCGTAAACGAACACGAGATGGCAGCACAGTCGCTAATGCAATTCAAATGGGTATTATGACGTGACTCCTTATGTAATAACTAGATGGCAGCGTAGTAAACCTGACAAAAGTTGTTAACCTCAAAGCCTGTAACTCCGACATATCTGTTACATATATGATCTAGGGGCATGGCTACGCGCGGTGAAGGAGGGGAGCAGCAGCGTGCGAGATGATTCGAGAATTGACACACGCGTCGAAATATCGCGAACTATCTAGAACTCGTACTTTCTCGCAACGATAGTTTAGCTATAAAAGAAGAAACGCGAGCGAACTTGAGCAGTTTTTTTCAGTTATTCAGTCAGTGAGTAAGCCAGAGCAAGCAAGCAAGCCAGTCTTGTGTACCGGAGTTCGACTCGAGTGTGCGTCCGCAACTGCGTCAGCATCCGAAGGCCTGAGTTCGAGTGCAGTGGACCGCAGCTGGAGGGACCTGAGTTCGAGTACAGTGAACTGTCTCTGAAGGTCTGTGGTACGAGATACTGTGAACTGGAGTGACTGAGCTAGAAGAACTGTGAACTGAGAACTGATAGTTCTGATTTGTAAATAGTGCTTTGTAAATATTAGTTAAGATTAACAGTTCATTGTTGTTCGTAATAGTCCAAGTAAATTGTCATTGCCGTCAGTGGAGTGCAATAACGAATACTGTGTTGAGTGAAAATCCTATTGTTGACGAGAGCGTTTAAGGTGAATTGTAGAAAGGAATTATTGTTGCAAGAATAAAATCCTATTGTTGAGTTGAAATAAATTCACATTGGTGTCAGAAGTGGGATATTATCGACAATGGAGAACCTACAGCAGATCCTGCAAGCCATCGCGGAAATGAAAGCAGAAATGAAAGACGAAATAAACAAGCACATCAGTGAGTTGAAAAAAAAATTCACAATACTATAGCTAAGGAGGTGAGGAAGCAAAGCGCATTGGAGGACAATTTTCAACTCCTGATGAAAGCCGCCCACATCCAAAGAAAATTGTACTTGATGATTTTGAAAAAAATGTGTCATCCGCAAAACATTTTTGGAGTTTTATGGGAAGAGAAAAGAAATTCCGACCCTACGCAAACTTCTGAATGCTGTTAAGAAAAGATACAGTTTAATAACGGAAAAGATACATTCTGGAGACTGTCAGTTTTGAAACAAATGACCGCACAATCAATAAACGAAATCAGCAAAGAAGTCTGGATAAAATGCTGCCAATCTGTTAAACTTATCGAGGACGAATATTGGCGTCGTGACGCGTTAATGGAAGAGGAAATAAAAAAGGTAGTAATACACACAGGCATTGTGTGTAGTGACGAAGAGTGTGATGAAGATGAGTTGGATTATGATAGGCCAGGTGGCAACACAAATACAGCAGTTCAACTGATAGTGCAGATAAAATTGAGACCTCTGCCTCGGGCATACAGCTACTTCTGGAATAAAGTACATGTATATACCATGACAGAAAAAGTAAATTCAACTATGGTATTGGTAATTGTATTTGATTACGTTCATAACAGCTGTTGATGTTTTTATTATCAGACTGTACCAACATTTCTCCAGCTGACTCGCCACGCATCGAGACTGAGCGGATCGCATTCGCGACACACGAGCGCCCTCATCTGAAAACTGCAGTGTTTCGTCAGACGGGTTACAATAGTAATATACGTTACAAGAGCGGTATGTTGACGTTTTCATGTTCGAGGAAAAGATTGAAAAAGCGAAACGTAGTTGAACTTTTTTAATTTCCGAGAACATGAAAACAAACATACCGCTCGTGTATCGTACATTATTTTGTGCGAAGATCGTTTATTTCATACCTGAAAGAGGAATTTCTAATGAGTTGCAATGAAATCTCCATCTTGGTTTCTGTTCAATGACGGCAATTTTGGAAAACAAAAATATCTCTCTTCAACATTGTTGCTATAAACTATTTTCTGTGTTTACTATATTGCTGCAGGCCGTGATATACGTCTGTCTTTTTTTTCCCCCAGTCTATAAATGCGAACTTAGAACAAACGGTAAGGTAATGTAATGATTTATTTTTCATTTTAATATTTTAACAATATTATTTATATAACATATTGCAGTAATAACATCGGCATCTTGAATTTTGTTGATTTTTTCACGGATTCCTTAATGTTACTTGCATCACGAATGCAATAACTTTAGTGGAGTTGTAGAGTTTACTGAATTTTTGCAAATATTTAAAAACAATAATTAACATTGCAATTTAGGTGAAATTGCAGTGGTAAGTTTCCAATTTATAATTAGTCCTATGTTGAACGTCTTTAAAAATAATATGTTAAAAGCCTAAAGCAGTAAAATGAATATGACGCTTAAGCGGTAAGAATAGGGAAATTGTTATGTGTGTTACGTTGGGAATACTGAATGTGGCATTTCACACTTGCCGCGTATTGGTTTTGTGCGGAAAGCAAGCAAATACGCACGATCTCGCACAAAAATACTTTTCTTGCTTTAAAACTGAAGATAGATAATTATAAGCACAAAATGCCGTTACTCATCTAATTTCCTCCCCTTTCCCTTCTCCATAATGTTTAGGCTGATCTTAGGCATAACTTAACTTATAAAATATATGAAAGTGTAATGGATTTCTTTTTATAAAAGTTTCTTTGATAAAATAACTTTTGTAAAATGTAAGTACAGAAACAGAAACAAAATTTGGGCCACCTAAATTCCCCCCCCCCAAGTTTTAGTGCACATCCGTGTGCATTTACTTCAGGTACAAAAATCAGACTGTTGTCTATATTGACAGTGGAAATATTAGTTCAAATATCCTCAACTATGCCCTGCAATATTACACGCTTGAGCGTCTTACCCAAGGCATTTTACCTCTGCAATGAACCTTCAATCAGCCACAAAGATGTAGTTATTTAAATAATACTACTAGTAAGAGCAGTTATCGATAAGACTGCTCACTATGACTGCGTCAGGTTTTGTCTTTAAGAGGAAGAGGGCAGAGGATGCGTAACTAATTTGTGTACGAACGTACCTGTACCTGCGCTGTGACGTCACGTATACTTTGAATCAGACACCCTCATTCCAGTCTATAGGTAGCTGAAATACGAAGCCTAATTATAAGTGTTCCAATATGTGAGTCGGCGAAATAGTTTATTCAACAGTAATCTCACTAGGTTTTCATTTATCTAGAGAAAATCAAAACTCGAGTGGGATTTAATTGACTATTACACGATTAGAAGAAAGTGTATATAAAGATTAGAAGTAACGAAGTACTCCAATACAATAAAATATTAATTGACTTACGAAAATACAACTGTCTTCAAATGTATTATTGTACCATCTCAACATTACAAATATTACGCTAGATGCATGCTAGATGGCAGTAGTGAGCAATGCCTTCTCGTCGAGAAGTTCTCGATCTATTATACACGATGGCAATGTTACTTATAGTCAAGAAGGCTTTGTTGATTCAGTTTCATTTTTATTAAAATGCAACATTCCACTTCAATTATCCCAATCCCAGTAATCAACGTCACTTGACAGATGATTTTCAATAAATCTTAATATTAAACAATCTCTGATACGTGACTATCCATAATATCATATAGCAGAAGCTATAACATAACCTAACTAATATACACAAGTGTTAGAAAAGTTTTAATTAACGACGATGACATAAAAAATAAGCATGAATAATTTTAAAAGGAATAATTATTGAATGTACAATTTTCACATTTGAATGTGGTTGGTGGTTCAATTGATGTTATATTGGACGTGTGCGTAATAGAAGTGAACTCGTTGATTTAGGCCTACATGGTGTATTCAACTTATTCAGAATTTCCGAATTAATAATTTTAAAAGGAATAATTATTGAATGTACAATTTTCAAATTTGAATGTGGTTGGTGGTCCAATTGATGTTATATTGGACGTGTGCGTAATAGAAGTGGAACTCGTTGATTTAGGCCTACATGGTGTATTCAACTTATTCAGGATTTCCGAATGGTGCTCTTCATTTATTTGTAAATCGGATTTCAGAAGATGCATAGGTATGATCAGTGATTTTTATTAATTCTTGTTCTTGAATGCCAATGCGAGTCATATTTGAAACTGCTGTGCATCGACTGGAGTGGTTTGTAATTTTATATATATATATATATATATATATATATATATATATATATATATACTTTTTTTGACGTCCAGACCAGCGCAGTTCCAAATGTTGGCAAACAAAGAAACAAATGCTAGGGACGCGATAAAATTAAACAAATGCTAGGAACGCGATAAAATTGTGCGATAAGCAGCTATGATTGGTTGAAATACGCCCTTTCGTACCGTTTTATTAGTCAAAAGTAGTATAAGTGTAATAGTCATAATAAAAAACATTCAATCCACCTAAAATAACAATTTCTGAAACAATACTTGCAATTTCGACATCAACAACATAATAATCAGTCTAACTAGTCTTTCAACGTAGGTCTACTGAGTTCCGGAAGAAGGTCTATAATATAAAAATTAGATTTATAATATAATTTGTTTTTGAGATGTGTGCAATATATTAAAGTTTTAGAATATTCTTTTCACGCACTCGTATGTATAGTAGTGGCAAAAAAAAACCGGACCGACCCTTGTAGCTGATACAAAAGAATCCTGTGCTGTGTATTGTGTCAAACTGTGGTAATTTCAATATGGATAGTGAAGTCAGAGGTATGTACTGCTATTTAATGTAAAAATACGCAGTTATCTTTGCCGAATAGAGGTAGAAATATAATATTGATGCCAGAATAAAATAAAACTCTCAAAGTTTTCTCGTCTGTAAGCTTGAGGCACTGAAGGAAACAAAAATCGGTAAGAATCGAACAATGCAATAAATTTCATTGTTACAATTAATTATACAAGATGGATTTGTTTTGTGACTAGCAAAATTTCAATCTGTGACTCTGAAATCAGCTACAAGGGTCGGTCCGATTTTTTTTTTTGCCACTACTGTACAGTAATCAGAGAAAAAAGTACGCATCTAAAAGTTAACTCCCACACAATGAAATATTTCTAAATAATCAAGTGCATTTATGTAAAAACAATTGCATAAAATTATAGCATACCAATGGAAAGGAATAAAGAAAGGGGAAGACCAAGGAGAGGTCATTGCAACAAGTTGCAGCCAGAACGGATTATTACAGTCCAAGTCCTGAAGCAGCGTCAGAAAACGAATAAAGGGAAGCGTTCGTCTTCCCTCAAATAAAAATTTCAAACAGAAAATATCGACGTTAATACAGAAACAAAGAAGCAGAAAAGAAACAGTCCTTGACACCATACTTTGAAAACCACAACAATATCGGATGAACCCATCTCTAAACAACATGTTAAGATACGCCCTCATGCAGGGTGGAAAAATCGAAAGAAACCAAGCGTATCACCGCCTATATCTATCTTATTCCACAGTAATAAAAGAACAGAGAAAAACCACGAATTGCATATTTTACGAAAAGAATAAAAAAAAAAGGAAGAAATTTCCAATATCCTGAAAAATTACGACTATTCCTTCTTTTATCTCTCTTTCCCCGACCCCAACACGCTTCTGGAGATCTTATTTGTTTCTGAAGGGGAAGGGACTTTAGGAGGGGGGGAAGGACGGATGGAAGATACGCAAATTGAAAAAGAGGCATTCTAAAGGTTCACAGATATTCCTTGTGCCTCCGACGTCAAAACTAAATCGCTCTCAAAAAAAAAAAAAATCGACCGTCAAGTTTCAAGACAGGGGAAAAAAAATCGCGGAAAACTTTTTTCATCTTTAGCCTTCACGTCAATATTCAATTACCAGCGTTTCTTGCCGTGCATTGTTTTTAAACTGTTTGTTCCACACCGCCTTCCTTCCCTGCTACGGAGGGAAATTCCTTAGCTCAAAGTTGGCTCGTCAAGTTGCAGAATAATCATGCGTGATACGAACTCTACTGCTGAGGGAAACAGATGCGAAGCGTCGAGCGAGGGAACACCGCGTTCTACACCGTATAATTAAAAACTATTTGTAGGTCTACCCTGTGTAACATAGCTACACCATTCTATTAGTGCTTTAAACTTTAAGTACATATCAACGCATTTTATTCATTTACTCAAACATATTCTACCCTTAAATTGCAAGAACTCTATTGGCAGTTTCATCAACAAATGATGCGTAGGGCCGAATAACTATGTTACAATTTTTCAACATCGAGTTTTTAATGGAATAATGCTCTATACGGGCTATTCCATATGAAATCGATCAGTAAAAAACCTCGCATTTTTTAATACTCTAATTTTTCCCCTATTTATACAGGGCCATCATTTTATTTTTACTTGCATTTTTATTGTACCTGCATTTCTGAATGTACTTCACTCTCACCCCTTCACTAATGTCCTTGCTCCCGTCAGACACACAAACTTACGGCCGCTGTTGCATTCGAAGTCTTCAAGCAGTGAAGTAAACACTGCTGTGTATAGTGTGTTTCATAAATATGATTGCGTTTTCTATAGAAGAAAGAACCTATGTTAATAATATCGTACTAAAAAATTATACTCAAGAAACGATAAATTCAATTTCAGAGAATATGCTTCAAAATGTTTTTAATAATATGCGTACTGAATTGAAGCCTGCATTGTAATGAACGGCAACCATTTTCAGCAACTTGTTTAAAAATTCAGATTAGCTTTTTTTGAATTGAGGTGGCTAGAAGCAAAGGAATTCTAGTGACATCTGTAATAACATGAGTTAAGTGCATCCAGTGTAAGCAAAAGTATCTAAAATTTTAGTGGCAAAGAGATATTTTAATCGCATCACACATTAAAATTTAAATAACAAATTTCACCGATTTTACGAAAGCTTAAATATTTAAAACCCCGTTTTCTCAAAAGTAACTTAAGTGCACTTACAGCCCTTTACTTATGACCTCATCAATTTAAATGCACTCTCTATATTGTATGTTAACACCAATAATTAATTATGCTAAATAAAGTAGACATTACATAACGAACATAGCCGCCTGAAAAGTTGAGTTTTTGAAAAAAAATGTTACTACTCTACTGTATTTTGATAAATTCCGTAAAAGTGATGATCAAACTGAAAATCGTAATATCGTATTTCCCTACAACATAAATGGATACACTACTTTTCTCTTCCCCTATACCTAGTAAAATGATTTGTTTACATATTGCACTAGTAACATCAAACTCCTGTAAAGGAAGGGGACAACAGTGTTTCCGAGTATAGCCAGGTTAATGTTAAAAATGTTGGTAAAAATAAAGTGATGTCCCTGTACAAGGTGCCGAGGACAGTGCATTTTCAGAAATATGCTATCGAATGTCAAACTGTTTTCGTACTACTGAGCGACAAATTTAGCGTATTTTATAAAAGAAAGCCTCTTTCAGCGTTCAGAACTCTGGAACCATTTACTGCAAAACATTGAACGGGAGCTCATTTTGAAACTGACATTTGGTAGGTTATGATAAGAAGTAATCATTTTTATTGTATACAGACAGAGAGATAATCTGATTTCCTTACTTTTAGGCTTTTTGCCCATTTGTAAAAATGTGAAAAAAATTGAGAAAAAACCTTGCATTATTAAGAGGGATTCGGCATTGTTTGCTTAGTGTCACGGCAATAAGTTTCGAGGGTATTAAATAAATTATTTTCACACGCCTGGACTTGAACGGCGCAGTACAGAAAGCACTGGCCGAGAGCTGAAGATAAGCGAGCGTTGGGCGTCATTTTACTCCTGTGTTTATGAAAACGTGTGATAAAGCTAGCCCAGCTATGCGCTACTAGACGAAACATCACGTGTTTGTCTCCTGGCCTTGCTTGTCTCGGCTAAATCCCGCATCACAGTCAGCTGGTTACTTCACGCGCGTACTATTTATTTTCTTTATTTGATATTTCCAATACTTTCTTATCAACGGTGCACCAGTAAAAAAAAATGTGTTTATTTGTACTTTCAATGCGGAATCTAACCATATATTTTAAAAATATTTTTTCGTGGTCAAAGGCATCTTAATGAAGAAAAATCTAAATTTCTCCATTTACATAAAAATGTAAAAAAAAAAACTGTTTACATGTCAATATAAACTTTAATTTCTCAGCATCAAAATAAACCATGATTTTGATCATTGGGTTTCGGAGCTACAACAGTTTAAAGTTGCTAATTTTATGATAATACGATACATTTAAATATTTTTAATTTAAACACTATGAAGTTCTGATGCCTCAAACTTTGCACAAAGCATTGTATCACAGTTGTCAACGGACAGAAAAAGTTTCACTGTATTTAAAAATTGCAAAGTCAATTTTCTCTATATTTCGGTCGATTTGAGATGGAATAGCCCGTATAGTCTTACACAGCTGTCACAAAAATTGTTTCTCAATATCTCTACCAGAGGCGCTTCTACACGAGTTACAACCATGAATATCTCGATTGGAATAACGGTCTATGTCACTAGATACTTCTAGCGTATCCAGTTGTTTACATCGTATCGGGAGTTATTGCATGGGAGCTTGTTCTCTTTTCGAATACTGGGTACTTGAACTCTGTGTATCAGGTTTTGGTTGATCTATTACGCAAAATGAAGGACTGCAAGACAGTGACTATTTCTACGGCAGATACTGACCGGCTAACAACCCATCACCGTAAAACACAGCTTGTTACGAAACCTCAAAATAAGCCTCGGAATGGGACTGATTCTCTGGCACGACCACAGCTAAGGTATAAGGTTGTGAGATTTGGCCAACGAGTTAGATACTATAGAGAGGACAAAGATCTCAGAAAATTGAAGACAATTGAACATTGGTCCGCCATGTTTCGGTTAGTCAAAACAAAGGGGCGTGGCTCGGATGTTGTAGGAAATGACTGTGATGAAGTTAGTATTATTGTGAATTGAGTTACATATTAAGACTATGTTAATAAGTAAAAAGTAAAATACACACAAAACTTTACGTTTTATAACAGCTGTAGGCCTATGTTTTATTAGTTTCACTAAATATAGCCCAGATATTAAATGACAAGCTATACTCGATGCAACCAAAGCAAAGCACCTAAAGACGGATGAATTTAATCGGCAGAAGAAAAATAAATAATTTTTTGACTTCGTCTCAAATTTAATTACCTTACAGCTAGTCTAACCTAATATGAAATTATGTAATTCAGTGCTCACCAGGTGATATCAAGAGAGACGACGTATGTAACTAATAGTAGTAAAATATAGGAAAGGTAGTGGCGAAAATTAAAAAAAAATATCCAGTAATTAAGTTATTGAGAAAAATTCATTTGAAATTGGAATTAACACAGAGAACTTTTTAAAACTGAAATTATTAAAACTACAAATAACCTCTTAGCATGCAACATAATAATTAAAGAATGACACTAATAGAAAGCTACTCGTGATCATAACTCACCACATTTATTGAAACGATAAGATACTTACGATTAACATTGTTATCAGAAACAAAAGGAGCCACAGCTAGCTACACTTCTTTTCGCGTGATGGAGACATCATGTAGTCTAATATAGTCTGAAATAAACACTGATCTCACACGTGTCTCGCAACTAAGCAGAGGCTTTTGCAGAATAAAACTGTTCTTACATTATTTTGAACAATAATGACAAATTGTGTGTGATGCAAGTGCTAACTTTCCTCTTTGGTAACAAAAAGAGCCCTACGCATTAATAAAAAGAAAATTGGAGTAGGCCCTATAAACACAATAAATACTAAACTCTTGATGGTACAGACTTATTAATACAGATACTTCGCTTATGCTCAGTCCGTCTTATCTTATAATTCTCTGCGGCAATGGTACCTGTATTGAGAGGATTTAATTATCCAGCAACGAATATTATGATTTACGGTACATTTCATTTAAAACCGAGGGAATGAGACATTTTTGGAAATTTTAAAGTCTTAATTATTACTTTTTCATTTATAAATCAGCTTTTTACAAAACCTATAGCGAAATGTTTAAATTAAATATTGATGTATGTGAAAAATATAATACATGTACCAACTCGTTACAGTGTACCTTTGATAAGCACTCCTTGCGGAGGCTGGTGGTACTAAAGACGCCATGTTTTTTAGGGAACGATCCATAGTACTGTTGGCCTCCGCAGGGAGCGCTGATCAGAGGTCTTTAGCCTCTCTATAGTATCTAACTCGTTGGATTTGGCACTTGGAATGTTACAAGTCTGTATGGAACAGTAGGAGTAACATTAGTAGCAAAAGAATTAGCTAGATATAGAAGAGACTTTGTGGGTGTACAGGTGGTTAGGTTAGATGGGATCGGCATAAAACAAATAGGAGATTATTTGTTGTAGGGTAAACTAGGTAGTTATTGACCAGTATACGGTGATTGACCGGTTCCTTTTTTCAAGTATATTGTGAATAAACCACGATCGTGATTTCACTTTTTGCTGCATATACCTCTAGTAACAACCCTTATTTGTGGTTAGTTGTCGCTGTTCATCCCACCGAGTTAGTGTCTGTTGTCTGAGAGGACTGAAATCGATTGGAAATGCAACTGAACGTAAACAAGTGTAAGTAACTAGAGAAATTGCTAAGAATAATGCATCCAATAATTTATTTATTCTACAAAGGATACATAAATTCTGGTGCTCGTTTTTACACTCATAGTGTGAGAAAAGGTATAAGGTTTCCGTCCACAGAATATTATTTTGTAAAAGTTTTTATATGACATAAAAATGCCCCGTGGTCAATCACTATAAAGTGTATGTCCGCAAACTACAGTGATTGGTCGTTCATAAATTATTTGTTAGAATAATGACCAATGTGCTTCAATTCTATATATGTTATCGGTTAAATGATGGGGATTTTTACAGGACTGATACTATATTATAATGCCTAAGCCAGGTAAAGTGCATTATACAGGGGAAGCTTTACGAAACGCTACAGAACCTGTCCGCAGTGAATTTGATTTAAATGAAGCTGCCAAGAAGTTTGGTGTCCTAAAAGCAACCTTAGCGTCCAGAAACAAATATCCCGTTGAAGGAAAAGTGTTCTTTGGTCCTCGTCCAGTGCTGGGTGAAGCCATTTGTAATAACATCAGAGAAATGACACACACTTGCTTCTGATAAGGCACAAAAGAGAAAAATGGAAGAAGAGGCAAGAGAAGGAAGGAAGCGAATAAGAAATGAAAGAAAAGGCAGCGAGAAGAGTGCTTTTCTTATTTTTTTTTAACTTGGTTATTTAACGACACTGTATCAACTACGAGGTTATTTAGCGTCGATGTGATTGATGATAGCGAGATGGTATTTGGCGAGATGAGGCCAAGGATTCGTCATAGATTACCTGAAATTTGCCTTACGGTTGGGAAAAACCTCGGAAAAACCCAACCAGGCAATCAGCCCAAGCGGGAATTGAACCCGCGCCCGAACGAAACTTCGGATCGGCAGGCAAACACCTTTGCCGACAGAGCTACGCCGGTGGCGAATAGTTCTTAATGAAAAAGATCAGAAGAAGAGAAACGAAACAGACAAGAAAAAAGTGAAAATTGTGAAAATGTGTTGTTCAATCACTAATAAATGAGTATTCAATAACTGTGCAGTAGACGGTCAATCACTAATAAGCGTGTGGTCAATAACTGTGCAGTAGACGGTCAATAACTGTAAAAGTGGACTTGTTGTGTTTATTTAATTTATCTTTGTATTAAAATTTTATTTTTTCTTTTGTTTATTGATTTTGATTTGTTTCTGAATCTTCACTTGACCCAATGCCTTTAAAATTCTCTCAATAAGTTACCACTGTTTTCCGCTATTTCATTGTTTTATTATTCATTAGCTTAAGTGGTCAATCACTATACAGTTTACCCTATTATGGGGAAGGAAACGATAATCACCGATTAGGAACAGGATTCTTTATTCATAAAAGAATAAAATCAGCAGTAAATAGGTCGAATTTATCACTGATAGATTATCGTATTTAGTACTTAAGGGTAGATGGTACGATATTGTAGTTATAAATGCTCACGCCCCTACAGAAGAGAAAAACGATCATATAAAGGATAGCTTCTATCAGGAATTGGAACACACTTTTGATCAGTTACCTAGATATCACATGAAAATTGTATCGGGAGAGTTCAATGCTAAAGTAGGACGGGAGGATATTTTTAAACCGACTATTGGAAAAGAGAGCCTACACGTAACTAGTAATGATAATGGAGTTAGGTTAGTCAACTTCGCCACATCAAAAAATTTAATTGTCAAAAGTACATTTCCCCATAAGGATATACATAAAGCAGGGCATGTAGCACGTATGGGCGAATCCAGAAATCATATAGAGTGTTAGTTGGGCGGGAAAAAGACTTTTGGGGAGGCCGAGACGTAGATGGGAGGATAATATTAAAATGGATTTGAGGGAGGCGGGATATCATGATAGGGACTAGATTAATCTTGCTCAGGATAGGGATCTATGGCGGGCTTATGTGACAGCGTCAATGAACCTCCGGGTTCCTTAAAAGCCAGTAAATGTTTCTTGTAATGAATTATCTGTAGTAATGTCACGAGAGGTCTAAGATTTATCTGGGAAATATCAGACCTCGAGTGGCATTTATTAGGACTATTTCGTGAATAAAATAAAAATGTAAATAATATATCCCTAAAATTCGATCACAAAATGCTAATTGTTTATTAACGAATACTTAACCTATTCAGACATTGTGAAGATGTAGATGTAGATGAATATCGATTGCTGCAATAAAGAAATTCGATGTTATTATTCAGTAATGCCAATTGCGAAATACAGGTTTAACAATGTTAATTACATGTACTGCACTTTTCTCTTATTATTATAACATAAATACATTTTCATTATCTGCTGAAATCATAATTTAATTTAACAGTAACAGTGGGGACAGCTATATACCAATTCTTATGGATTCACAGCGAGACATGTTGCTACACAATGAAGCCATCTCTGTATAGATAGGCCTAATTAAAACATGAATTTTATTACGCCATACGGAAGGCAGCTTGATCAAAGACCTTATTATTACCATGCAAGGTCTTTGGGTTTGATATGCGATGTGTTACATAAATTTGAACATCTGACTTTCAATTAATTGTTTCATTTCATTCACAAAATACAAATTTTATAGGCTACTTATAGGTTATGTTACCTCTAGGAGCAGGACCAATGTCAGCTCTGTCTTATTTCGACCGTTACAATCAGTACTACACGAAAGCACTTTTTTATAGCTCGACAAACGCATTCTCGCTGTAGTGTGTGACGGAACTAAAGCTGCATCTACACAGTTAAATATTCCAATCGCGTATGCGTGCAATCTGAGAAGAATATTGAAAGAATCAAGTTTAAAAGGTACGTTCAATTAAAATGCATGAAGATTTTGTGTCTACATGGTGCGCCGTTTTGAACGTCGTCTTCACTGCGTAAATATATTAATTAATATTAAATATCAATCTTGCATTCATTGCTTTAAAGTTGAAAGAAAAGTTTAACCGTGTAGTTGCATCTTATTGTATTCATGATTATCAATTCACGGGGAAACAGTTGGCGACAACGACTAAACAAAAGAACGACCATGCGATAAATTGAGAGCGATAAATCTAGCTGAAAAAATTATCGCAAAGTCTGGCTGTGATTGGTTGGAATTCAAAATTTCATTACACTTCATTGGTCGAAAATGGAATGACGTCATATAAACGAAATAGTCTTGTTAATTGTTATGTTATTGTTAAAATAAGTTAGTGTCGCGATATGACTTTTGTTATAAGTTAAAGCGATAATAAATAAATTTAAAAACACCACATGAACTTCTAAGGAACGTAATATTTTGCGGCAGCTCTTCAATTGATGAAATATTACATATCTTTTTATCATTCTCGCTGCAGCATTATATACTTTCAGGACGATATGTATTTTAAATCTTATCATACTATATTATATTGTACAGGGACATCATTTTATTTTTACTTCAATTTTTATTGTATCTGAGTTCTTGAATGTACTTCACTCCCACCCCTTCTACTAATGAAGTTCAACCGTCTTGCACACAGATCCAAGACCGCATATAAGCTTACAGTTATAGTAAACAGTACGTTCCAAAAATATGTTCCCGTTTTCCAGTGACGAAAGAGCTTTCAATATTGAATCATTTTCGCACAGGTACTGTCGTCCATTTGCCTACGTCGCATCCCGGTTTCCCCCCCACCAGCTTTTATTCGCCAGCTAGTGGTTAGGCTGTCTTAGCTCTTTTCTGGGAACATTAATTTCTGTTAGGAATTAGACGTCTACGTAATATTATACAACTGTTTAAAATAACTTAAATAAAAGGGCCTCGTTAAGTAATTAACTGTCACGTGATTTCCCTCCTTTCTACGACCCTACGACATAACCACTCGGACGGACAGTAGATAGTATGTCTGAATAATTTTATCTTTTCGGATCGGGCAGAAGTGAAGATTGAATTTACAGTACGTAAGGTATTCTTTTATAGAGTAGGTACAGAATTATTTCAACATGAGTTACTAGTACGAAGGACGAAACTGGTAATTGGGATTAGGTACAATAATCTATAGTGCGATAATATGCACATTAGAACTGAAGCCTGTGTCGAAATGAACGGCCACCATTTTAAAAAATGTGTTTAAATATCCATATTATGATTATTTTTCAATTTCACTTTATTCTTTATATTGTATGCTAATGTGGTGTAGACAGTATAATATACACTGCATAATGAATACGTCCGCATGGACAGCTCAGTTCGTTAGTAAAAACACTCATTGTTAATACAGTACTGAATTTTGATTAAACAAAAACTTAATGAAAATTATCAAACTCAAAAGCGCGATATTTCCTAGTTTACGTAAATGGATTAACTACTTTTCTTCCCTCCTATACCTAGTAAAGTGATTTGTTTGTATATTACGCCAGTATCATCGAACTTCATTCGTGGAAGGGGTAGCAAACGACGTTGATCCAGAGGTATAGCCAAGTTAATATTAAAAATGTTAGTAAAAATAAAATGATGTCCCTGTAGTTTCTTCATAAAATCAAAAACAGGAAAGCTACAAGCAATGTTCAATACTTTTTACTCCCCTGGTATAAAGGAATTACCGTAGCGACTGATGGCTAGTCTTTCCTCTTCGCGTGTGGTATGATTATGAACATCCCTCTCTTTGTTACATTCCGATAGTTCAGAGAAAATTCAATATATCAACCCATTTACACGGTGAATGGCTGCCATTGTTTAAGAGGTACTGAAACGCGGAGTATTCTGTGGTCGGAAGGTATAATTTGTACCCTTCCCACCCTCACGAAATTATGCTGGAAAATTGACTTTACCCATAAGCACTGCCAACTCTGGGGCACGTTCACAAGCCACAAGGCATTTCATCCACTTGGCGTCCATTCGTGTCCAATGTGATTTGCCAGACAATCACTAAATCAGCACAATATTATTATATACGTCATTCAGAATGCTGATTGTATTACATTATGCTAAATGACATTGTGTTAAAATGTGACATATTATAGTATATTGCATTACATTATACAGAGGATCAATATCGAATTAAAGTCTGACGTGTCCACAGAACTCATAATTGACAGAAGCAACAATAAACCATTCACAGTATGACATGTTATCTACTACAAAGGCGAAGATAAAACAAGCATAACGCGCATTTAGGCCACTTATGTGTGTACATTCTGCTAGGTCAAAATTTTTCCCTGGTAGAGTAACAGCTAAATTTTGCTTCGCGCAAACTAATTCCCCACGAAATTCTTTCATAGCGGATATATTTGAGTCATCGGGGGTCTATAGGTAATAATTGATGTTATTTACCCATACTCCAAAATACTATTGAGTTTGTGATTTTTTATTTCAAAAATAATTTTCAAAATAACCCAATGTTTAGTTGAATCTCACGAAGACTGTTTATTCTTTAGTGAATCAAGAAGACCGCTCATTCTTTGTTGAACCTCAAGAAGACTGTTCATTCTTTCATAAAGACCGTTTATTCTTACTTGAATCTCAAGAATACCGTTCATTCTTTGTTGAATCAAGAAAACTGTTTATTCTTTGTTGAATCAAGAAGACTGTTTATTCTTTGTTGAATCTCAAGAAGATCGTTTATTCTTTGTTGAATCAAGAAGACAGTTTATTCATAGTTGAATCTCAAGAAGATCGTTTATTCTTTGTTGCATCTCAATAAGATCTTTTATTCTTTGTTGAATCTCAAGAAGATCGTTTATTCTTTGTTGAATCTCAAGAAGATCGTTTATTCTTTGTTGAATCAAGAAGACTGTTTATTCTTTGTTGAATCAAGAAGACTGTTTATTCTTTGTTGAATCTCAAAAAGACTTTATTCTTTGTTGAATCTCATGAATATCGTTTATTCTTTTTTGAATCTCATGACCGTTTATTCTTTGTTGAATCTCATGAAGACTATTTATTCTTTGTTGAATCTTAAGAAGACTTTATTCTTTGTTCAATCTGAAGAATACCGTTTAGCCTTTGTTGAATTTCATGAAGACCTTTTATTCTTTGTTGAATCTCATGAAGACTTTCTTTGTTGAATCTCGTGAAGACAGTTTATTCTTTGTTGAATCAAGAAGACTTCATTCTTTGTTGAATCTCGTGAAGACCATTTATTCTTTGTTGAATCAAGAAGACTATTTATTCTTTGTTGATTCTCAAGAAGATCGTTTATTCTTTGTTGATTCTCAAGAAGATCGTTTATTCTTTGTTGATTCTCAAGAAGATCGTTTATTCTTTGTTGAATCAAGAAGACTATTTATTATTTGTTGAATCTGAAGAAGATCGTTTATTCTTTGTTGAATCAAGAAGACTATTTATTCTTTGTTGAATCAAGAAGATTATTTATTCTTTGTTAAATCTCGAGAAGACCGTTTATTCTTTGTTGAATCGAGAAGACTATTTATTCTTTGTTGAATCCCGTGAAGACCGTTTATTCTTTGTTGAATCTCAAGAAGACCGTTTATTCTTTGTTGAATCAAGAAGACTATTTATTCTTTGTTGAATCTCGTGAAGACCGTTTATTCTTTGTTGAATCAAGAGGACTATTTATTCTTTGTTGATTCTCAAGAAGACTATTTATTCTTTGTTGAATCTCGTGAAGACCGTTTATTCTTTGTTGAATCAAGAAGACTATTTATTCTTTGTTGATTCTCAAGAAGACTATTTATCCTTTGTTGAATCTCGTGAAGACCGTTTATCCTTTATTGAATCTCGTGAAGACTATTTATTCTTTGTTGACTCTCGTGAAGACCGTTTATTCTTTGTTGAATCTCAATAAGACCGTTTATTCTTTGTTGAATCAAGAAGACTATTTATTCTTTGTTGAATCTCATGAATACCGTTTATTCTTTGTTGAATCAAAAAGACTATTCTTTGTTGATTCTCAAGAAGACTATTTATTCTTTGTTGAATCTCAAGAAGATCGTTTATTCTTTGTTGAATCAAGAAGACAATTTATTCTTTGTTGAATCTCAAGAATACTATTTATTCTTTGTTGAATCTCGTGAAGACCGTTTATTCTTTGTTGAATCAAGAAGACTATTTATTCTTTGTTGATTCTCAAGAAGAATATTTATTCTTTGTTGATTCTCAAGAAGACTATTTATTCTTTGTTGAATCTCGTGAAGACCGTTTATTCTTTGTTGAATCAAGAAGACTATTTATTCTTTGTTGATTCTCAAGAAGACTATTTATTCTTTGTTGAATCCCGTGAAGACCGTTTATTCTTTGTTGAATTAAGAAGACTATTTATTCTTTGTTGATTCTCAAGAAGACTATTTATCCTTTGTTGAATCTCGTGAAGACCGTTTATCCTTTGTTGAATCTCGTGAAGACTATTTATTCTTTCTTGAATCTAATGAAGATAGTTTACTCGTTACTGAATCTCAAGAAGACTGTTTATTCTTTGTTCGCTCAACTCATAGTAAGTCTTGTACTTTTTGCAAATGTTTACTTGAGAGAAAAAGTTGGGCAACATTATTATACTTGGGATGAAGATAACAAAATATTCAAAGTGTAAATATTAATGGCCATTTCTTTCCTAGTATTCACATTACTATTTTTAAATTGGCTAAGAATTCTGAGGTTCAACCACACTAAAATTGTGCTGCATATGCAATTGAAGTGTCTGGTTTCTGAGAAATATTAATTAGCGTACAAAAACTGGGTCAAAAAAGCTAACGTTATTCTGTACCTCACCAAGAAACTCGTCGTCAAATATTAAGGCTTTGACGCCGGTTTTACCTTCTTAAATCTTCAATGTTTTGCAATAAAAATTTTCGTGTGTTGTTTATTGTTTACTTTTATTGCACAGACCGAAGTTCACTGTTTTCAGATAAAAAGCGTCTTGGCTTCCCAGCATGTACTACAGAACATTTAATAAAGTGTTCAGGATATGACAGAATAACACGCATTCAATTCATGCAAAGAGAACCACGATGAAAAGAACTTCCCCACACAGAAAGAGAGAACCTCTCCAATCTAAACTAGTTTCCTCCTCTTGACAACGACCATTTGTTCTACTGCCTTTTTTTCCTCCCCCTCCCGTGGCCTCATTAGGAAGGGCCTCCTAGCAACATGCATTCTCACTAGACAATATGGTCTTGCGACCTGTTGATCTAAGAGCGGGTAATTCCTCTTTAATCGAAGCGTAGCTCGCATTAAGTGCAGAATTGTGTTTTGAAATACTACTTCAATAAATCAGACCATATTCCGTAGAGTTTATTGGCTTTAAAACTAGAGTGAACTTGTCGCACGACTAAGAACCTATGAGCTTCACTATTTGCGGAATACACAGCTGATTTATTGCTACAGGACGCAGTAAATAATTTATCCGTCTTTAACATCCCGCACGGAACTTTACAAGCTTCTGTATCCATGACAACATTTCACCAGAAATGCAATACGTAAGCCAGAGGTACATTTGATCAGACATGCCGTTTATACGAACACAGTCATAAAACAATTTAACGTGCTGGTAGGGCTTTGGGAGTAATTTTCATATTTTCAGTGCTTTAACAGAAAGCTTAGATAGCAAACCTATAACCATAACATATCCTTTGCACAAAGGAACTGTAGTGAAACATTTCATTATTATTATTATTATTATTATTATTATTATTATTATTATTATTATTATTATTATTATTATTTACTACCATAAATTTAAATACTAGTATTTTTAAAGAGAGTAGTATGAAAATGAATGTCTCCAAGACTAACGTCAATAATCATTTCGAGAAAACTTATTCTTTTAACCCTTTGTTGCCGGACATAAGAAAAAATTAAAATAAATCCGTTTTCTTTGCTGAATGTTGTTAGAATATGAATTCTGAACATACAGTAATTTTTTCAGAAATGTTTTATTTTTTTATTTTTTATTTACTTCTACGTACAGTACTGTTAGTATCCTTGATGGATTTTATTTATCAGGTTGCACGTAATTTTTGGCGGTTTATTATTTTTCCAGATCTTCCAGTATGCAAGATAAATCACGGTACTTCTAAGAACCGTCAGGCAACTAAGGGTTAAAGCGAAAGGTACACCATTGATCTGCAAAAATTTGGTGAAATTCATTTTTTTATATCTCAGCTACTATGAAAACTAAATGAACAAAACTTTTCATGCTTAGGATATGGGCTATTCCATATGAAATCGATCAGTAAAAAACCTCGCATTTTTTTATACTCTAATTTTTTCCCTACTTATACAAGGTGCTGAGGGGAGTGCATTTTCAAAAATATACTATCGAAAGTCAAACGGTTTTCGTATTATTGAGCGACAAATTTAGAGTATTTTATAAAAACAAGCTTCTTTCAGCGCTCAGAACTCAGGAACCATTTACTGCAGAACATTGAACGAGAGCTCATTTTGAAGCTGACATTCAGTAGGTTATGATAAGAAGTAATCATTTTTATTGCACACAGAGACACAGATAATCTGATTTTACTTACTTTTAGGCTTTTTGCCCATTTGTAAAAATGTAAAAAAAATATTGAGAAAAAACCTTGCATTATTAAGAGGGATTCGGCATTGTTTGCTTAGTGGCTCGGCAATAAGTTTCCAGGGTATTAAATAAATTATTTTCACTCGCCTAGACTTGAACGGCGCAGTACCGCACGCACTGGCTGAGAGTTGAAGATAAGCGAGCGTTGGGAGTCATTTTACTCCTGTGTTTATGAAAACCTATGATAAAGCACAGCCATAACTGCTAGACGACACATCACGTGTTTGTCTCCTGGCCTTGCTTACCTCGGCTAGCTCCCGCCTCACAGTCAGCTGGTTAGTTCACGCGCATACTATTTATTTTCTGTATTTGATATTTTCAAAACTTTCTTATCAACGTCCCACCAGTAAAAATTATGTGTTTATTTGTACTTTCAATGCGGAATCTAACAATATATTTTAAAAATATTTTTTCGTGGCCAAAGGCGTCTTAATGAAGAAAAATCTAAATGTCTCCATTTCCAGAAAAAGTAAGAAAAAGTGTTTACATGTCAATATAAACTTTAACTTCTTAGCATCAAAATAAACCATGATTTTGATCATTGGGTGAAATGGTTTCGGAGCCACAACAGTTTAAAGTTGCCAATATTATGAAAATACGATAAATTTAAATATTTTTAATTTAAACACTATTAAGTTCTGATGCCTCAAACTTTGCACAAAGCATTATATCACAGTTGTCTACGGACAGAAAAAGTTTCATTGTATTTAAAAATTACAAGGTCAATTTTCTCTTTATTTCGGTCGATTTGAGATGGAATAGCCCTACATACATTACACTTCATAAAACACTATTCAGAATATTAAAATTCCTATAAAAATAATTTAAAATTTGCATATTTTTACAACCGTAAAGCATTTACGTAATAAAATATACAATTAATTAAATATCTGCATGGTTCTTTCACTGGAATGTTTTAAAGACCTACATCAACAACATAGTCTAGGATCCTATTCCTTCAGGAAATTTCTCTTAATAAAAAATTTTAGGAAACTTAATATTGAAGGTAACGATTGAGAAAAAAAATCTAAAGCTGTAAGAATTATTGTAATAATTGCAGGATTATGTCTCGTGACCAGAATATTGTACGAAATGGAAATATAAACATTGGAAATTTCTGCTTCGAAGAGGTGGAATATATCTTGAAGTAACAGTAACAAATAAAAATGACACTCGGTAGGAAATTAAACGCAGAATAATTATGGGAAATGCCTGTTATTATTCGGTTGAGAAACATTTATCATCCAGTCTGCTCTCAAAAAAGCTGAAAGTTAGAATTTATAAAACGATTAAATTACCGGTTGTTCTATATGGTTGTGAAACTTCGACTCTCACTTTGAGAGAGGAACATAGGTTAAGGGTGTCCTAGAATAAGGTGCTTAGGAAAATATTTGGGGCTAAGAGGGATGAAGTTACAGAAGAATGGAGAAAGTTATACAACGCAGAACTGCATGAATTGTATTGTTCACTTGACATAATTAGGAACATTAAATCCAGACGTTTGAGATGGCATGTAGCACGTATGGGCGAATCCAGATGTGCATATAGAGTGTTAGTTGGGAGGCCGGAGGGAACGAGACCTTTGAGGAGGCCAAGACGTAGCTGGGAGGATGATATTAAAATGGATTTGAGAGACGTGGGACATGATGATAGAGACTGGATTATTCTTGCTCAGGATAGGGACCGATGGCGGGCTGATGTGAGGGCGGCAATGAACCTCCGGGTTCCTTAAAAGCCTTAGGCCCAATTGTATAAAACTCCCTGACTAAAGATCAATTTTGATCGAAGATCGGAAAGTGAACCGAGTTCAGACACTTCTTCTATTGTATAAAACTTTTCTGCGATCAAATTACCTTGGTTCAAATACAATCTAAGTTCACGTGAAAATGACTTGGCAACATTTCATGAACAGGTGAAGTATGTGATGCGCGGGCCATGTTGTACATGTTTGTTCAGTGTTGCTAATCCAGCGACTTTAACTCTTTTTCGACGACAATTTCTTTTAACTTTTATATTGCTTAAATAGGGATTTAGTGACCTTTTTAGCACCCCATAGTGACAAAATGTAATCTTTCTTTGTTGATAATGAGAAATCTAGCGACTTTCCGTACACTCTGTTGGAGACACTGTTTTTTTTTTTTTTTTTTTTTTTTTTGCAATGTAAATAGTGGCGGACAATAAGAAGAAGGTTGACTGTTCTCCGAGTTGTTATCATGTTATGGTGTTTGATACTGCTAAACATAATAAAGCTTTATAAAACGACAATTTTCATTTAGTAATACAGTTAATTGAAAATTTATGAATGTACCTATCATATCCATTAATAATTAATGGTTGTTATAAACATAATATAATTATAGGTTATGTTATTTGATACTGCTGAACACGATAGAGCCTTATAAAATATAAGAATGTTTGTGTATTAAGGCAAGAAATTGAAAGAAATATATATAAATGTACCTAACATATCTATTAAAATCAATAATAATGGATATTTTATTTGCACAATCTGTCACTCGTATATTTCAAACAGAAAAGAAATAACTGAACTTGGATCATCTAACTTAATCGGAGAAATTTCTTCAGTCAAAGTTGACTTTAGTTTGAGACAAATTAATCTCAGATTAGACTTTATACAACACAAAATTTCAAGTTCAGCTAGAAGGAGGATCAATTTAACCTCTGATCTAAGATTAAATGGTTTATACAATCGGCCCTTAAAATTATTATTTTCGATAAAGCAAAGCGAATGATTTCAATGAACACTAGTGATACTTATTTAAACAATACTGTTTTGTGAATCAGTTCCTACTGCAGCACTTCCCACGATATATGGTTCTATTCACTCAGTAAATAAAGTGCATTGAACTGATTTTAATGACTACATTGAAGCAAAGGAAAGCTTGCTCATCACTACAATCACCCCGTGGGTTCACAGGCAACACGAAACTGGCAATGCCATTCCAAACGCAAAGAATTGCTACTGAACTCCTGATGTAAGTATTTGACTACAATCAATGCAGTTTAATTGGGACGGGGCAGGTGCTCATTAAGCAATCGTGTTGGGGCAACAGAACAAAGCTCTGTCATCAGGAGGGTACAAAGAATACGAGCGCAAAAAGCATTAAACACAAATTAACACATGAAAGGGAACACAATTTGCAACCTAGTGACGGCTATTTATAAACAAAAACGAACAGATGTTTGTCCCGATACTTCTAATGGCTGAGAGGTTTTCTAATTACACGTACACCTCGCTACGTATATTACATTACATTATATTACATTATATTACATTTCGGCAATGACTACAGCCCTTGTGGGCCCTGACCTACAGCAGACGAGCTTTTTCGCAATGTAGCATTACACAGGCCTACAAACGGCGGGACTCTCATGTGGTGAGATCAGCACGAGGCCGGGTCTCATCCTAAGACGGTACACAATAACACATTAGTAATGGACTAACTCCTATGATGGGTTCGAATCCAGGATCGGCATTTTATTACACTACGAATACAGGCTAAACATTTCATTCAGAGTTGTTATACCGGTGTTTTAAGTTACAATTTTACAACTTTACAACTTACAAGCAAACATTCTGATGGGGGCAGATAAAAAAAAAGTTATGTTTTTTCTTCCATCTTGTTAATAATATTAAAAGAAGTGCTTATACAAATTTTGGGCACTCGACCGCAATTACGAGGGCCGTAAAAAGAAAAGTTCGCGAGGTGCCGTTAACATAAAGAAAACACAATTTCATTGGAATAGACACAGCTATTATTGAGCTATTTTTCAACATATTTCTCATCTGAATTCAGACATCTGTCATATCATGGGATCGACAGAGAGATGCAGACGGCTGTCAAAAGCTGGTTCCGATCCCAGGCGGCTGACTTCTGCGACACAAGGATACAAAAATTGATCCCATGGTATAACAAATGTCTCGATTCCAGTAGGGGATATGTTGAAAAATAACACGACAATTGCTATATCTGTTTCAATAAGTCTTTCCATCCAATTGTGCATTTTTTTCTGTAGACGGCCCAGAAAGAGGTTAGAATCTTCCATTAACTTTACTTAAATTAATACACCTAAATCAGTAATAAAAATCACTTTCTGGACGGCCTCGTAATTGCAGTCGAGTGGCCGAAATTTGTATAAGCACTTCTTTTTATATTCTTAACATGGTGGAAGAAAAAAAATTAACTTTTTTTATCTGCCCCTATCAGAATGTTTGCTTGTAAGATTATCAAAATAAAGGCTTAAACATTGCAATAAGAGCGGTACCTATGAAACAGTAACATTTTAATATAGACTTAAACATGTTGTTAAGAATAGTGCCTCTGATGCAATAACATTTGAAGTTAAAATGTTACATCAAAGATTATTGTAATATAGGCTTAAACATTTAATTAAGAGTAGTCACTGCGAAACAGTAACATTTTACATTAAAAGTTTACAGCAAAGACTACGTTTATTCTTTCATAATACACAACACAGCCCTACTCTTGAAATCATTCTTTTATGTGTGTGTTTGTTGTTCTTGATGCGGGACTAGTCTGTTTACATCCTAAGCATTTCGCGGCACTATTCTTCGAAGTACAGAATGTTCCGAGGTGGTGTTACAAACTTTCAGGGATGATCGCGAAGGGCATATGTATCAATTTGAGATCAGGAACCATGGTTCGGAAATGACTGAGTCTAAACTTGTAAGCAAAAATAGTTGTGTGAAAATGGAATTGTAATTTGGCACCACGTGCCCTCCTTCCCTTAACCTTTGGAAGTCGTGGAAAAATGGTATGGGTGGGATGTCTCCTACGTGGCTACTTAGCCCGATACAATTTGTGAGCTTGTCTACTGTTCCCATTGGCTCATCCGTATTCGAAAATCAGGTCTGCTTAATCCGCTCTCGTGTACTCCTCCATTTCACTAGGACTGATCGACTGGACACTGCAACTTGTACACGTACACTTCTGTCTACAGACGTGCATATCAGGACCGACCATGTCCGTTACACATTACGCTATCTGCATTGCTTTAGTGTAGTTTCCTGTCCCCATCCCTCAGACAGCGCACTGAATGGAATACTGTAAGTAGACAACGTAAACAACGTCAGATGAATATAGTACGTGTAAGATGTACAGATAAATACATAAATACAGAGGAATAAAATTATTTCATTTCCACACAACTATTTTTGCTTGTAACTTTCGACTCGGTCATTTCCGGACTAGGGTTCCTTATCTCAAATTGATACATGTGCCCTTCGCCATCATCCCTGAAAGTTTGTAACACCACCTCGGAAACACCCTTTATATTTGTTTGAACCCAAGTGTTTAACGAGCAATGTTGTCAATCACAGTAGTAATATTGGCCCTAGAATTTATAACAAATTAATAAAGAAATACTCCCATCTATAACTGGCCACCCTACTCCATTACCTCCTGGTCTAGTTGCCTCATAAGTGGTGCCTTGTTGGTCTCAAACACGAACGAGTTAGAAACCGTCTTATAACCCCTTCACCTTACACTTCACATTATGTCTTTAGCTGAAGTTTTCGCACTCATGCCTAATTCAGAAGAACTCGAATTGCGATTATATAACTATACGTAATTTGTTACAAAGATGGTTGACATGTTTGTACCATTTCAGATGATTCCTAAATATTTAACCTCTGATTCCTTTATAATTAGACAATTACAGCTAAGTGCAGAACAACCAAAACTGTGTTGTTTAACGTTTAGGGGACAATTAAGCAATTTATAACATTTACTAGTCAATAAAAAAAAGGAATAACTGTAGTTTTAGCAGTTTTAGGAGAAATAATATTCTAATCAAACCATTATTTTATTAACTTTAAACCATTATATGCGTTATAGGCCGCGCCACCGTTTCTGGCATGTGGAATAAGTAATGGGAACCTTAAGTACGAGTGTCTTCCCTTGTAGCAGAGTATGGGCGATAAAGCTGGCAATTGTGATTGGCAGATTGTTGATGTGACGTGTATTTAGGAGAAGGTACCGTTCTTAACTGCAGTGGTAACAGAAACTCACTGACTGCACACTGTGCTTAAGGACACACCACAGGAACGCTAGCGTAGGGAAATTTAAGTGCGACTATCTTAATTTTGCCACAGTCTGGGCAGCAAGACTGGCAACTGTGGCTGGCAGATTGCTGACGTGACGTGTAAAGGAGGTGGTACCATTCTCAGCTACATTATCAACAGATGCTCGCAGACTATACATTGTACTCAAGGACACGTGCCAGAAACGCTGGCGTCAGGAATAAAATAAATGTCGTGCCAAGATATACCCCCAGGTTTCGTCTTACAGTTGGGAGAAACCTCGGAAACAAACAACTATGTAATCTGTCCAAGCGGTTTCGAACCCACGACCGAATGCAGCCTCGGGTCACGAGTCCTCATCGCTATCCCTGAGCTATATACACTGTGGCCATCAACTAATGATATTAACATAGCTCGGTTTCGCTAGCAGTATCTTTGTACGCCCTGTATAAAATTAACCAACAGCATTCAAACCAACTATGACAGTATTTTCTAGTGCTCTTATTCAACATTTCACATGTCACTCTATCAGAGAGCACCTCGGCGCCACTGTGGTACATTCAAAAGACGAATAAAGAATATTCAACTACATCAAAGTCATCTCTTTCACGCCGCACATATGTTGTGAGAGAAACTTTTGCGGAACTTTACAAGCAGTAAACTGGACCAGATTCTCGAGAGAAATCGCTATACGGAAGAGAGATGGATGATCAGACAGCATACAAAAATCAATTTTTCAGTATCAAGGATAATGCAAAGGTGCAAATCTGTGATAAACTCTAAGTAGAACTATATTTATCCTTAAATGCGTAGGAATATGATCCGAACAAATATAACTTTTCGTTCTGCAAAGAAATTTTAAAATGTTACATTTGTTTAATCAAAGTTCTGCACATTTAAGGGATAAAAGTAAAATTCTTTCAATAATTTCATCGTTTTTCCTTCAATAACTGTGCAAAATATAAACTTTTTGAGAGGAAAGAAATGCCACATTTATTCATCCTATGGCAGTCGTACATAGGGGACTGTGAATTCTTACATTTTCGAAAGAAAGAAGTATAATTACATATAGGAGATATTATTACTTGCTGTATCACTATTTAAGTTATTTAATAGAGCAAAAATACGAAAACCGATAAATATGTCACATAGGAGTTATTGCAGGGACAACGACGATTTATTACGCATCTAATAATACACTACTCTTTTAAATTTACTGAGCATATTGGCAATTAAATCAATGGCTTTCCCAAAACAGGCTATGAAATGTTTCATATAAAACAGTATTATCTCGAAAAGGAAGCGAAAAACGAGCAAAATTGTATTAAAAACTTTTGTGTTTTAAATATCTCAAAGAATAACCCCCTGAAATTAATAACATTACTTGCGGTTCAATCCGTAATTTTTTTTTTCAAAATACGCAATAGATACGCTTCAAAATATGTATAATATTTAAACATACAACAAAATACAGTAATACACGGCAATAACCCATTTCAAATCTTATTCAAAATTAGATCTTAAATCAGCTTCTAACATAATTGAACGAGAAATAAATAAAAGCTAAATATTTAATCAATAATTAAAAACAACTCTAAAACGAAATAATAACAAAAACCCTTCCAATAACCAAAGAAGATTAATGGACTAAAGCAGATAACAGCCTATATTATATTTGTATTCTATAATTTTTGAACATGTTTTTTTTTTAATAAATTCTCCTATTTTATTCACGTACGATATTATTCTTCTCTATGTTAATATTATCTATACATATAATTTGAAATGGTAATAGAAATTACGGGAAAACGGCTGAACGGATTTTAATGAGTGACCCCTCATTTTCATGCCTGGCATCCAAAGTTTTTCGGAAAAGTAGTAGTTTTCAGTGAAATGTCAATTTTCCTACATAATTTTCCTATTTTCCAAAATCCATCTGTTGTCAGATTTGAGAATTATTTTATTCAATCACGGCCGACTTGATTTAATTTCAGAACAAAACACACACTACAATAAACAATAGGCTATTACACGAAGGCCATGACCTGCAGATTGCCGACATATTTAGAGCTCAATTCAATTTGTTATTAAAAACTGATTCTGCAGTGTATAATTTTCTGAGTAGCTGTGTATTGGATATACAAATCTACGAAACTTGAGGTGGTTTGATGACATTATTACCATTAGAAGTTAAATATTATTATAGTTAATATCATGATGCATCTATTTTTTCATTAATTGTACATAATATTGATGCTATATTGATGACATGAAAGTGAAACTTTTTGTGGTTATGTAAGTAAATGTAGAGAATATCTTAATTTAGATCTTCATTTCTATTACTGAGTGGCTGCTATATATAACTACAAAACTTAAGATAATAATATTGTTATTAAAAATCAAATGTGTTTATACTTATTAACCCAGTGGGGTTGGGTCATTTTCATATATTTAATGGCGGTGTAGTGTAGATATTGATATGTGTCATTGTCTTCAGTATTGGCTCGAGAGAGCGCAAAAATTACAGTTCCTAAGGAAAGATCAAAAGGTATTACTTACTGATAAAATAAGAGGCCTAGAAAATTTTGTAGTCTCCAGATCATTTCAGCAAGATCTCTTAGTAGGATAAAATGATTTGACGCTCTACATTTCAAGTTCTACATGCAGCAGCTATACGAAAATACTATTGTTCGAAAGCTTAGCAAACCTGACATTTTTTTTAACTTTTGCCTACAATCCACAATGACCTGAAATAGCTACTGCTATCGTCCTGACATTGATACTTGCGTTTTCGCGTTGAAACTCAAAAACTGAAGTTGGATAGGTTCAAGAAAAAGTATTTGGCCTAAAAAAATCCATTCAGAGGGAGTATGTTTCATTATTATGGAAGCAAATAACTATCGAAAAGACAAGTATTCTTCATTGAAAATAAATCTGAAAAATTTTTATTTGAACGTCTAACGAACTTAGTTTGCAGCAGTATTTGCTGCACAAGCCACTAGTATTATATAATTTCATTACCGCTGTAATTTTAATTTTAATTCCTATTTTATTTCATTTTGTACATTCTCTTATAAGCCTATTATTAATACAGAGTGATTTATATAGAACTGACATATTTCTTTCTTTAATTATTCCGTTGGAAATTCATTCCATGACCCAATTTTAGCACCAAATTAAGCAGAATGTTCTGGAGTTTCGATTCCTTGTCACTAGATGCGCAGATGTTTATGTTTTATTCCTATTGTTGGCAACTGTTTTCGACATTTTGTGTCAACCTGAAAATGCAGTACACATTAAATCAACGACTCTTCCTTGTGAAGCAATACTGGATTACGAATTCAATTACAGCTACTCAAAGGGCATACCAGAGAGAATTTGGTGTTCGCAATCCTCCCAAAAGAAACACAATACTGGGACTGGTAAACAAATTGGAAACAACTGGATCTCTGGTGAGTGAAAAGAGCAAGCATCGTTCATCTAGGCTTCCCACGGTTGTTGTTGACGTAAGAGCACGACTGGAGCAGTCACCCAAATAATCATTAAGACGTTTGTCGCAGGAGACAGGATATACCTACTCGATGTATCACAGAGCCTAAAGCCATATAGGGTTATGGTTGTTCATCCGCTACAGGAACCAGATAAGGATAAAAGATTGAATTATCGTCGTTGGTTTCAGACGTTCATTGTGCAAAATCCTGCCATATTGTCCATCACAGATGAAGCATGGTTCCATTTATCCGGTTATGTGACGACCGAATAATTTCCAGGAACCTGTGGCCACCGAGATCTCCGGATTTGACAACGCCGGACTTCTTTCTATGGAGTTACTTAAAAGACAGGGTTTACGCCACACGTCCCCAGACATTGGACGATCTGAAGCACAACACCACACAGGAGATTCAAGCTAACAACAGAGTCCTCCAACGAGTGGCCAGTAACATGTAACGACGTGTTGAGTTGTGCCTTATGCAGGATGGAAGACATTTTCAACATATGCTATAGAGGTAAATAATCTCCCAAAATGCCTCTACATTTTAGGTATAATAAGTTGTCGGTAGCACAATTCGTTTTGAAACATTTAATGAAAGAAATGTGTCAGTTCTATATAAATCACTCTGTATATCTGGACTGCGACCGAACACGAGCACTGCTCATTCGATCCTCAAATTTTGTTAATATTACTGTATATCCTTTTTATATTGATTGTATTATCTTATTTCTATTTCTCTTGTTGTAATTATATTCTGTCCTCTGTATATTTAAATTTAAATAATAAATAAATATAAAGATATCAAAGTAACTTAATAGACAGTTTCGTTTTTCTCTTGATTATATATACAGGATGTAAACTATATATATTACAAAAAAACTGGTCGTAGACCATAAATAACTGAAGAAAATAGTCAAATGTTTATTCTGTAACTGTTACGATTTTCTCAGAAAAATAAATGTTTTGTAAGTCTAACGTTTTTGTAAAAGAGAATAGACAGTCATTATTTAGGCTACTTTGCCCGGTACGTACACTGAAGCAGTCGTTTGATACTCTGTTGTGTATTGGTATGTGTTGGATGTAAAGTCATTGGCAATACTACTGATAAATACGAGAAAAATTCGTACCGGCACCGGGAATCGAACCGAGGACCTCACAGCTCTGCGCGCTCTTTACCAACTGAGCCATGCCGGGACACGATCCACGGCGCCGGCCGAACCCCTCTCGTAGTATTGTTTTACGGCCTTACTACCTGCATTTGAGACGATACAAGTCATATGTATGCAGGAGCGCATATTAAATGTCTTAGGCAATAACTAAAGCCTGGATTTCTAAGCACAATCAAACAGTGAAATAAGCAAGCAAATAAGCACGAAAAATGATGAAAATAAGCAAAAACGAATACACGGAAATATGATAAAATAGTAATATACGTTACAAGAGCGGTATGTTGACGTTTTCATAGTCGAAGAAAAGATTGAAAAAGCGAAACGTAGTTGAGCTTTTTTAATTTCCGAGAACATGAAAACAAACATACCGCTCGTGTATCGTACATTATTTGTGCGAAGATCGTTTATTACATACCTGAAAGACAAATTTCTAATTAGTTGCAATGAAATCTCCATCTTGGTTTCTGTTTAATGACGGCAACTTCGGAAAACCAAAATATCTTTCTTCAACATTGTTCCTATAAAATGTTTTCTGTGTTTACTATACTCCAGCAGGCCGTGATATACGTCTGTCTTCCCCCCCCCCCAGTCTATAAATGCGAACTTAAAACAAACGGTAAGGTTATGTAATGATTTATTTTTCATTTTAATATTTTAACAATATTATTTATATAACATATTGCAGTAATAACATCGGCATCTGGAATCTTGTTGATTTTTTCACGGCTTCTTTAATCTTACTTGTATCAGGAATGCAATAAGTTTCGTGGAGTAGTAGACTTTACTTAATTTTTGCAAATATTTAAAAACAATAATTAACATTGCAATTTAGGTGAAATTGCAGTGGTAAGTTTCCAATTTATAATTATTACTATGTTAAACGTCTCTAAAAATAATATGTTAAAAGCCTAAAGCAGTAAAATGAATGTCGCGCTTAAGCGGTAAGAAAAGGGAAATTGTTGTGTGTGTTACGTTGGGAATACTGAATGTGGTATTTCACACTTACCGAGTATTGGTTCTGTGCGGAAAACAAGCAAATACGCACGATCTCGCACAAAAATTTTTCTTTCGTGGAATGCTCATTGACAGGTTTTTGTGGGTGGCATTCCTTAATTACAACAGCGAGCAATTACACACACCTTATTGAACCAACGCGTGTTGCACAACTTGCACACTGTAGCTTGGAACTCGGGGATTCACCATCCATGCACACGACATCATTCCGATCAGTGATAATCGATTGACCTGCCAAGTCGCAGAAGCTTGGCGGGGAATCCCAAGGTTCTCTCCTAATTAGAACTACGCAGTATTATTTCACAACATGCTGGATCATAACCTAGCATTGCTTTCTTACGCGTTCGACTGAAGTTATTTTTTATTAGCCAATAAATAAGGGGAATCAGTGATAAAATGACGGCTAGGAGTGAAATATGCACTTTTAAAATTACAGTTTTGGGTAAAATATGCTGTTTTAATTAAAAATCGTAAAATAAGTAAGCAAAAACATTTTCCTCAGAAATAAGTATTTATAAGCACTAACAAACATAGTTAAAAACTGCTTATCTAGGTGTGTCTTACAAAGTATAACCTCTCTGCATTTTGCTTAGAAATACGGGCTTTAGCAATAACATTTACGTTTAGTCGAAATGTAAACAAATAATTAAACTAGGCACTATCAATCTTAAAAACATGGCATTTTACAAATTAAGAACACTATTATAATAAATAATTTAATTTCATTGGATATTTTGATCAGTAGACCGATATGTACTGCATATATCATTTTGGCAGTTCATATAGTTGACACCCTGTATAGGAATAAAATATGTAATTATACAGGGACATCACTTTATTTTTACTAACATTTTTAACACTAACCTGGCTATACTCGGAAACACTTTTACCCCCCCCCCCTTTCCATTACAGGAGTTTGGAGTTGCTAGTGCAATATGTAAACAAAGCATTTTACTAGCTATAGGAGGAGAGAAAAGTAGAGTATCCATTTATGTTACAGGGAAATATAGTATTACGATTTTCACTTTGGTCATTACTTTACAGTATTTTATCAAAAAACAGTAGAATAGTAACATTTTTTTTTTTTTTTTTTTTCACAAACTCAAGTCTTCAGGCGATTATATACATTATGTAATGTCTACTTTATTCAGCATATTACTAACCTAATTTATTCCTGAGAATTTTGTGAGCACTACCGTAAGAAACCCCAATTTCTACAGCTAACTTCTTGACCGACTTATTACGACCTCGCTGCATCCTTTCTCTAGCATATTCTACAGCATCTTCTGTCACCTTTGTTGGGCATCTTACACTTTTCTTCCTTTCTGTACACTCTGTTGCTCTAAATTTATCTACCAGATTAATGATATTTCTACGAAAATATTCCGTAATGATACAGTATAATCAGCAAATTGTGAAAAAAGAAAACAAGAAAAACTGTTGTTCACATTCGGTTACATTGTAATTCCAGTTTCCATCATCGTCCTTCATACCTACGAATAGTAAAACAAAACTCTTGTCTAAATAATGTTGTTAAGTACCGTACCATATTATAGGGTACCGTACTTTCGGTAACTCTAATCTTCACTTGTGCTAAATCCACACAGATAAATTCAGTTATGCTACACACCATACCTGTGTGAAAATAAACTTCAATAATATAAGCTCTTTCTTCTATAGAAAACGCAACATATTTCTGAAACACACTGTACTCTGTACTGTTTACTTCACTGCTAGCAACAGCGGCCGTAAGTTTGTGTGACTGACGTTAGCAAGGACATTAGTGAAAGGGGTGGGAGTCAAGTACATTCAGAAACGCAGGTACAATAAAAATTGAAGTAAAAATAAAATGATGTCCCTGTACTATAAACTCCGGGCTATACTCATATGTTGTGTGTGTTTATAGTGACGTAATCCAATAAATCATTACCTCATTCGTGTAGCACTGTAGAAGCTTGTCTTCAAACTCCAATAATAATTGGTAAAGTTGAAATCATGAACAAAATAATAAATGGTGCAGTATATTGAGTTTGACTTTTGGAAGTTAACTTATAGATTGAAACCGCAAGTTCACAATGTCCAAGCGTATCAGGGACAGACCGTATGGTGAAGAGGAGGGAGGGAGGGGAAAGATCGTTTAGTGATCCTTCTTTAAAAGAGGCAATGAAGCAGAATCAAAGAAGACACAAAAGACAGAGTGGATGAAGGGGGGGGGGGGACCCACTCACTAGAACACGCGTTTTAATGACTCACAAAGGAACCTTTTATATCAAAGAGAGAGATAGAGAATAAAAAGAGGACAATAACTAAACTAAGTGTCTTTCACGAAAAAAGAGGAGAGGGCGGTAGTAGGGACGGAGATTGGGTTAACTTAAATTGCGATAGAACACGCAAATGTGTCAGCACCAATCAAGGCCCATCCTACTTGTCAATTCCTCTGTACACACGAAACAGTTGACGTCCTGCGGCACTCGGAGCTAACGCAGGAACGATTTTGGACTACGACGCTCATGGAGAAACAGCACAGAAGTATCTTGAGAAATTTCAATTCTGTGTTTCATGAACATTTTTCCGAAATGTATTAATCGATTTCAAATCCAAAATCTAGCAAATTATAATAATAATAATAATAATAATAATAATAATAATAATAATAATAATAATAATAATGATTTATTTTAGCTGGCAGAGTTAAGGCCGTAAGGCCTTCTCTTCCACTCAACCAGCAAAAAGTATATATATACATATGCATGAACTTACAAAGAATTCAACAATTTGATTTAGATGAGAGTTACATGTATACAAAAGTTATTTACGAATTAAACAACAAAATACTATGAACTATTAATTAAACACTGAAATAAACTGTGTAGCAGAATTAAACTAAAATACATAGAATGTTAATACATTTCAAATAATATTAGATAATAGAAAGAGATTATTATGAGACAATTTTGAAAATACAGCAATATCAGGATGATGTCTAAAGAAAGAAGTAACAGTGTAGTCAGTGATAGTTTAAATCAGTATGATTGGAATGAAATGCTAATAAGGTTATCTTTTAAGCTGTTTTTAAAGGTGTTTATTGTCTTGCAGCCCCTAATACTTTGTGAAAAAGAATTCCATTGACGCGAGGTGGATACTGTAAAAGATGATGAATAACAAGATGTTCTATGAAGAGGTATATTTAGCGTGCCACAGATAAGTGATCTGGTATTTACGTCGTGGTTAGAGTATAGATAAGAGAAACGAGATGAAAGGTAATTTGGTGTTGAGGTGTGCAGAATTCGAAAGAGTAAAGACAAAGAGTGTAAAGTTCTGCGTTCTTTAAGTCGGAGCCACGAAAGACTTGCGAAGGACGGTGATATGTGATCATATCGTCGGATGTTGCACACGTATCTGACGCACATATTCTGAGCTCGCTGTAACTTGACTGACAGTTCAGAACTTAGGTCACTTAACAAAACGTCACAATAATCAAAGTGCGGCATTACTAGGGTTTGTACTAGGGTAAGTTTTAGTTGCTGGGGCAAGAAGTTTCTCAAGCGACCCAAATAGTGAATGGAGGAAGAGATTTTTTTATCGTTTCTTTAACTTGAAAATTCCAACTTAGATTATTATCAAAAAAGAAGCCAAGATTTGTTACGACAGATGAATAAGGGATTAGCGTGTTGTTAAGTGTAACAACTGAAAGATTACTGTTAAGGGAGTTAACTAAACGCTTATGTCCAATAATTATGGCTTGAGTCTTAATCCAAGTAAGACTCAAGCACTTAATCCAAGTAAGTGCGAGTCCGAAATTGGCCGCCCAAGTGGAGACAGTGGCTAGGTCACAATTCAACTTGTCAATCGATTCATTGATCGTATTGGGTATTTTGTCATTGATTCAATTTTAATGATGTGTCGGACAAGTAGAAGTACAAGTAGAAATAACTTCGATCCACCTGCTCTTTCGGTCAACTATTTCCGTGGTGTAAATGTAACGAAACATAGCCAATTACAAGGAAAGAGAAATATTTAGATTGCCGGAACAGAATTTGTTGAAAGGAAAGGTTTACAGTGTGACAAGAGAAAAATGAAGATGAAACGGTCTCAATCATGACGTGAATAATAATAATAATAATAATAATAATAATAATAATAATAATAATAATAATAATAATAATAATAATAATACTGCCTACTGATAACTATAGATGCGATCAAAATAAAAATATATTATCCTTGGTTCTCTCTTCGAGAATAGATTTGAAAACTTTCCCGACACATCATTAAAATTGAATCAATGACAAAATAATTGTCAAGTTCAGTAAGTTACACAAATTTCAAAAAAAGAAGACAGTTATAACTACGAGATGACGAAACATAGAGGGACACAGAGAAAGGGAGAAAGGGGAACAAAGAGCAGTAGAAAGGAGGAAATAAAGATGAAACAGGAAAATGGTTATGAAGGAAAACTGCAAATTGATTAGAGAGAAATGGAAAGCAAGAAATGGAAAAGAAACGAAAGAAAAAAAGAGGAAAGAGAGGATGATGGAGAAACCGGAAAATAGTAACAATAGAGGAGATATCAGAGAGTAGTTAGAAGGAAAGAGAAAGCTGAGAATAAAAAAGGGGGAGAAACCAGAGGATAGAAAAAAGGGAGGAGAAACCAGAGGATAGAAGAAAGGAAGAATAAACCAGACAGTAGATACAAGGGAAGAGAAAGCTGAGAATAAAAAAGGAGGAGAAACCAGAGGATAGAGAAAAGGAAGAATAAACTAGACAGTAGATTCAAGGAAAGAGAAAGCTGAGAATAAAAAAGGGAGGAGAAAAAAAAGAGGATAGAAAAAAGGAAGAATAAACCAGACAGTAGATACAAGGGAAGAGAAAGCTGAGAATAAAAAAGGGAGGAGAAACCAGAGGATAGAGAAGAGGAAGAATAAACTAGACAGTAGATACAAGGGAAGAGAAAGCTGAGAATAAAAAAGGGAGGAGAAACCAGAGGATAGAAAAAAGGAAGAATAAACCAGACAGTAGATACAAGGGAAGAGAAAGCTGAGAATAAAAAAGGGAGGAGAAACCAGAGGATAGAAGAAAGGAAGAATAAACCAGACAGTAGATACAAGGGAAGAGAAAGCTGAGAATAAAAAAGGAGGAGAAACCAGAGGATAGAGAAAAGGAAGAATAAACTAGACAGTAGATGCAAGGAAAGAGAAGGCTGAGAATAAAAAAGGGAGGAGAAAAAAAGAGGATAGAAAAAAGGAAGAATAAACCAGACAGTAGATACAAGGGAAGAGAAACCTGAGAATAAAAAAGGGAGGAGAAACCAGAGGATAGAGAAGAGGAAGAATGAACCAGACAGTAGATACAAGGGAAGAGAAAGCTGAGAATACAAAAGGGAGGAGAAACCAGAGGATAGAGAAGAGGAAGAATAAACTAGACAGTAGATACAAGGGAAGAGAAAGCTGAGAATAAAAAAGGGAGGAGAAACCAGAGGATAGAAAAAAAGGAAGAATAAACCAGACAGTAGATACAAGGGAAGAGAAACCTGAGAGCAGAGTCAAGGGAAGAGAAACCTGAGAGCAGAGTCTAGGGAAGAGAAACCTGAGAGTACATACAAGGGAGAAGAAACTATAGAGTTGAAACAAGAGAGAACAAAGCAGGGAGTATATAAAAGGGAGAAGAAGCGAGGGAGTAGTTACAAGAGGACAAAGTAGGAAGTAGATACAAGAGAGAAGAAACCAGGGAGTAGGTACAAGAGAATAGGAACCAGAGAGTATATACAGAGAAGAAAGCAGAGAGCAGATACAAGGGAGGAGAATGCGGAGAGTAGAAACAGGGAGGAGAAAGCAGACACTAGATACAAGATAGAACAAAGCAGAAAATAGTTACAAGGGAGTAGGAAGCAGAGAGCAGATACAAGGGAGAAAGAAGCAGAGAGTAGATACAAGAGAGGATAAAACAGGAAGTAGACACAAAGGAGAAAAAACCAGAGAACAGATACAAGGGAATAGAAGGCAGAGAATAGATACAAGAGAGGAAAAAGCAGAGAGTA